>NW_006408650.1:7519704-7541933 GCF_000296735.1 Chrysochloris asiatica
AGAATTCTATCATGCATTGTCCAGCATCATTTCTATCACCAAGGCCATATTTTCCAACTACTGATCCTTCCTCTTTGCTCCCAACCTTTGCATTCCAATCACCAGTAATAATCAATACATCTTGATTGCATGTTTGATCAATTTCAGATTGAAGAAGTTGGTAGAATTCTTCTATCTCATCCTCACTGGCTTTAGTGGTTGGTGTGTAAATTTGAATAATAGTGGTATTAACTGGGCTTCCCTCTAGGTGCATGGTTATTATCCTATCACAGACAGCGTTGTACTTCATGACTGATCTGGATATGTTCTTTTTGACAATGAATGCAAAACCATTCCTCTTCAATTTGTCATTCCCGGCATAGCAAACCATGTGGTTGTCAGATTCAAAATGGCCAATACCAGTCCATTTCAGCTCACTAATGCCTAAGATATAGATGTTTATGCGTTCCATTTCATTCTTGACAACTTCCAATTTTCCTAATTCATACTTCGTACATTCCATGTTCCGATTTTCAATGGATGTTTACAGCTGTTTCTCTTCATTTTGAGTTGTGCCCCATCAGCAAATGAAGGTCCCGCGGGCTTTTCTCCCATGGGCTTTACTCCATTCGCATCATCTGGGTCAACTCTACTCTGAGGAGGCAGCTCTTCCCCAGTCGCATTTTGAGTGCCTTCTAACCTGAGGGGCTCATTTTCCGGCACTATATCTGACAGTGTTTCTCTGCTATTCATAAGGTTTTCAGTGACTAAATATTGGGAAGTAGTTCGTCACTCCTTCTTCCTAATCTGCCTACATCTGGAAGCTCATCTGAAACCTGTCCACCATGGGTGATGCTGCTGATATTTATAATACCGGTGGCATAGCTTTCAGAGTCATAGCAACTCACAAGCCACCACAGTATGACAAACTGACAGACGAGTGGTGGCACATGGTCAGCATTTTGTTTTAATAATATGAAGTAGAACAGAATTTAAAATGTTAAGAGGGTAGATATATCATGTACTAATTATGTATTAAGGAGCTCTGGTAGTGTAGTGGTTACGAATTGGGCTGCTAACCTGAAGGTCGGCAGTTTGAAACTACCAGTCGTTCCACGGGAGAAAGATGAGGCTTTCTGCTTCCATAAAGATTTACAGCCTCAGAAACCCGGTGCAGGGTCACTATGAGTCAGAACCGACTCCACGGCACACAACAACAACAACAGCAACAATTATGTATTAAACTATGTGGAACACATGCGATTGTCATTCTTATAGGTCAAAAGCAATCAAATGTCTGCAGTTTCATCTGGTTTAACCTAAGAGGTGTGTACTGAATCATATCAAAAAACTACCAATCTGAGAGGCTGGTTCAAACTGGATTATAGACTCTAAACCCAATCTAACCCACTGTCATTAAGTTGATTCCGACTCACAGCGACCCTATAAAGCAGAGAATGGCTCCATAGGGTTTCTGAGACTGTACATTTTTATGGGACCTGACAGCCTCATCTTTCCCCTGAGAGAGGCTGGTAGGTTTGAGCTACCGACATTGTGGTTACTGTCCAATGCTTAACTCTTGGCACCACCAGGGCCCTTTCTAGGGAGAGTGAAGCCAGCATAGAATGTCTGTTTGCTCAGGCATTCTGGAATAAGTTGGCACAAATTGAAATCAGAGGATTCAGACATTACTGGTAACATGCAGGGCCAAATAGGTGTTTGGGATTTAAGAGATACTAAATTAGTGTATATTTTGGAGAAGACTATAATTGTTGTTATGTGCTGTCGAGTCGGTTCTGACTCATAGTCACCATGTCTGTATAGGGTTTCCAAAGAGCAGATGGTGAATTTGAACAGTCGACCTTGTGGTTCAAACCAACCTTGTGGCCCAGTGCTTTATCCTACAGTGCCACACCAGGTAAAAGTTTAATTGTTATTAATAAACATAGTTGGTGCTACTGCTGTGTGCCGTGGAATTGGTTCTGACTCATAGCGACCCTGTATAGGATTTCCAATGAAATTTCCAATTTCATATGAAAGCAGAAAGCCTCATCTTTCTCCCCTAGAGCAGCTGGTGGATTCAAACTGTTGACCTTGCAGTTAGCAGCTCAACGCATAACCCACTAAGTTACCAGGCCTCCTTAGTAGACACAATTGTTGTAAAGAGCCGTCGCGTCAGTTCCATATTATTCTGCTCTGAGTAAATACTTTCCAGATTATTCTTAATTATACATTGCATGATTAAGTTGTTGTTAAATGCCATTGAGTCAGTTCTAACTCATAGCGCCCCTATATAAACTTTCCAAGGAGCGGCTGGTGAATTTGAACCGTCAACCTTGCAGTTGAAACCAACCTTGTGGTCCAGTGTATTATCCCACAGTGCCATACCAGAACTCTCTTTAGCTATCCAGTAATATAAATACTAACACGATTTCTGTGTATAGGCAAGGAAAGTTATTAGGGTTTCAAATACTTTTCTGATGTCTCTTTAAATAGTAAAGATTTATTGCCACCTGCTTCAGAACAATATATTGTATTCTGAAGAAATTCTGAGAATACTGGATTTGTAGGAATATTGGGAAAACTGATAACTAGGCTTTGGGAATTGAATTACAGATGGGGGGAGGGGAGAGCAAACAAAGGAATACTTTGAATACACTTGTTGCTTAAGATCTCTTGAAACTGTTCGAGAGCAAAGATGTCAGTTTGAGTGTGCCTGATCCTAGCTGTGGTATTTTCAATAACTTCATGTGCATGTGAAAGTTGGACAATGAATAAGGAAGACTGTAGAAGAATTGATGCATTTGAGTTGGAGGAGAATATTGAAAGTACCATGGACTGCCAAAAGAACAAACAAATCTGTGTTGGCAGAAGTACAGCCAAAATGCTCCTTGGAAGCCAGGATGGTCGAACTTCGTCTCTTGTACTTCAGGTCTCTGGAGAAGGATATCATGTTTGGTAAGGTGGAGGGTCAGAGAAAAAGAGGAAGACCCCCCAGCGAGATGGACTGGCCAAGTGGCAGCATCAGTGGGCTCAAGCGTGGCAACCATAGTGAGGTTGGCCCAGGACCGGGCAGTGTTTCGTTCTGCTGTGCATAAGGTCGCTATGAGGCGGTACTGACTCGATGGCACCTAACCACAATATCAGGGAGATGGCAATGAGAGATGCAGGGAAATTGATCAGTGACCCAGAAATATATCACAAGAATTAGGAAGAATGTGAGGGCAACTCACTGCTCATTCAGTGCGTACATATATTTTAGAAGATGAAATGTACAATGTATATGGGAAAGTAGTTTTCAAAATAAATGCAAGAGGAGGGGGAGATAGGCGGCGAGGACCAGGAAGTCGGACCTGCTGCCCACCTTTAATCATAATGGCTTTGCTTTTATCTATTTTCTGTATTTGGATTCTGCTGCATAAATGTTTGAAAAATTGCCATATTTCCTGTCATAAAGTTTGTCTTCTAGTTTCTTAGATTTTATATCAATTGTTATTGTTGCTGTTGTTAGGTGCCATCGAGTCAGTACCTACTCATAGTGACCCTATGATAACAGAACAAAACACCGCCCGGTCCTGGACCAACCTCACAATCGTTGCCTTGCCTGAGCCCATTAATACTGTCACTGTGCCAGTCCATCTCACTGGGAGTCTTCCTCTTTTTCTTCAACCCTCCATTCCACCAAACATGTTATGTTGTTGTTGTTGTTGTTGTTGTTAAGTGCCATCAAGTTGGTTCTGACCCATAGCGACCCTGAACAGGGTTTCCAAGGCACGTTATAGAACCTTAAAAGTGGTTTGGTTTGGTTTTTTAAACAGGATGATGGATTTTCACAGTTTAAAAGCAAATGTTAACATTGCCTCTTCCCTTTGCAACTTTTTAATCTCAATCTGTGTTGGGTTTTGTGGACAAAAATAATTTTGCTAACGTCCCATTTTCAAGTAAATCGTTAGGAACAAAGATTATTAGAGCAGAATTCTATCTTTTAGATTTGCTCTATTCCACTTCCCTATCTTGCAGTAGGAAAAATACAGTGATTTTAGTAGGAATTGTTACACTTCATGTACGTGTAAATGGGAGGGCTAGTTATTCCACAAATAGTCTAAGAATTTGATTGAAAGATATGATGAACGAGCCAAACAGACTTACTTTGCAAAAGACTCGTTCAAATGTTAGCTTTACATTAAAAACTGGTGCTGTCTAGACTATTTCTATTCATGGTGACCTCATGTGTGTCCAGTGTTGATTTTCTGGAAGTAGATCTGAAGGACTTTCTTCCAGAGTGCCTCTGGGTGGACTCAAACCTCCAACTATTCAGTTAGGTTAGCAACTGGGTGCATTTACCATTTGTACCATCCTGTTTTATATTAGTTTACTAATCTATTCATGGAGTCCTGGGGTGGTGCTGTGGGTTAATGCGCCAGACTGCAAAGCCATTTGAACTGCAAGGTCGGTGGTTCAAGTTCACCAGCTGCTTCTCGGAAACTCTTTACAGGGTCTCTATGGGTCGGAACTGACTCAATGGCACTTCACAACAACAACAACAATCTATTCATGGAGTCCTGGTGTGGTGATATAGGATAAGCACTGAATCGAAAGATTGGTTTGAACCACAAGGTCAGTGGTTCAACTTACCAGCCGCTCCTCGGAAACCCTATACAGAGTCTCTATGAGTCAGGACCGACTCGACAGCACTTAATAACAATCTATTCATGACATACCAGGTCACTGTGAGTCACAACCGACTCAACAGCATTTAGCAACAACAAATCTATTCCTAGATTAGATTGGATTAGAAAGGTTTTCCAAGAATTAATTTCTTTGTAGCATAGGAATTCTGATCCAGTAGATCTGTGGTGGGGTGACATTCATTTGTGTGCCTCAAATGATTTTGATACAAGAGAATAAGTGGGAAAAAAATTCTTGCTACTAGGGTTCTAGTTCATGCATGCATGAATTTATTCCAAACAAAACATGTTTAAATATGTCTCTGTGATTTGTGGATGGCTGCAGACAAATTCAGTAATACACTTGTCTTAGCTGCACTGTAGGATAAGCACTGGATGGCTAACCAGGGAAAAACAAAAGGCTTTCTACTCCCATAAACATTTAGAGTCTTAGAAACCTTATACAGGATTGCTGTGAGTGAGAAACGACTCCATTGTACTAAACAACAGTCTCATTAAAGTGCCTTTAAAAAAAAGGAAACTTTTTGTGCCAAGATAAAAAAAAAAAAAGCAATTTTGAGGTCAAGGTTAATAACAAAATTTTAGCCAAAACTCAAGTGGACATCTTCCCAAATTCTTGAAACTTTGCAACAGGTTTATAGGAATACTGCCTCACATAAAATAAGTTTTTAGATGTATCAAACGTTTGAAGGAAAGTTGAGAAGGCCTCAAAGATGAATTCAAGACAGAAAGGTTAGCTCTGAAAGTTATGGTAACTGGTCATTTAATTGATTTATTTTGGATTCCAAAGGGGCAATCTTGATAAATTTTCTCAAAGCACACAGGACCATCACAGGGGTGTTATTAAGAAGAAATTTTAAGAAAATAGAAAAATGCATTGGTGATAAAAGGGCCAGGAAAGTTGCACCGATGACTTGTTTTTCCATCACGGCAGTGCACCTGTTCCTTCTTTGAGGGCCGTCCTATGAGAGTTTCATTGTGACGTCTTACCCCATGCACCCTACACTCCTTCAGACTTCTTTTTGTCCCCCAAACCCAAGAGAACAATTTGAGATCTTCGAAGATGCCAAAACAGCTGTTTTGATGTGGTGTCAATAGAAGAATGTAGAGTTCTTCCAAGAAGGGTCAGAGTGAGGAAACCCCACCTTCAGAAATGTATGCAACTAAATCGCTTCACGTTTTGATCTTTTTGTTTAATAGAGCTTGCTATGATGTTGTAGTAATACTTTTTGACTTACCCTTGACTATCCAGAGTGGGTTTTCTAACATTCTTACGTACATCTCATTCCAACCCTCGCAACAACTCAGAACAGGTGCTGGTACCCGGCTTTATAAATGAGGACTCTGAGGCTCAAGGGCTTAAATGACTTAACTGTCTTACATTAGGAAAGGGCCGAATCACAACCTATGTCTTTTGATTTTCAGTTCTGTGCTGTGTGGTTGGCCACCCTAAGCTGTTCTCTGCTAGACTACAGGGCAGGGAGGAAATAAGCAAAAACCCCTCATTTAATAAAAATTTCCCCCCAGATTCTTAAAAAGTATGTGATCGCTTTCCAAATGAAGACTGCTAACAAAATGGTTATCAGGTTGATAGTTTGAAATACATTGAACACTGTGCCAAGCACCTTATCCTTATATCTTTTATTTCATGTAATCCTCATGACACTATTTTACAAATGAAATTTGTTGTTGTTGTTAAGTGCCACGAAGTCAGTTCTGAACCATAGTGAGTGACTGGTGGGTTTGAATCACCGATCTTGGGGTTCAAACTGATTTTCCGGTCCAGTGCTTATGCTACAGTGACACACCAGGACTCTGAAAGAGTAAGAGTCGAGAATCACATCCAAGTTTCTCATGAGAGCTTGACCCAACAACCATCATCTTCTGCAGTCTCCTTCTCCATAATTATATGATTTCTGAGAAGGGCACGTCTCTGGGCTTGATTGGTCTGAAATGGGTGTGTGAGAGTCTGGGAAGTTTTTGGGAAATTCGGCTCAATTTTCAGGACAGGGAAGATTCTAACCTAAACAAGTGGTGTGCTTCATGTTGTTGTGACAGGCACAATAAATGAATGATCCCTGCCACTCGTTAAGACTGACTTTTCATGAAGCCCAGAGAAGGTGGTTAACCAAGACTGCTGAGAATACACACTTGTATTCTCCTTCTGCCTGAAGCGAGGAATGTTCAGGCTTTATGGAAACGCTGAGACTGGGTAAGAGATCTGTGTGCAGGAAAAATTCATAATATGAGAAGGGGTTACCCAACTGCCTCCTCTGGTTTGGCCAATACCTAAACCGTCATTCTTGAGTCTTCCAAATGTGTCTGCATTTGTTTCAGGGATAGATTTACCCAGACAGGTGGGGGAATCATGACTTAAGGGGTCTAAACAGCTGCAGAGGCCAGGGCCTTGTCTAGCAAGTTCCCTGCCGCCCGCCTGCCTGCCATTCATCAGCTTTAGAACAGGCTCTCAAATTGGAACGACTGTCATTTTGGTCCAGTGCACGCATCAGTCATTACAGCTAAATGGTAACTTTAAAATGTAAGGAATTTCTAGTCGCTTTAAAAGGACTCAGGAACATCTTGACATGCTTTCTGTAACTGACTCATAATACTGCGGCTTTGGGATTGTCAGATTTCCAATCTATCCATCGCACTAAGAGTAAGGCAAAGAAGTGAATGGTAAAAGCCACAACACTGTCCTTGACTTGCTGCTTCCAACTCCCCCGGAGCGAGCTTCTGCTCTCTCAGGTAACTTTTTTTAGGTGACAGCGAGTACAACTTGCACAGCGCGTGGGGCATGTTCATCCTTGGTCCAATCATCAGCTAGATTTTGAAGTGGGGGAGGGGGAGAACTTCCCTGTCTAGGAAGAGGGCGGGCTGAGGCTGAGCAGTGGCCGAGTGGAACCTCTCGTGACGCTACACCGTAGTTGACACTTGAGAGAACCAATAGAAAGCAAGAGAACTATTTGAATTGCCCAATGCTGGCGGGACGAGGGCGGGGCCCCATAGGGTGTATAAGTAGGACGGCCGGGCGGCTGGCGGTGGCGGAGGCTCCTGCAGCGGTCGCCGGCTGTGGGTTGTAGAGCTGCTCTGCCCCTCTCGGCCCGACCCTCTCAGCGTCTCCTCGTACCGGCCCAACACACTTCTCGGCACCATGACCACCACAACCACCTTCAAGGGCGTCGACCCCAACAGCAGGAACAGCTCTCGGTGAGGCGACGGGGCCACGCCCGAGCCGAGCCGCGCCGCTTGAGGGGCTGGGAGGGTTGCTGCCCGGTGGAGCTGCGCGGGGCCCGGGCAGCCAGTCGTTGGTGGTAACGTGCCCGGCGCGCCGCGCTCCCGCCCGGTGGGCGGCGGGCACTCGGCGGCCAGCACCGTCTTTGTGTTGCTTGGCAAGCTGGTTGCGCCAGCCCCGCCCCGGTCCCCGATTCTCCCTATTCATTCCTACCCGGGACCCATCGCCCCATTCCCACCGCCGCGGCTTCAGGGTGGGTGCTCGTGCTCAGGAGCGTGCCGAGCACTTCCCCGCCTCTGCAGAGGCTGGCCCGACCCGGGCGGTGGTCCAACTCTCCCCAGCCCACCCGGGTGCTCGGGAGCCTCCGGAGCGCCTTGGCCAGGCTCCATTGTCCCACCCCCGGGCCACGCGCTCCTCCGACCGGGGACATGTGGCTGACAACGCGCAGGGGCGCGGCGATCGAGCCCCTTCGGATCCAGAGAGGCCGGCGGGTGCCCACCCGCGCCGCTCCCCCACCCCGTCCCTCGCCTGCCCGGCAGGTGGCATTTAAGATCGGGCGGGGCTGGTCACCGCGACCCCCTGTCCCCTCCCACTCGTCTTGGACCCAACCCGCCCGGCCCTCTTCCAAGTGCCTCCCCTCGTGTAACAAAGGAAAGACCCCCGCTCTAGCCCCCTAGCCGCTCATCCCCAGGTCGAGGGGCTTTTCTGCGCTCAAACCTTTGGACCTAAGGTTCTGCAGCCCACCTTTTTCGTTTACCGGGTTGACGTTTGCTACGAGTCCCTCCCAGGCCGCGGTTCCCGGGCGGGAGGAGGTTTCCTGTTCTTGGGCGGGGCCGGAGACGTCCATTGTCTCTTCCGTAGAGTCTCCACCTGGGAAGTCTGGGCCCTGATTGCCTCTCTCCCCACTGTATTTTAGGGAGAGGGGCCCTGGACACAGGGTTCAGATCGGAACCCTTGCCCCAGCCCTTGTCTGAGTTGTGAGTAGGTTCTTGGTTGTATGGAAGGTGTCCACATTGTCCCTGCTGTTGGCCTTCTGCTCTTTGAAGTGGGTTATAGGCATATCTGGGATTCTGCTCAAGGCTTCAAGGCACATTAGAGTCCACTTTTTTTTCTAGACACTATTGGCCACTGCTGACGACCTGGGGGCTGATGTGGCTAGCCTTGGAGTCCTGGGCAAGTGGCACAAAGGGAGCCATTTTGTGGGGCGTAAGAAAAACACATTGAAAAGAGCAGTATCTCACAGAGGTTGGAGAACTTGGGAACAAAAAGAAACCTCCACGGAGGAGTGTGAGGATAAAGCATGTCCTTTTCAACTCCTTTCTTAACATTTTGCAATTTTAGAACTAGGTGGATAAGATTTAAACAAAACACAAAGAACTAGATTAGTGGGTCCTGGGAAGATGAGGAACTTAAGTAGTAAAGATCTAACAAGAGTATCAGGCCTTGCCTCTTCTGTTGTCATCCTTCCAACGAGAGACTTTTCTGCAGAGGATATGGGGACACATTGAATCATGGCTTGTCATTTTGTGCTGTGAGGTCAACTTTCTGCTGGGTAGACACCAGCTGTTGGAAGGAGGACATGTAATCTGGGATTGTAACAGCCTTTGGGGTTGAGTTCATGTTAGTGCTAGTTACATCAAGAATGTCAGCAACCAGGTCATAGTCTGCCTCAGTTTTCTTGCCATTGCCATGTGCATTTGAAATGACTTCTGGTTCTGCAGGATGAATGTTTTCGTTTGCCTTTTGTTATCATTTGTCTCCAACAGTGTGATCTGGGGACCGGCATTTGTTTCCCACCCTTTTCTTCTAGAATCTCTCCAGCTTCTCCTCAACTTCCTTTCTCCAGTTATTCTGCTGGCTCCAGAAGCATTTTATAAATTTGAGCTGGGAGGGAATGAGTTGCAAAAATCACATGGGAACTTTGGGTTTTTTTCAAGAGCGACGGAAGATCAAAATGGTTTTTTTTTTTTGATTGAGATCCAGAATACAGGGGCACATTTTGGTTAAGTCTGAAGTATGTGATTTTGATTTTGTTATGATCTGTGTTGTTCAGAAAGACTAGCAGGATCTTTAAAAATAAGATTGAAATCATTTCTGTCTGAGGATCCAAATCCTTTGTTTGGGGATGTCTCGTCCTTACAAATGGTTTCTACAACACTGACGTCATTGTATATAGGTAGTACCTGCTGTTCCAAGATAGATGTAGACCTTAAAAAGTTGCCCTGGTCAGAGCTCTGAGTTGCTTTTCAACTGGTATTTGGGTTTTAATTTAGTATCTTTTCTTTTTCTTTTTTTTAAAGGCCAAACACATTTTACAGCCATTAGGGCTCTGAACAATTTCAGCTGATTAAAAGCATGGAGTTTTTACTATGAACAATAAAGAAAGTAATTCTGATCTTCAGGGAGTGAAACAAATTAAATATGATGACAGCGTTTCAAGTATCTTTGCTAATTTTGGGGTGTAACTGTTTAATACAAAAACAGGAAAACAACTCATCAACCTAGTTGCTTCAGGCTTTGACCAAGAAAACCTTTTAAAAATTTAATAACATACCTGCAACTGTGATTTCTGCCACCCTAAAATTATTATCTTTATAAAATGTATACCTGACCACATTTGTCTTAATTAGTGTAATGAATTTGGTTTAAGTGGATATTTGATATTTGCAATCTTAATAAACTAGTGGCTGAGGATGTAAGTGTTGTACATGTTATAAAGCAATCCAATAGCCTCCCTCCTAGGGGAAATAGAACATTTTTCTTGGAAATTGAAAATTGAATTTTACTATGGACAGACACAGGAGTCCTGGTGTGGTGCTGTAGGATAAGCGCGCGACTGCAACGTTGGTTTGAACCACAAGGTCGGCAGTTCAAACCTAACAGCCACGTCTCGGGAACCCTATACAGGGTTGCTGTGAGTCAGAACCCACTTGACAACACTTAATAATGTTGAGGATTTGAGGTGTGGCTCCGGCTCCATCAGTTGAATGTTGGTCATTGCCCTTGGAGCTGCTCAGGACCTGAATTCTCTCCTAGGAAAGGGCTGTGGATGTAGACAGCAGGGCTCCTTAAACTGTTTCCCATGGACTGAACCTAGCCTGTGCTTGCTTGTGTAGAACCCGTGAGCTCCAAGTGATTTTTACATTTATAAATGCTTGGAAAAACACATCAAAAGAATATTCCATGACCCATGAAAATGACATGAGGGTCAAATGTCATTGTCTATAAAATATAATTGTATTGGAGCACAGCATGCATATTCCTTTTCAGCTGCTCCTTTGGAAACACCCTATAACAGAGTCACTAGGAGTCGGAACCTACTCGACAGTACTTACTATCTGTCCCTTAGAGAGCGTTTCTGACCCCTGATGAAAGGTTGGCCAATTCCCTTTCAACTCTGGTCTACACTGAAGGCACCTCTTCCTGCAAGAGGCTGGGCGTGAGCGACAAGTCTTCAAGGTTGGGCTGAGTTTTGAAAAATCGCTGATAGAGCAGTGTTCTCAGGGAAGAGAAAATAAGTGAGGAAAGAGCCAGAAGTGGGACTCAACAAGACCTGTTCGTTCATTCAGCAGTGAAGAAAGTGGTCTGACCAGATGGGCCAAGAAGATGGAAGAAACTAGATCAGATAGGCAGCCATGCTGATAGGAAGGAGGTAAACTTAGTCAGATTTCCTTTGGTTCCTGCTTAGGTTTAATTGCCAGACAGCACTGGTCCAGGAAAGGGACTGTGAACAGGATCGGGAAGTGTGAATCTTGGATCCCTAGGGTACGTAGAATGTGAGACCTCCACCCAGGCAGCTGGGTTTCTATCTGGAGATCCAGTGTGGAGCCACACATGAAGTGTTCTATAATGGAAAGTAGGAAAAAGTTAAGTGCTGTTGAGTCAGTTCCAACCCATAGCGACCCTGTGTAGGGTTTCCAAGGAGCAGCTGGTGAGCTTGAACCACAAACCTTGCAGTTTAAAGGGCTTTGCAGTCTGGCGCATTAACCCACAGCGCCACACCAGGAAAAAAAGTAGGTATGGTCAAAAGAAAAGAAACTGTCAAGAAGGCTAAAATCCAGAAGCTGTCTTTAGAATATACAAGATTAATTGTACTATAAAAACTATGAAGTATAAAAAAGACATTAAAAATCCCCTCTGTGAGAGCCCGCTGGTAAATGTCTTGTTATAATTTGCATACTAGCCGGCTCCAGTTACTGAGCTAAGTACAGTATATATGGTTTCATCTTTGGGATAGTTTTATGAAGCAGGTACCATCATCTCCATTTTACAGAAGAAAAAGCTGAGGCTTAGGGAGGTTAAGGAGTCATGGTGTGGCACTGGAGGATAAGCACTGGACTACTAACTGCAAGGTCAGCGGTTCACACCCACCAGTCTCTCCTAAGAAACACTATCCAGCCTTCTATGAGTCAGAACTGACTTGAGGGCACTTACACAACAGGAAGGTCACCCAGCTAGTACGTGGATTTCTATGCATATAGTGTTATAACAGAGGTTGTTGTGTTCCAACTCATAGGGTTTGCGAGGCTGTAAATCTTTACATAGATGGTGGTGGTGGTTATGTATACCGTGGAGTTAGTTCTGACTCATAGTGACCCTATACAGGGTTTCTGAGGCTGTAAATCTTTACTGGAGCAGAAGGCCTCATCTTTCTCCCATGGAACAGCTGGTAGTTTCGAACTGCTGACCTTGCAGTTCGCAGACCAGTTTGTAACCACTACGCTACCAGAGCTCCTTCTTTACATAGATAGTTGGACTAAATAGCATTTTGGTTTTGATTCAGTATATTTTGGGCAACTTTTCACATCCATGAGTAAAGATACATCTCACCGTACTATATATAGCTTTTTATTCTATAAACGTACTTTGATAATCAGTCTCCAACTGATAGATATTGCGGGCATTTCCAGTATTTTCCAGATTAGCATCTTTATAAGGAATATCCCTGTGTATATTCAACTGCCTCCTTAGAAAAAATTTCCGGACATAGAAATAAATGCTGGTTCAGATAGAAGGCAAACCTAAACACTTAATTGATATACTATTAAGTGTTTATACCAACAAACAAATGCCTTTAGAAAGTTGGTATAAATTTATAATCATACACTTTCACTAATCCTGGGGACTGCTGGCAGTTTTTGTCATCTTGGCCAATCTAATCTAATAAGTAAAAAATGTTATCCCTTTATTTTAAATTGCACTTACTATAGTAAGGTTAAGTTTTTATAGACCACGTGTATAGACCATCCATATTTCTAAACTGCCTGCTTACTTTTAAGAGCTTTTTGTATATTAATGACATTATCCTTTGTCAAATGTTACTTGTAATCTGTCATGTTTTATCTGTCTCTGCATGGTTTCTGGCTTTCTCTTGTGCTCAGAAAGTCCTTTTCTCTAAGATTAGGATGATAGTCATACTTCCAGATTTTTTACATCGTTTTTAGATAGAAATATTGAGCCTAACTGGAGCACATTTTGATAAATGAAGTGAGGGGGGGGGGGAATCAGGGGGCTTCCAGAAGTCCCTGGAAAAATGTCATTATCTCATTCTATTTTTCCAGACACTTTGATGCCCCCTCTGTTTGCTCGTGTAATTATAATGGTAGCAGCTGGCCTAACAATCTCCCTACTGTTGTAAGACTCCAGGGGCTAGTCCCTTTGAGAAAGGACTCCTGATCTTGACAAGTCTCCCATTATCCTGAAAGTTAACTGATTCTCTAGTAAGCGTTATAAAGGACATTTCAACAGTGTTTAGCAGGCATGATATAGTGGACTCACATAGAACATTAAAAAATGCACATTCTTTTCAAGCACACATAGAACATTTACAAAATTGGTCACCTGTTGGGCCACATTCATGTCAGACAGACTCATTGTAATTAAAAGCTAGCAATCAATAATTAGAAAGGGACTCTGTTTGGAAATGTACAAGTACACTTGTAAAGTAACATATGGGAACCCTGGTGGCATTGTGGGCTGTTGACCGCAAGGTTGGCGGTCTCTCCATGGTAGAAAGACGAGGCTGTCTGCTCCTGTCAGATTTACAGTTTCAGAAACCTATGAGTCAGAGTGGACTTGATGGCAGTGGCTTTGGGTTTCGTTTTTGGGAAGCAACGGATGGGTCAGAGAAGGAAGTGTAATGGAAATGAGAAAATAGAATAGAAACAATTTGGAAAATGCTGACATCAAAACTGGGGAATGCTTGTAACGTTCAGCCTTCAATACAATCCGCGGCATTTACAAATAAACGTCTTTATTTTAAAAAACTTGGATGAAAATGGACACTTTTCTAGAAAAGTGTTTCTTAGACTGATTTAAGAATAGGAAACCACACTACTTCTATAACCAACAAAGGAGTTGACTTAGTGGTTTGACCATCTTTCTCCAAAACAATCTCCTTTTTCTTTGTTTTCAGTAGTGGTGATGAAGCGTTCCCAGGGAAGGAACCAATCGGTCAGCGTGTGTTGAAGCAGCTATAGATGGAGTCAGAGGATTTCCCTGTTAACATTCCCCTGTGGCTGGTCACTCATGTGGATTAGTGAGAAGAGTGAGGTGCAAGTGTGTAAACAGGGCTTATCGGTGATATCCAGAGAGAAGAGACTTTATTATTCTTCCTTAGACTCCTAAATTAGTCTAGGTAACTTTTACTTGTGTCTTCAGCTCCTTTTGACTGAGCTGAAAATAAAAGTAGAAATGATTTTTAAATGAATCAATAACAAGCCACGCTTCTAACCTTCTCTGCAAACAAGCCCCACTCTGTCCAGTCTCATAAGAGAGGGTCCACTAGGTCTTTATGGAGCTCTGGTAGCGTAGTGGTTACGAATTGGGCTGCGAACCTCAAGGTCAGCAGTTCGAAACTACCAGGGGTTCCGCGGGAGAAAGATGAGGCTTTCTGCTCCCGTAAAGATTTATAGCCTCAGAAACCCTGTACAGGGTGGCTATGAGTCGGAACTGACTCCATGGCACATAACAACAATAACAGTTAGGTCTTTGGCATTTTCTGAAAATACTAGCCTACCCAGGCTGGGACTCACAGTGACTTTTAGGCTGTTGGTGCTGCCTTGTGTGATGGTCTCACCCCAAATGTAAAGTGTTTGGCATGTTAACATCCAGCATTGGCTTTCTACTGTGGTGGAGTTAACGCCTTTGTTCTCCATTAGTCATTTATATGTGATGTATGTGTGTGTCTGTGTATAAAGGGTGGCAGGATGCTTGGACAAGGGCAACGGAAGGAAGTGTTTGAAAATATTTGCATCAAGAACTGTTTGGCTGATCATCTGAGATGGACGTTTGCTGTTATTTCTAGGGTTTTGCGGCCTCCGGGTGGTGGCTCCAATTTCTCATTAGGCTTTGATGAACCAGCAGAACAACCTGTGAGGAGGAACAAAATGGCCTCCGACATCTTTGGGACATCTGAAGAAAATCCCCCTTCTTGGACCAAGTCTACAGGTAATGGTTTGTAGCTGTACTCAATCACCATTCAAGGAGCTGGACCCATCTTAAACAACCTCGCTGGCTTCTTGCTAGCTTAGTGCAACACATGTGACCCCGACCTTCCTCCCACCACCCTCTACTCAAGCCAGGTTCCAGAATGCATTGCAGTCACCACACAGAACTCTATAGACACCATACTCATAGTTAATGGGGTTGATGAAGGAAGTGACCAGGTTTCAGTGCAGGATCAGAAATGCTCAGGGAACCATTGTTCCTGTCAGAACAGCCTCTCCTCAGCTGTGCCCACAGGCAGGCCTCTTTCTGCCTGGCCAATGTGCCAAAGCTTTTTTAGGATTACTGATAAAAATGCCCACAGGACACTCCAGTAAGCCTCAGCCTGAAGGTATTTGGCTCTAACTCCATGGGTCAGCAAACCTAGCTCTTCTGGTTTTTGGAGGCAGCCCACTCGGCAAACAAGCCTTCTGCCCAGAGTCACTCAACTTTATTTGTTTCCTGGGCTGGAAGCCCACTGCTCGCTCTCATGCTCTGGTTCTTCGTTTTGCTGCTGCTCATCTGGTGTCACAGTTTTCTAACCCTGGGTCAGGGCGGTTCAATGTGCAGGGCTCTCTGAGTCCAAAGGACATGCTCCTCTCCTGGCTCTTCCTCGTCAATGATACTGAGCTTCCCTCTCCTGTTTCTGAGATGGCTCATTTAATACCCATGTTAAGAATTCCAAGTTTTTACAATCACAGTGGGCTATTAACAGTCATTCACAACTGAACCATCATATCATCCTATCAGTATCTTCTGCTGCCTTATCTTACTCAGACCCATCAGGAAAATGTTGTTTGGTGGAAGTTTACAAAGAATGTGGCTCGAAGAGACAAATTCACTATGGCACACTTAGCTCTCTGGTAGCGTAGTGGTTACAAGTTGAGCTGCCAACCTCAAGATCAGCAGTTTGAAACCATTCCGTAAAGATTTACAGCCTCAGAAACCTTACGCAGATTTGCTATGAGTCAGAACCGACTTCACGGCATACCACCACCACCACACTTAGTGGTAATGAAATAGCAGTTCAATTTTATCCTCAGAGGGAAAGACTGAGAGTGTGTGATGGATTAGACCTATGGTTCAACTCAGATTTGGTTAGCTCCTGTGTAGAATTCTTTCTAGGTCCGTGGGTGGCACAAAGGGTTTGTGGTCCACTATTAACCTAATGGGAGTCCTGGTGTGACACTGTCTGTAGGGTAAGCGCTGGACTGCTAACCGCTCACTATGAATCAGAACCAACTGTATGGCACTCAACAGCAGTATGTACCAGAAGTAGCCTAAAGGTTGGCAGTTTGAACTCACCCAGCAGTATTGAAGAAGGCCGGCCTGGGGATCTGTTTCTGCCAAGAAAACTGGGTGGCAGGGGGTTTGATTTTGATATATGGGATAGAACATTTTTAATAGAAATCGACTGACGTTTATTGAAATCTCGTAAGTTCCATTCAGTTGATTCTGACTCATAGTGACCCTGTAGAGGGTTTCCAAGGTGCAGCCAATGGGTTTGAACTACCCACCTTGTTTGCAGTTCCGTGCTAATCCCTATAGCACCACACCTGATTAACATTTCAGTTGTTATTGGTGTTGTGTTGCCATCAGCCGGTTCTGGTTCTGACCCATAGTGATCCTGTAGAGGGTTTCTGAGAAGCTGCTGGTGAGCCTGAAACACCGACCTTCCAGTTCAAACTGACTTTGCAGTCTAGCACATTAACCCATAGCGCCACGGCAGAACTCCAACATCTCAGAGTCAGAAATGTTACCTAGACATCACTTTGAAGAAATAGGCTTAACCTCCTTAATTCTGTCAGTTCCTAATATGAGACCTATGTATAATGTTAATTACTAAAGTGTTATCTGTTTTTGCTTTTTTTTCCCCAATTATATTTCCCATAAAGTATATTTTGGTTTTCAGGTGCCAAGTCTAGTGGAGGTAGGGAAGATTCTGAGTCACCTTTGCCCCAGACAAGGAACTCTTCTGAAGTAAACTCTGGAGACTTTTTAGATCTGAAGGTCAGTACCACATAACATGAGGAAAAAGAAAGACTTCACATGAATACATTTCAGAAACGAAATGTTCCTGTTTTGCTGAGAGTTTCAATCCTGTCACCGGAATTCCATGTAGAGGCTGATGGGAAATTGACAAAGACAGTTCTATGTGACACTTCCTTCCGGTGTGGTTACATGTTGTTGTTGTGAAGTGCCATGCGTAAGGGTTTCCAAGGAGTGGCTGGTGGGTTTGAACCGCCAGCCTGAGGTCAGCACTCCAGTGCTTATCCTGCAGTACCCCACCAGGTAGCATTTCTGAGTTCAGGACTATCTCCCGGGTTCCGAGGAGCTGCCCTAGCAGGCTGCCGCCCTGACTTGGCATTGCCCAGAAGCCCCAGGGTAGCGTCCTGACTTGGCACCACAGAGCTCGAGGCAGCAACATTCTCAGTGGGGGACAGAGGATGGAAAGGGGACTTAGGGACTGCTACGGCTCCTGTAACAAGGAGCTCTGGTAGTATAGTGGTTACGAATCAGGTTGCGAACCGCAAGGTCAGTAGTTTGAAACTACCAGCTGCTCCGCGGGAGAAAGATGAGGCTTTCTACTCCCGTAAAGATTTGCAACCTCGGAGACCCTGTACAGGGTCGCTATGAGTCGGAACCGACTCCACGGCACATACCAACAACAACCGGCTTCTGTAACAGCTCCGTGAGGAGAAGGGAGAGAGACATATGGTCTGGATCTATCAGTCTCCCATTCCGATAGAAGGAAGACCCTCTGAAGTGCTCATTGGTAGGTGCCGAGGTGTTCCAGTGTGTCAGTGGCACTGGGGCCATTGACCATGGAGAGTTTTTATATAGGATTGTCCCAAGTTGAATAAAGGTTACTTTTATAAAGGTGACCTGATCCCCTCCCTGCCTTTGGTCGTATCTAAATGAAATTCCAGTCCCCCAAACTGTTACCCTAAGAGCATCTGTAAACCTTAAACCCAAATTAGCCCTTGAAATCTTTTTAAAACCAAACCCAACAGTAGTTTGGCATAAGTAGTAAAGAATGTCTGCTTTGAGCCTTGGGGTCTTTCAAGATCTGTGTCTCTGGGATCAGAGAGGGCACAGATTAGATAGGTTTATGGTTAACAAGGGAGGAACTGTTCAGAAAGAAGAACAGTTGAGCATGTTATCAGTGCTCCTAACTTGTCTGTGTGCAGCAGGAAGTGGTGTGCGCTTTTGCTGTGTCTGTGCTCGACAACAACAAAGAAATGCACTAAAGTCTGTATTTAAAAAATAGAATCCTAGATTTGGTTTCAAGTCGAGTTTTGCTGCTTTATATGGGGACTGCAGAGTTAAAATCTAAAGTAAACTTTTAAATGTTCTTTTCTAGGGAGAAGGTGATATTCACGGTGAGTACTTCAGAAGACTGAGTTTCTGGCTCTGTCAGTGGTTCCAGAACAAGCCTGCACTTTGATGGGAATCATGTGATGCCTGCTGTTGCCCTGAATGCTAGCGTAGCCTGCGTGGCGAGGGGAGGAGGCGCAGAGTCAGGAAGTGGGTAACTGTGGCCACGTTTCATCTCCATCAGCCCAGAGATTGTGCTTGAAACACACTTGAGAAGGGAGGGAGGTGGGGGACTGTATCCAAGCTCTTTTCATGCACAGTTCAAGACAACAGTCGAGGGAGGATCATCTTAAATTACGCGTACATCTATCTAGTTGTTAGGGTTAATGAGCACTTTTTAGTGAAGCGGTTCTGGCATATTGAGCTCAGCTCATAACATTTCATGTACAGCGTGTTTTCATGCTGAGATGCTTATTCAGCAAGACACGGGTTACCTGGGGACCTTGTAAATGATGAGGGCCAATGTAAGCTGTCAGAGAGCATCCATGTTCCCAGTTCTATGATGGGAATGAGCTGTAATCATTTAATTATTTGCGTCTTTGAAGTATTTACAAGTGCCGGGGAGTTACTGGTAAGTACAATGAGCTGGTTACGGTGTGGGCAGTAACAATTAGGACAAGCGCAGCGTCAGAAGACCCTCAGCTTCTTCCAGAAGGCAGGCACAGCAGCTTCCTTATTACCTACGCTGAGCCTCTGAGTCTTTTATTGTTATTTTCTAGATCGTGGCTAGAGAGCTGGCTATGGAAGGGAACTGTAGATATATTTAATTTGATATCAGGCAGGCTTGCCAGCAGCAAGTCAACCACCGAAAGATCTTTTTAAAAATCATTCAGACTCGCTTTTTCAGCAGAGTCCTGGTGTGGCATCATAGGACTGCTAACCGTGAGGTCAAAGGTTCGAACCCACCAGACAGTCCTCAGAAACCCTATACAGGGTTGCTGTTAGTCGGGCACTTTCTGGGATTGGGGATGCAAAGGTGGATAAGACATTGCCTTGGAGGACTCCACTTAACCCTACCCGCCTCCCAGCTCTCCGGAAAAGTCTACGCACCATGCACCTGACTCCCAGAGCCCAGCCACCCGGGCATGCCTGAACCAATCTTCACCATGAGCCATGTGCCTCTACTTCCCTCTTGTGTGTTTCTTGATGAAGGGCAGAAGGCGGAAAGGAAAGACTTCCAACCCTTTGTGAGCCCTGCCTGGGCTCTTCCCCAAGAGGACAAGTCTTTCCCTCAACTACAGATTGATTACTGTTTGTGTCCAATTTGTTCCACTTAAAAAGACTGATCTTGAGGTAAAATCTCGTGGGCTTTTTGTATTCTGAAATACGTGCAGGGCCGAACCCGAGTTAACAAGAACCAGCTGCCCAATCTTCACTCATTAATTGTGGCCAGTGGACATACTTGGAACTTGGGAACCCTGGAGATAGTATGCGGTGGTGCCTGCCCGATGGCTGCTGAAAAAGCCCGATGGCTACTTAGGTAGAAAGACATGAGGTCTCGTGGACTCCATGTAGGCTCCGTTCAGATTCGACACTTGGGGCTCTTCATGAGTTGAGCTCCTTTGGTGGGGGGATTCTGTCAACACCAGCAATGAACTAAACTCTCTTTTCATTAGTGTCTGGCATGAGCCCATGCAATATAAAGGTGCCCCCAAAAAAGGGACAAGAAAAGTGCACGCAGCTAATTGTAGTGAATGGTACCGCTGGGGATGAATTGGGAGGCAGTTACTGCTTATCCATAATGTTCTAATTTAAATACCAGTAAGTGGATGGCTAGAACAGACATCTTGTTATTTTCTTACATTTTTGTTGTTGTTAAATGCCACTGAGTTGGTTCCGACTCAGCAACCCCATGTAGGGTTTCTTAGGAGTGGGAGTGGCTGGTAAGTTTTGAACCACTAACCTTGGGGTTCAAACCACCCATGTGGTCCAGTGCTTACCCTACCTACAGTGTCACACCAGGACTCCGCGTGTACCACAGATTTAGGCTTTAGGATTTACAACACATTTTGGGGTGGGGGGGATACAAACTGTATTTAAGGAAATCACTGTGTCTGTGGGTAGGAAGGCCAAGGCTGTGGGTGGTGTGACGTAATCACTTCTTTATTTCAAATTGGTTGGCTGAAGAAATGGAAGGATTCAAGAGCTGTTAACTTGAGGAACCTGCATTTATAGGGCTTGTACCAGTGACGCCTGCGTACATACAGTCAGAGTTGGGTGCTCGCCAGGCACCTGGGATTCTAAGTCCAGTTTGTATCTGGATTTCCTAATGGGTGGGAGGACGAACTCTCTGAGGTGTGGCGTTTCCTTACAGTAAATATCAGCAAAATCACTTTTCTCATGTTGTACTGTTAAGTTTGTTTCTTTTTTAGCTTCTTGAGGTCTAATTTACACATCATAATTTTTTTTCAGCATTTACTTACATATTACTCATGTTATTCAGAACCATCCAAGTTCATGTTCATCTCTTTGTGTGTGGTAAATATTTATGTAACAGATTGTTTGCCTTTCAACATTTTTATGTGTGCATTCTATTCTAGTGTATTCTAGTCCTAAAAGCTCCACAAGACAGGTTTAGTTAATTCTTGAGACTGTGACAAAGACTATTTTGTTGTTAAACAACGGCCAAAAAGTCTAAGCCATGGTAGTTGAGTCAGTTTCAACTCTTAGTGATGTCGTCGTACACAGTAGAACGGCCCCATGGGGTTTCCAAGGCTGAGAGTGTTTTCACAGCAGACCGCCACGTCTTTCTCCCACAGACCACCAACCTTTTGGTCAGCAGCCATGTGCTTAACCACTGCACCACCAGGGCTCCTCATTTTATTGTTACTGTACGAAATAAATATTGCACCTCCCCCAAATGAGCCACTCATGAATACCCTGAGAAAGTTAAGAAAAACTAGTAATCATTGTCTGAATAATTTCTTCCCACCTGCTTCTTCTAAGATCAGAAATACATTCTCTTACAGTTTGGGAGGATGGAAGTCTGCCCTCAGGGCCAGGCTCTAGACTTGGGGAAGGCTTTGCTCAAGGAAAATCCTTACCACAGTTTCTCTGGCATTTTTCTAGTCCTTCCTTGGAGGTCTCTTTGTCCATCTTTGTTTTTCCCATTTGTCCTTGTTTCTCTCTGCGTAATAATCTGCTCTTTTTAAATCTCACAGGTGGGAGGTGTGACTCGCCGGCCCTCTGTGCTCTGAGATAAGTACTGGAGTGCTGACCCTGAGGCCAGGTTCAAACTCAGTAGCTATTCCTTAGAAGCCCTGTACATGGTCCCTACTCAGTGATACATAACAATAAACACAAGTCCTCTTCACTTTCAGCAAGCAAGGTTGTATCATCTGCATATCGCAAGTTGTTAATCTAATCCTGATGCCACGTTTTTCTTCATAAAACCCAGCTTCTCGTATTATTTGCTCAGCATACAGGTTGAATAAGTATGGTGAAAGAATACAACCCTGTCTCAC
>NW_006408650.1:7543328-7557430 GCF_000296735.1 Chrysochloris asiatica
TTCCATAGGTGTAGGTCAAGTTCATCAAATTGTATGAGAATACTTTTTTTTTTCCTCTTCTTTTTACTTCTGGTTGAGCTCTGATCATCCAGCCACTGAAGCCAGGATAAGTGGGTATTTTCTGCAAGTGTGGGTGTTCTTATGCATATGCCCTCTTTTATCAGCTGGACGCTTCACTCTCCACTCTAGTCCTCTGTGGCTATGTCACTGACTCTGGGCCTAGGGTTTGTTGTTTTGCAGTTCAGTCTCTGTCCCAGTTGCTATTCTGTCGGTTCTGACTGATGCTAACCTCTGTGTCTCAGACCTGTGCCCGTAGAGCTTTCAGTGGCTGACTTTTCTGAAGTAGATCATCAGGCCACTGAGTTGGTGTGACTCATAGCGAACCCCATAAAGGGGTTCCCAAGGGTCGGCTGTTGAACTGCTAACTTAATCTTTATAATTAGCAATCCAGTGCTTATCCCTACAGCGCCACACCAGGACTATGTTGTTGTTAAGTGCTGTCGAATTGCTTCTGACTCATAGTGACCCTGCATAGGGTTTCCAAGGAGCGGCTGGTGAGTTTGAAGTGCCAACCTCGTGGTTCAAACCGACCTTGCGGTCCAATACCACATCAGGTCTCTAGGTAGATTCAAACCTCCAGCCAAGCCCTTTAGCCATTTGCGCCACCCTGGAACAAAGTTAATTTGGAAAAACAAAACCATCCCATTAATAATGTGAGACAATGTTTAAGATTAGAGGGAATAAGCTTGATTTATGTAAAAAGCATTTTACGAACATAAAACTACCATTGTAGTGTTGTAAGATAACTTTGTCCTTCAAAAGAGTTTATTAACTGCTTCATCCACACAGACAGTGGAGAGTTCAGTTAGCTCTTGCGTGAGGTAAACTCATGTCATGGATCAGAAATGAAACAATGTGAATAGATAAACTGGCTCAGACTGAATTCATTGCCTGTGTTCTCTTTATCTTGGTTTGTTTCTTTCTATGTAAAGTTTTGTTTGAGGGTTTGTTTGTTTGTTTTATATTTGCAACAAGTTGAACATATTTTCCTAACTGCTAAGGAGGGTGCATTATAGGACTTAGGGAGGAGACCTGATGGAGCAGTGCTCGGGTTTGTTGTTGTGATGTGCTGTGGAGTCAGTTCCGACTCATAGCGACCCTGTCTGTACAGGGTTTCCAAGGCTGTAAATCTTTACGGGAGCAGAAAGCCTCACCTTTCTCCTGTGAAACAGCTGGTAGTTTCAAACTGCTGACTTTAAGGCTCGCAGCCCAATTTGTAACCACTACGCTACCAGAGCTCCTTAGTGCTCGGGTACTAAACTGCTAATCAAAATGTTGATGGTTCGAACCCACTAGCTGGCTACACCATGGGAGAAAGATATGGTAGTCTGTTTTTTTTTTAAAAGACTTCTTTCCCCTTGAACTTCTTCAGAGTTTTAGTTGACTAAATCGGATCTTGGGACGAGAGGTTTAAGGCGCGTGGATTGTTAGTGTTCAGTCTTTGTAGGACTTGAAGAAACTGATTCACCCCCCCGCCCCCAAAATTGGAATTTTTCATTAGCATTTGGCATGTGCCCCCCAAAAAGGGACAAGAAAACTGCACACAGCTAATTGTAGTGAATGGTACCTTGGGGATGAATTGGGAGGCAGTTACTGCTTATCCATAATGTTCTAATTTAAATTCTTGTGTCTTCATCTGTTAGTGTGATTTGGAAAAGAACCAAAATATGAACCAGTTGCTGCCAAGTCAACTCATGGCTGCCCCGTGTGTGTCAGAGTAGGGCTGCGTTCTTTAGGGTTCTCAGTGTTGGACTTTTTCACCAGGCCTTTCTTCTAAGGTGCCGCAGAGTACGCTTTCAGTTAGCAAAGGAATACATTGCCCCTCACCCACCCCCCAGGGACTCCATTAATTCTGGGTAGCGTGACCACGGTCAGTGGTGGTTTTCTTCTTTATACTTTCTAGGTGTATTTCAAACCATCCTTAAAAACAAAAAATTTAGACTCCTAATCCTTTCCTCATCTGTTACCCTAGAAAACGTGGACACAGAGCTGCCTGCCAGTCTGGGGCAGAATGAGGAGAAGCCCGTGCCTGCTGCTCCTGTGCCCAGCCCGGTCGCCCCGGCCCCCGTACCGTCCAGGAGAAACCCTCCAGGCGGCAAGTCCAGCCTAGTCCTGGGTTAACTCCGACTGTCCGAACTCCATCCTCTGTTTGTTTGTTCTCTTCATGCTTGTGAACTGCACAACTTGAGCCTGACTGTACATCTTTTGGATTTGTTTCATTAAAAAAGAAGCACTTTATGTACTGCTGTCTTTTATTTAATTTTTTCGTTTTCTTTTTTAAAGAACCGGTTTCTCTCTGTCCTGACTCCTGGGTCTGTTGGCAGCCATGGCATGAATGTTTTCTAGAAGTAGAGTTGAGGGAACGCGTTGTGACCCTTAGTACTGGGTTTCTAAGAACAAATGATTTAGTTGCAAATGTGTTAGAGGATCTTTTGTACTGAGGTTTTTTAAACCCTTCCTTTGTCAGCTTTCCTCGGGTTTACCAAGCCTTGACTGAGCGGACAGTGAGCAGTCCACAGGCACCACCCTTCCGTATCCCCAACACACATAGAGTTCTCCGTGCAGTGGTCCTTCCCTTGGGGTTGCCCTAATGTAACAGAAAGCATACCCTATTCTGCTGTGCCGTACAAAACAATAAAGGGGCCTGCATGCCTCATGCCTCGCTGCCTGCAAAGTAAAGAAATGCCTTTTAGTTTTTAATTTGAAGAAACCAGCCAGCTCTTAGCACAACTGTCTAACAAGCAGAGCCTGCTGCTCTCGCATAGAGGAAGGAGGCTTAGGACCTGACAGGAACCAGCCTGGGGAAGCTAGCAGGGGAGGTGAGTTGCACGGAAGTGGGTGTCCCTAAGGGACGGCTGCCCCAGGGGCATTTTTCTTCTAACTCGATGCTGTGTGCATGATGCTGGTGCTTGACCTGAGCCGAAAAGTCTCATCTTCAAATGTGTGTTGTATTTACAATCCTGGACTGTCACTTCAAGTAAACAGTTTCCACATTTTGAAACGTTGTGTCCCGTGTCTTCATTGAGACTCTTGTCCATTTTTTTTTTTGGTTTTCCCACCTAGTGAGTTGCCTTTTCCTTCTTTCCTATAAACTAAGCTACCTGCTGTTCTTAGGAGTCCTTTCAAGCTACTCTACTGAGGCCCAGAGGAACTCGGCCTTCTCCCTAGAGAAAATTCTCTAGCGAAAATGGGTTTGTGGTCAGAGCATGAGTTCAAAGTACCAAAAGTGTAATTAACCCTGGAGATAAAGCACGTGAATAATAGGATAATTGGTAGCCAAAGATAATTATTAGCTAGTATATTTAAAGACTCCTCTACCACTTACTTGGAGTCCTGGTGTGGCGCTGTGGGTTACAAGACTGAACTGTAAGGTTGGCGATTCAAGCTCACCCGCTGCTTCTTGAAAACCGTATACAGGGTCATTATGGGTAGGAACTGACTCAACAGCACGTAGCACCACTTACCACTTAATGTTAGCTGGGTTCTAACATTCAAAACATTTACGTCCTCTCTACTCTTAAGGAGCCCTAGTGGTGCAGTGGTTGAGCACTCAGCTGCTAACAGAGAGATCAGAGGTCCAACCCACCAACTATGCAGTCGGCTTCCCTGCAGATTGCAGCCTTGAAACCCTACGGGCAATTCGACCAGCTTGACAACTGTGGGTTGGGCTGGGTGTGTTAGTCCACTTCTGTGAGGTATTTGGTAACGGTGGTCGAAGAGGAGTGCTCCAAAGGGAGGAAGTGCCACTTCATTGTTAAGTTCCGACCCATAGAGACCCTGTATAGGGTTTCTAAAGAGTGGCTGGTGAACTTGAAACGCCCAACCTTGCGGTTCTAAAGTGACTGCAGTCCAGCGCATTAACCCGCAGCGCCACACCAGGACTCTGCCGCTTCATTAGAAGATGTAATGACAGGAGTCAGATGATGCAAACAAAGATTCAAAGAACAAAGTTCCTGTTCTCTAAACAAGGAAAGTTCTAGATCACCATGGTGAACTCATGCCCAAATCAAGCATTATTAAGAGCAGACTAGCTGTGCTATACCAGCTGTGCGCCTTTGGTGTGGTTTGAATCTCAACTTTATATGTTTGCTTTGGTGGTTTAATTTTCTGGAGATAGGTGCTTAATCAAAGTTTAAGGCAGTCTTGAGGGAATGAGTTGCTGGATCTGGGGGCTCAGGACCATAGTCTTGGGGAACACGGAGGACATTTGGCATAACAGTCCACAAAGACAAAGTTCTACACCCTATTTTGCTGAGTAGCAACTGGTCTTAAAAACTCAAGTTGAGTCGGCACAGAAGCGGAGCGAGGGAACTATGGCGACCTGGGGGCCTTAGGGCCCAGTCCGAGCTGGTGTTTGTGCCCTGCCCTGAGGTGCCACTGGCCACCTTCACTGTGCTGCCCTCACCCCTGCCTGTTCCTGCTGCAGCTGCCCCTGGCGCCCTTGGGCCTCTTGCTGCTGTTGGAGGCTGTGCACAACCGGCAAGCCACTATGGAAGTAAAGGTCAGGATTACAGCAGGGAGACTGGCACACAGAGTGTTAAGTGACTCACCCTTAACAATCTTGAAGCTGTTTAAATTAATTAACCCTCAAAGTGCCTCAATGTGCCCTGTGAGGTAGGTCAGTATTCCAATCTACAAAGGAGTATCTCTTCCCCCACACTGAAGTCAGTCATTGATTAAAAACTTACTTCAGGTAGTTAATCTTATACTCCAGGTACAGAGGACCCTAGGACCATCAAAGGAGAAGAGCAGGAACGGAGTGTGGGACCCTATCCAGAGAAACAGCGACACCAGAGATGGAGGCAGAGATGAGGACTCTAGACTTATGGGAAGAGAGGGACTGAGTGCTGGCAGCCAGGAGGCAGGCTTGCAGAATGTGCCCTTTGGTTATTTAAATTACATATTTCTGAGTTTTTGTGTACATCCCCCCAAAAAAAACAAGGACTAGTAGCAAATACTGTTGAATGATGATGCACGGAGGAAACTCTAATCATTGCAATGAAACAATGAGTGTAAAATTGATGTTCTCCCATATAAATCAATCCACAATAAAACTTTAAAAAACAACACTCTAAGTTGCTATTTAAGGTGCAACTATTTCTTTCTATAGATCCAGAGGAAAAAAGAAGAAAATCAAAGATACGTGGAAATAGACTAGATCAATGGGTCATTCAGCATCCCTGAGAACAGAAGAACTGAACAAAACCCAGGGTGTGGTGAATTACCGAAGAACATGACTCTTCTAGCCCTAGTCTTTGTAAATCCCGCCAGTAAGTCTTTTCCTGATGGGTCTGGGAAAGAGTAGGTGGATGAAGATACAGATAGGATGATAGGATTCAGATGTGAACAATTGTTAACAATGTTCGTGATTGTAAAAACTTGGAACTGTGACGTAGTATAAAATGAATTGTCTTAGAAGCAGAGATGGGGGAATCTCACTTCCCTCAAATAGAAGAGTCAGGAGTGGAGCGTGTCCTTTGGACCCAGAGATCTAGGTGTTGAAACCTCCTCGACCCAGGAACAGAAAGCTGCGACTGGAGGAGAGCAGAGGAGGAACAGCAGCAAAACCAAGAGGGAGAGCATGACACAAAGCAGTGCACTTCCCAGCTCATGGAAAAGTACAGCTGAGTGACTTTGGGTAGAAGGCTTGCAAAATGGGGTGTCTCTCGGCTCTTAACAGGGGAACTAGGTTTGCTAATCCAAAGAGCTAGAGTTGAGAGCCTTCAGATGAAGTGGTATATCCTGTGGGCGTTTATGAACAGCCCTTATAGAGTTTTCTGACATTGACCGAGCAGCTGAAGAGCAGCCGTTCTGATTGGCATATGTGATCCTGAATTGTAACTTCTTGTCCTCCCTAATCACTGGGAATTCTGTGTGGTCATGGCAATGAATTACTGAACCCAGCTGAAGAACAGGGATGGCTGGTACCACCAACTACCACTTACCAACTGCTCAGAGAGGGAATCACATTAGAAGACCTTGGATAGAATGGAAGAAAAATGTGGAAAAATTCAAAATGCTAAAAAAAAAAAATCACACTTAACTGGTGGGATAGAGACTGGTGGAACTCCCAAGACTATGGCCCTTGGTCACCCTTCAAGTCTGGAACTGAACTCTCCCCTGTGACTCAGTTTTCAGCCAAGCAACAAGGCAGGTCTATGAGGAACACTAACACTAGGAAAGCACGTTGTTGTTGTTAAGTACCGAGGAGTTGGTTCCGACTCGTAGTGACCCTGCACAGGGTTTCCAAGGCTGTCAATCTTTACGGGAGCAGAATGCCTCATCTTTCTCCTGCAGAACTGCTGGTAGTTTCAAACTGCTGACCTTGAGGTCGGCCGACTCATAACCACTACACTAGAGGGCAGCATTTACTCAAGACAAAATTCAGAGGGATTAGGAAAGGAGGAGGAATGGAAATGGGAAACAGGGAAGTTGGATAAATGAGGATGGAGTTCTGGTGTGGAGCATACGATAAGCACTGGACCACAAGGTTAGTTTGAACCACAAGGTCAGCAGTTGAAACTCACCAGCTGGTTCTAATACGGGATCGTTATTAGAACCCACTGGATTTCACTTAACAACAACATCGTGAGGATTGCAATGAACCAAATGTGTCTGCATTATCAAATGGAAAACGGATTTGCTCTGTAAACCTTCACCCGTCACAGTAAAAAGTAACAAAAAAATGTTCTGAGTGAGGGGATAGTTCAGTACAGCCATCTTGGTTCTGTCAGATCACCTCTGAAGGATTCTGTGTAACACGTTTAAAGTGCCCTGGTGGCATAGCCGTCAAGTGCTCAACTTCAAACTGAAAGGTGGGCACTCTGAACCCACAAACCACTTCATGAGAGAAAGATGTGCCAGTGTGCTTTCAGAAGATTACCTCCTTGGAAACCCAGTAGTACTAAAATAAAGGGGGACAGGTCTACCTTGTCCTACAGGGTGGCTACGGTTAGAAATAGACTCCATGACGATGAGTTGTTGTAGCACGTTTCCTAAAGGCTGTTCAATTTTCCAGTTAAAATAAAAAATTTAAAAAGTGAGACAATGTTCTTAAAATGCTGGTGATGATGTTGAACATTACCCAACACCCGAAGGGCAGTAGAAATAGCTTTTCCTTGACAGTTTAGAACGTTTGCCTCATTTGTGTGACTTGTGTCTTAAACATGGACATAAAAAAGCTAGTCAGGGACTTGGTACTGATTACATATGCCTTTTGACTTTGTGTTTTGAGATTCGGTGGCTGTAGAATGAGATGCTAGGCCATTGGTTAGGAGGCATTGGGGTGATCAGATGGGGAAAGACAGCAAAATCTGATTTTATAATTGTAGGGACTCATATTTAGGAGTCCTGGTGTGGCACTGTAGGCTAATGTGTCAGACTGCAAAGTCATTTGAACTGCAAGGTCAGTGGTTCAAGCTTACCAGCTGCTCCTTGGAAGCCCTATACAGGGTCACTATGGGTCAGAATCTACTCAGTGGCACTTTACAACAACAACAACAAATTTTTAGCTGTAAGGAGCTCCGGTAGCATAGTGGATTGTGAGCTGGGCTGCTAACAGAAGGGTTAGCAGTTCGAATCTGCCAGGGACTCTGTGGGAGAAAGATGAGGCTGCCTGCTTCAGGAAAGATTTACCAATTGGGTCGCTATGAGTGGGAACTGACTCCACAGCACACCACCACCACCCTAGTCATATTTAGCTGTAGTCAGGAAATTACATGAAATCAACAAAGATGGAAATCAACAAATCCAGCAGGCTTAGTGTTTACAGAAGGGGAAGCTTTCAGTTCCACAGAAAGGAGCCTGGTGGTGGTGGTAGGTTCCCCTTATCAGAGCTTGATGGAAATCATGTCTTCTAGGTAGATGTAGGGGCTTCAAATAGATGATCCTCTGCTGCAGCCCATCTCTGAGTTAGAAGTGGTCTCTTAGGAGCCTGACTTAGTTGACCCATGTCTTGCATAGATTCATGCACTTGCGACATTTAGCAGGACCCTCCCATGACTCAGTTTGCTGCTAGTGCTGGATTATAGTAGCATGAGCCAGAGTTTGGGGTCTAGCCCTGACAAGCAGGGAAGAGAGAGCCACTGGAACCCCAGGACTTAAGGGTATGGAGCCTGGGCATGTTGTTGTTGAGTGCCAGTGAGTCAGTTCCGACCCATAGCGACCCTGCAAAGGGGTTTGGAGGAGTGGTTGGTAATCTTGAACCACTGACCTTGCGGTTCAAACTGACTTTGCTGTCTAGTGCATTAACCACAGCAGGGCAGGCATGAGGCCCAACAAATTGAAGGAGCCCTGATTTGTTATTAGGGAGCTCTGGTGGTGCTGTGGGTAAAGTATTGAGTCACTAACTGCAAGATTGACTGTTCAAGTCCAGCAGCTGTTCTTCAGGAGAAAGAGAAAGCTGTTGGCTGTTGTAAAGATTTACAGTTTTGGAAACTCTATGCAACACTTCTACTCCGTCCTATGAGGTTGCTATGAGTTGGAATAGACTGCCTGTCAATGGGTGGGTGGTTATTAAGGTCCCTTGGGGTCCTGATGTGGTGCTGTAGAATAAACACTGGACTGCTACTCACAAGGTAGGTAGTTCAAACCCACCAGACGCTCCTTGGAAAACCTAAAAACAGGATCGCTATGAGTTGGAACCGACTCAATGGCACTAACAACCACACACAGAGGCACTCATTTGTCTATACTAAAAAATTTAGAAGACAGTTTCCTGGCCAGCACACTAGAAGAAATCCACACTCCGGCCTATTCCAAAGAAAGGTGACCCAACAGAATTCAGAAAGTATATAACAATATCATTAATATCACATAAAAGTAAAATTTTGCTGATAAGTGAAAAATGGTTGCAACAGTACATAGACAGGGAACTGTCAGAAATACAAATTCGATTCAGAAGAGGATGTGGAATGAGGGATATCACTGATGACATCAGATGGATCTTGGCTGAAAGCAGAGAATATCAGAAAGATAGTTATCTGTGTTTTTTGACAATGCAAAGGCATTCAACTGTATGGATGATAAATTGTGAATAACATTGCAAAGAATGGGAATTTTAGAACACTTAATTATACTAATTTTAGAACAACTTGCACAAAGACTAAGAGGCAGTCCTTAGAACAAAACAAGGGAATACTGAATGGTTTAAAATCAGAAAAGGTAGGCATCAGGGTTATAGCCTTTCATTATATTTGTGTAATCTGTTTGTCGAACCAATAATCCGAGAAACAACTATATACAGACGAATGCCTTACAGTCTAGGAACAGAGGACCCTAATACCATGAAGGGAGACAAGAATGAGCGGAACGTGGGACCCTATTCAGAGAAGCAGCGACACCAGAGATGGAGGCAGAGATGAGGACATGAAGAGAGGGAGCAGCTGAGGACTCTAGATTCATAGGAAGAGAGGGACTAAGAGATAGCTATGGCCAAGAGGCAGACTTGCAGAATGTGCACTTCGGTTGTTTACATTATTATAGATTCCTGATTGGTTTTGTGTATACCTAAAACCAAACCAAAACAAACCCAGAGGGAACAGAAGCAAATACTGTTGACTGATGGTGGGTGCACAGAGAAGATTGTAATCATTGTAATGAAACGAAATATGATAGGATGAGTATAAAATCGAAGTTCTCCCATGTAAACTATTACTCAATTCACAATAAAAACTTAAAAAAAATAAATTAAAAAAGACAAGGCAATGAGATGACATATACAAAACTCTGAAAGAAAAAGATTGCCAAGCAAGAATCTCACACCCAGCAAAGCTCTCCCTCAAATATTGCAGGAAGTTAGGACATTTCCTGATAAATAGAAATGAAAGAGATTTGTAATGACCAGACCAACTTAAAAAAAAATGCTAAAGGGTGTTATTTGGATTGAGAACCAACAACTGCAGACAACAACCTGAGATTACCATACATGATAATACCACACAGAACTCAATCCAGATATAGAAGTACTTAAAATAAAACAAGTATTTGTTGTTAAGTGCCGTTGAGTCGGTTCCGACCCATAGCGACCCTGTACAAGGTTTCCGAGGCTGTAAATCTTTATGGGAGTAGAAAGCCTCATTTTTCTCCCGTGGAGCGGCTGGTAGTTTTGAACTGCTGACCTTCAGGTTCGCAGTCCGATTTGTACCTGTCTACAAGACTGAAAACAGGGAACCAGAGATATCAATGTATAATTAAGTCCACTACAAAGCAAAAAGAGGGAATAGTTAGATACAGAGTTTCCAAATGGCAAGGAAGTCAAGTAGATTACAAGATAAACAGGCTATTTTAAGCAGGGAAAAATTTAATAAATTACAAAGTAACCTCAAAGAAAAATAATATACCTGCACATCAAAAAAAAAAAAAAAAAGAAAGACTACCAGAAAGATTTAGTAAACATTAACATAACAGAAATGAAAATGAAAGGAAAATTTACTAATAATGACGTCAATTCATACCTATTGATGGTGGTTATGTACTCTCAAGTGGGTTGGTAACTCCTTGCAATGAAACTAAGTATATGACGTGTTGAGGAAATACTGACTTAAAATGTAAAACAACAGGTGGAGCAAACAGTTTGTGGTCCACTTACTTTAAGGTAACTCGGTAGCTCCGGTGGTTTGAGCCCAGCAGCTGCTTCACAGGAGAAAGATGAGACTTTCTGCTCCTGCAAAGATTTAAAGCCTTACAAGGTCAAATCCACCAGCTGCTCCTCAGAAACCCTATACAGTGAAACTATGAGTCAGAATATACTCAGTGGTACTTAATTAACCTCAACCTGAGGGGTGGAACCCACCCAGGTGCTTTAAATGCCCTGGCAATTTGGTTCCATTGAGACTCAAATCCATTTACATGAAGTTGATTCTGGTTTATAGGCACCCTGTAAGGAGACACAGCCTAGGAAACCCTGTGTAGGGTCACTATGAGTCAGAACCGACTCCACGGTACTTAACAACAACAACAACAAGGAGAGTACAACTGCTCCACAGGGTTACAACCTTCATGGAAACTGACGCTATGTCTTTCTGCGGGTTCTTTCACCCTTGCACAACCAGGCTCCTTTGGTCGAGTAGTTTCGATCTCACGGTGGTGGTGGTGGTGTGCTGTGGACTCGGTCCCTACTCATAGCGACCCTACACAGGGTTTCTGAGACTGTACATCTTTACCTGAGCAGAAAGCCTCAGCTTTCTCCGGCGGAACTGCTGACCTGTAACCACTATGCTACCAGAGCTCCTTGTTGTTGTTGTTATGTGCCATGGAGTAGGTTTCCATAGTGACCCTGCACAGGGTTTCTGAGACTGTAAATCTTTCTCCCGCGGGACAGCTGGAGGTTTCAAACTGCTGACCCTGAGGTGGTTGTTGTTGTTGTTAAGTGCCGTCGAGTCGGTTCCGACCCATAGCGACCCTGTATAGGGTTTCCGAGGGTGTAAATCCTTATGGGAGTAAAAAGCCTCATCTTTCTCCCGCGGAGCGGCTCGTAGTTTCGAACCGCTGACCTTAAGGTTTGCAGCCCGATTCGTAACCACTACGCTACCAGAGCTCCTTGACCCTGAGGTTAGCAGCCCGATTTGTAACCTCTACGCTACCAGAGCTCCTTAGTGACCCGGTATAGGAACTCTGAGGAGCGGCTGGTGGGTTTGAACTCCCAAGCTTGTGGTCAGCAGTCCAGTGCTTATCTTACAAGGCCGCACCAGAACACTGTTAAGGCTACAGTTTAGAAAATCCTTAAGAGCAGGTCTACATTGTAACTTGTAACACCTGTGGTCAACATGAATCCCAATGCAGTTGATGGTAACGGGTTTTGTTTGATTTGGTTTTTTAACTTTAACAGCTGTTTCCCAGAGCTTTGAATCGAGCCTTTGTTGGGCGCTGGAAGGTTCGCCCCTGGTACTATTCGCCTAGTGGGGTGCGTGTGCAGTGAGGTGGAGGAAGGGGAATGTGACCAGGCTGGGAAGCTGAGGATCAGAAGCAGGACGCCCTTTTAGCCCGCGTCCGGGGGATTAAACCCGCGGTGGGGACGACTGGCGCCCATGCAAATGAGCTGAGCCCTTCCCCTGGCGACTCCGGAAGCGCGGGCCGAGCCCTCGTAGCTCCCGGCGCCGCCCGCTCCGCCCCGTCCCCAGCCTCGGTCCGCGTCCCCAGTCCAGGGGTGGCCACTCGGGCTGCGATGGCGCGGGCCGTGCGGGTGCTGGTGGACATGGACGGCGTGCTGGCCGACTTCGAGGGCGCCCTCCTGCGGGGCTTCCGCCGCCGCTTCCCGGCCGAGCCACACGTGCCGCTGGAGGAGCGCCGCGGCTTCCTGGCCCGGGAGCAGTACCGGGGCCTGCGGCCTGACCTGGCGGTAGGACAGGGGAGCGGTGGAAAGGGGGAGCGTGGACCCGGGAACCCAGATCCAAGACCCCCAGGGGGCCCTCGGGAACTCGGACCCATGACCCCACCCCATGGCTTTCCTGGGAGCCCAGACTCCACAGCAGCCCTGGGAATCTGGACCCATGACCCCACAGTGCCCCCCGGGAGCCCGGACCCATGACTCCACAGCCCCCCCTGACCCTTCCTTGTCAATAACTTCCCAACCCCACTTGGATGCACGTTTGAAATAGCCCCATCCCCCCTTCACGATTTTGGAGAGCATCCTGACGGGCTAGATCTGTTAAAGGTTGACTGAGGGGTATCTTCCAGGATAAAGTGGCCAGTGTGTATGAAACCCCAGGCTTTTTCCTGGACTTGGAGCCCATCCCTGGAGCACTGGAAGCCATGCAGGAGATGAAAGACATGAAAGAGTAAGATAAAATGGGGGGAAAGGCGGCAGAAGGGAAGTGACAGAGTGCTAGGGGGAACCCTCTGCCTAAGGGTGTGCCCCTTTCCTGTAGCACGGAAGTCTTCATCTGCACCAGCCCCATCCTGAAGTACCAGCACTGTGTAGTTGAGAAGGTACGTAGTGTCCCGTCCCCCCCCTTCACACATAGACAGCAGGCTCAGCTCACCAGCCCTGTCCAGGGCCCAGTGGGTCCTACTAACAGTCTATGATTTCTGCAGTACCACTGGGTGGAGAAATACCTGGGATCTGAGTTTGTGGAACGCATCATTCTCACAAGGGACAAGACGGTGGTGTTGGGGGACCTGCTCATTGATGATAAGGACACCATTCAAGGTGAGACCCATTTCCTGGGCACCCTCCCTCCAGGCATCTGGAATAGGTTACATGCTCGCTGCCATTCTCCTGTGCTCTGTACTAGGCCAAGAGGACACCCCAAGCTGGGAGCACATCTTGTTCACCTGCTGTCACAATCGGCACCTGACCCTGCCCCCCACGAAGAGACGGCTGCTCTCCTGGAGTGATGGTTGGAGGCAGATCATAGACAGCAAGCGCGAAGGCCTAGGGCTTCTGCCGAAGTATGCCAAGGGACCTCGCCAGTGGACAGTGGCTGAGGGACAGGAAGACAGGCCTGGGGGGAGTCCCAGCAGCATGGAGTGACTGGGCATACTGGTGCTGGGACAGGGGACCACGGTGCACCCGAGCACAGGACCCTAGGAAGGCAATTTGGAACTTTTAATAAAAACTACAACTCTGGTTTCTTAGGGTCCTTTATTCGGGAAAGAAGAGGTTCAGGAGGGGTAGGCGCTGTGGACTAGGGCAGATGAGGCCGCCCTCTCCTTGTTCTCCCCAGTCCAGTGGCCCCTGAATCTGCCCACCTCTACACCACCATCTTAGTTTCTTAGGGCTGCTCTAACACAAATACCACAAATGGAGGGCTTTAATTATTCTCTCAGAAGTTGAGGAGGCTAGAAGGACCCAGGAGCCCTCTAGGGATGCACACTCTGTTGGCTCTGGGCTCCGGGGGCCCTCATGCGCACGCATCTCTTCCCCCATCTCTGCTTGCTTCCTGCTTAGTCTACTTGTCTCTTAAAGGAAGGGGATTTCAGACACAGTCAGAATAACGTAGTAAGAGAAACTCCCATTCCCAAGTGGGATTATGACCCTTATTTTTGGGAGACACAATCCGTAACAGATACCATCCCTTTTCTTGGTTCTTTCCCCCCCCCCC
>NW_006408650.1:7557530-7594882 GCF_000296735.1 Chrysochloris asiatica
TTTGGGTAGCCAATGTCCAAGTTGCCCATCCCTGTCTACTCTGTGTATGGAGGGGATTGGAATGATTCTTGCAGTAAGGATTTGTTCCCTCTTGTGAGCTACTGCATCCATAGGTGTAGGTCAAGTTCATAAAATTTTATCAGATTACTCCATTTTTCCTCTTCTTTCTTCTAGTTGAGCTCTGATTATCCAGTCATTAAAGCTAGGTCAAGTGGGTATTATCTGCAAGTGTGGGTGTTCTTGTGCATATCCCCTCTCTTCCTATCAGCTGGATGCTCCACATTAGTCCTTTGTGGCTATGTCATTGACTCTGGGCCCAAGAGTCCCCAGGTCTTGCCACACTGCTGGCCGATCAGGTCTCCAGGAGGGTTCAGAGGAGTCTATTGAATATTGTAGGGCTTAGCTTGCCGCTTCATTGCTGTTTTTCTCTCACTTCTCATTATTGGTGACGAACGTGGCCATTCTTGGTTATTTCTTAAGGCTACACTGCATAGCTCCTGAGTCCTAACTGTTCGAGCTCCAGCTTCTCATGGGTCCCACAGTCCTTGACTTCCAGGGACTCCGCTCCCACTAACTCTGATGGCAGAAGAGACCCTGGGGGTAGTGAGGGGAGAACTCGCAGCTTCATCGGTTCTTGCCTTTATTCTGAAATGTCATCTTGTGGCTTTCGTTTTAGTGTTTGATGGCTATGTTAATAGTCACTGGGCTGACAGCTTCCCAGGGCCGCTAGACTTTCATTCCCGTCCCTCAAAAATAACTTCAGAGCCTCCTGACCTAGCTGCTCTGCATGAGAAACCTCTTCTAGAAGCCTGTGGATCCAGGGACCCCCGGCTATTAGACACAGGCAACACTAGGCAGGAGTTTGCAGAGCGGTGGGCCCTGGAAGCGGGGACTTGGCCTCTAGTTTGAGGCAAGGTGCCAGCCTGTGGAAGAGGACCACCCTAGGTAACCTCTCTGTCCCCAGTGCTGGGTCCTCGGTCTCTTCTAATACCTGTCACCACAGTGGAAAGACCAGTCTTGCTGGTAAGCTCACCTCTGCAGCGTCCAGGGCAAGAAGCGCTGGTGGCTTTCAGTCCCGGGGCAGTGGGATGCCCAGGGCAGAGTGTGCTCCGCCACAGCGGGCTTCAGCCACCTGGCTCGGGTCACACACGTCTTCCAGGAAGATCTGGGCCAGGTTGTGGAGGCGTGTGTTGGCGGAGAGAGAGAAGCGCAGCATGCACTGAACCACAGGCAGGGCGGTCAGTTCTGGGTGGTAGCCCGGGCCGGGCGGGCTCAGGTAAATGAGCGTGGTGACCGCAGACAGCACCGTCTCCTCTCTCGGGCTGGAGAGGCAGCTGATGATGAGTGGGATGCCGCCCGCCTGCATGACCTGCTCCTTGTTGGCTTTATCTGCACACAGATTGCAGAGACCACCTAGGGGAAGAGAGTAGCAGTCTGGAGGTCCCCTCATTCCTGCCCACTGAGCCCCAGAAGTCGATTCCACTTCACAGTGACCCTAGAACTGCCCCATAAGGTTTCTGAGACTGTAATCTTTACAAAAGCAGGCCGTCTCATCATTTGTCTGCTGAGCATCAGGTAGGCTTGACGTGCTGACGTTATGGTTAGCAGCTCAACACGTATCCCAGATGCCACCATACTTCCTTCCAAAAGGGCTGGATCTGTCCAAAGTCCATTCTGGTCCCAGCCCTCCGTTTACGGGCCTCCAAACACCAAGCATTTTCTTGTTGGGACCTTGATCCCTGCCATCCCCTCATCCCGGAACTGCTGCTCCCCTATCCTCAGAAGCCAGTCCTCTAGACTACACTAGGAGGCTTTCCCTGTAATCTGGACCTCACTCAGCACCCCACCCTGGAGATGGCTTCACTAAACACCTTTGGTGACCCGTGGAGCCCAGAGCGGTGGTCAGGCCATTGGGCATGTGCTGATCACGTGGCTGAACTCTACCGAGCAAGTGTCATTGTCACCCCATCTTAGTGGAAGAAGCTGAAGTTGTAAAAGTGGGACAATTCGCCCTAAGTTTCAGAGAGGCACCCTTTGTCATTGCCATGGGAAACAGTCCCTGTGCAATCAGGAGGCCAAGAACAGGCTCCGCAGGGGCGGCGGGGTCTTCTGAGTCAGGAGGGGCAGTAAGATGGTGCCCCGAGTCACTCGCCTGGAGATGAGTCTTCCTTACCACCAGGTGTGTCTGGGTGGGGCTGGATCAGCAGATGGTACCTGCTGGGGGTACCCTCACTGCCCCCACCTCCCAAGACTCATGACTGCATGAACACGGGGAGGGTACATATGTCTCTCCTGAAGCCTCTCAGAGGTGCAAAGGGGGGCCTGGAGAACAGCAGCGCAGCCAAGAGGGTGGCAGCCTTCCCCTCAGAGGACCCGCCTGAAGAAGAGTGCTGTGAAAACCCATCACCATTCAATGGGAAGCACCCTAAAGTGACCAGTCACAGCCACTGTGCAGAACAAACCCAGGAGAACAAGTTCCGACCCGCTGAGGAGCTAACTTGGAAAAACTCAGAAGTCAGAGACTAGGAACGAGGCAATAACAGGGCCTCTCGGACACCCCCAAGGAGATGCAAAAACCGAGAGACCCCCAAGTGCAGCTTGGGATGGGAAAGCTGGAGGCTCAGAGAAGCTGGGTGGGTGGCCTTGTGTCTAGGGATTGTCCGGGGGCTAAATGAGGTCCTGCAGACAAGTGTTTAGTCAGTACCCAGCGGCCTGTCCAGTCCTGGAAAAGGTCAGGACTCACCAACCCCCAGGGGGCACTGGCCATAGCCCAGGGTCCAAATCTTCATCTGAGATGACTGGTTTAACTTTAGTATCTTGAAAAGGTTCCTTCTGAAATGTCAAGTGTGAGGACCAAGCAGTCTGTAGAGAAAGCAGTCGGTTGGGTTGCTGTGTGGGAGCAGGGAGGGCAGCAGGGACAGGGAGCCCAGGACGTGGAGTGGAGGACGCAGGGAGGGCTCGGGGGGTGGGCGGAGATGGACTAGGAATTCATCAATGTTCAAAGCAACTCAGCTTCTCATCAGTCACATGGGCGAGAGAATTAACAAGCAAAACCAAACACCAAGCCCTGATTGCTTTCCAGTGCATTCTGACTCACAGCAGCTCTATAGGAGGGAGGACGGAGGACAGCTGCCCCACTGGGCTTTCTAGGTTGTCATCTTTAAGGTTATGGTTTCCCCAAAGATCTGCTGGTCAGCTCGAACTGCTGACCTTTTGGTTAGAAGCCTGGTGCTTTAACTACTGCACCACCAAGGCTCCTGGAATGAATCAAATAATGTAATTAAGGCACCTCCCTGACACATGGTAGCCACAGCTGCAGTATTATTTGTCTTGTACCATTTGTGTGACATTTCACACGTCATTGCCCCAACCAGACTGTGAACTCCTTGAAGGATGGGGCCAATCCTGCACCCTTCATAGGTCCAGAGGCTGGCACGGGGTCACACGTGCAGAACAGGGCTGGCACGTACAGGGCAAGTTTGATGATGATAAAGCAAATGCTTGTGCAACTATCACCACAGTCAAGAACTAAAACACGGAAATCTTCGTATGTTACTTCCTAAGAGTCCCTTCCCACAGAGGTGATCATCTTCCTGATTCATAGTAACTTAATAAAATCTCTCTCAATGAATTTATTTGCTAGGGTAGTTTCTACCATCTCTCCATGACTTGAAAGGATAGCGTTCCCTTCCCCGTAAGTCTAGATGCAAGCAGAACCTCGTGAAAAACCATTTTTTATACTACACATAAACATCTAGGTATTAACTTCTGCCTGTTTCTGGATTTTATAGAAATGAAATCATAGTGTGTTAGCAACATTTACCATTATGGTTGTAAATTAATCCACTATGGTGGTGGTGTGCCATGGAGTCGGTTCTGATTCATAGCAACCCTGTATAGGGTTTCCGAGGCTGTGAATCTTTACGGGAGCAGAAAGCCTCATCTTTCTATCATGGAAAAGCTGGTAGTTTTGACTAATTCGTAACCACTACGTTCCCATTGTAGATCCTTCATTTACTGAGTATTGTAGCACGAATGACCCAGTGTCAGGCTGCACTATTACTGCTGTCTATGACATATGTGAATACGTGCCCTAACCCTACAAACAGTACTGCAGTCTTAGGTGGGTGCCTCTTGTTCAACTTAATCAGTTTCCAGAGGCATTAAGGCTTTTATCAGCCTCTATCTTGAGCAAGACCACCATCTAGTGGAAGTTCCGTGTAATGCAAGAAATAGAACAATAATAACAAAAAAAAAAAACAATTAACCCGTAACTGTGGGCTGCTGCCAGTTACTTGAACTCTTTTGGTAAAACTGCCCAGAAAGGGAAAGGGACACACAGCAGTAGACTTGAAAACCCTGCGTGTTCTCCCATCAGATCCTTCAGAGTGGTAGCTATACTGGACAGGGAAGGGGGTTTAGGAGTGTAGCACAGCTGATACACTGTAGCCCAAACTGAAGCCCCACAGAGCTGCAACTCTCAGACGCAGACAGGACGTGGAATGGCTAACGAGAGAGGAGATCGTATCAACACAGTCCCATGACACGCTGTGACTGGTGGGCTGCAGGGACAGACTGAAGGAAACCTGTGTTGTCTCTGGCTGAAGGGCAGCCAACTGTACCTCAGTTTCCTCATCAATAATTTTAATAGTGCACAGGTGGGGTAATTAGGGACGCCTAAACGGGCAGGAAAGTAGCTTCTAGAATCTAACTGCTCTGAAGTGCGCTGGCTTCTCAGGATAAATACTGGACTGTGAACCACAAAGTCAGTGGTTTGAGCCCACCAGTTGCTTCACGGGAGAAAGATGAAGCTTTCTGATCTTGCAAAGATTTTAAAGCCTTGAAAATCCTATAAAGGATGCTGTGACCCAGAACTGATGACAACATACAACAAGAGGGTTGTTTTGAGCCAGAACTGACTTGATAGCACTTGTTAACAACTAAGGGCAGGAAAGTGATCAGGAGGGGAGCTTGTTTCAGATAGACATCTGGCAATTTTTAATCCTTGTTGTTGTTAAGTGCCGTCAAGTTGGTCCTGACCCATAGTGACCCTGTATAGGGTTTCCAAGGAGCGGCTGGTGAGCTTGAACTGCCACCTTGCAGTTCAAATAACTTTTCAGTCAGGCACATTAATCCACAGCGTCACACCAGGCGTCCTGGTTACAGTCTAGGACCCTATGGAGCTGTTCTACCCTGTCACATGACATCAGTGAGTCTAAAATACACTCAGGGCACCTAACAGAAACAACCTTTAGCACAAATCATCTTCCAGAGGGGCAGATGTGCTGGCGCCACTTCGAGACCTGGACAGCTGGGGCTCTTGCCCCAGGCCCAGCTTAAAGGGCTCCACACTGCAGAGCTCCCCCAGAGCCTACTTCCTACCCCAGGCACCTGGAGCTCCAGACCCTAAACCCACTTCCATGGCTTCTGGGTCTCTGTCCTGGCTTCCAATTCCCAGGAATGGGCCTCACTGCTGCTGTGCACATTGAGCCTAAGGAGTGAACAAGGGCCAACTGGGGCAGCTGTTTGTGGGGTGCAAACGAAGCTTGGTATCCACCCTCAGTGAGAAGGGAAGACCAACCCTATTTGGACACTAGTCCTGGGCACCTCCAACATGAGGGGCAAACGTAGATGGTTTCTTAAAAATCAAATTCACACTCACCAGGAGTGGTTTCTAAAAACATGTTTACTTGATTCTATCAACACTTTAAATCTTGGGGCATCCTTAATAATGTGCTCAATGTCTCTGTTCTGTCTCCTAGATCCCTGTGCAGTGACTGGTGTCTTACAAGCACAAGAACTGTTCTACTTGCCTGGAGCAACAGAGGCAGAAGAGCTAGGAATAGGAGGAAATGGGTGTGTTACTAATAATCTCCATGAACAACAACCTCCTTTGTCATGAGACCAGAACTGGATGGTGTCAGGGTACCATCACTGAACATACTGATGAACATCTCTGTAGAAGACTCTTGATCAAAAGGAGGAAAATGCAAAACAGAATTTCAAATTGTTATGGGCTCCACACTTTCTGGATGAACCCTTTAAATTATTGCCTGGAGAAAATCTTTAAACCTTAAACCAAAAACATCCCCTGAAATTTTCTTAAAATCAAACAAGTTCCGGTGTGGTGTTGTAGGGAAAGCACTGGACTGCTATAAGGTAGGCGATTTAAACCCAAGAGTCGCTCTTTGTGAACCCTATACAGGGTGGCTAAGAGTCGGAATCCGACTGGACCCTTCATGGTCAGTGCTACTACAAAAGAGACTTCCTTCCCGACACGTCACTTGCGTCTCACCGCATCCCAACAGCCAGCAGGTCCTCATCCTTACCTATAGCAAACTCCACCAGGGTCTCATTCTCCTCCGTCAGTGAATCGAGGAACAAATCCAGGACCTGTAGCTGCCGCAGATACTGGTAATTGCTGGGGTCATAGGCGAAGTTGGCGAGGTTGGCCAGGACTTGCTCCTTGGCGTCTGTAAGGCAAAGCAGCGCTGAAACCAGCTCTAGGCAGCGGTCGTGCCCCCGGTCCCCACCCTGCCCTTCTCACCTTGGCTCTCCGTCTCCTGGAATTCCGTGACCAGCGTCTGCAGGTATCCCAGCCGCCCCATCTGGGGGTCCACCTTCGACTTCTGAGCCATGGTCGGGATGGCGGAGGCTCCCTGGAGGATGCGGGAGGCTAGGGGCCGGGACTGGAAATGGGCTCCTTCCTGGGTTCAGGTTCTGCAGTGCTCTTTAACTGGGACTGGGTGTAGGGGACCGCAGTGGAGTGCGTCTCAGGTAAGTGTCTGACCTGGAAACAAACTGGAAGCCCAAAGTGTAGTCACTTGGGATCACAGCTATAAACAGCCGAGTCCCCACGTCGAGCGGAAGTCGTACAAACCCCGCCCATCGTGGCCGGAAGGGGTGTGGCGAGCTTCGCTGAGCTCGGCGCGCGTGCGCGGTGCGCTTCTGCGTTCCTATCCAGCTGTTGTGCCCTCTAGACCCAGAAGCATTGATGCACACTCCCACCCCTTGAGGGATTCGCCCCTCCGGAGCCCTGTCGTCGGTTTCCTGCGTTCATCTCTCGGCCCTTTGACGCTACATTTGGGTTGGCGTTTCCCCTCCCCACTTCCAACTAGAAGGCTTGAGGAAACGGTGCTGGGGAATGCCCTCCCCTCTTTGTCTGCAAGGCAGGCGGGGGACTCCGGCCAACACTTGTTAAGTGCCATTGAGTCGGTTGCCGCTCAGTATAGAGTTTCCAAGGAGTGCTGGTGAATTCGAACCACCTACCTTATGGTTCAAGTGCTTGCTTCGTCAGGAGCTCTGGTAGCGTAGTGGTTACGAATCTAGCTGCGAACCTCAAGGTCAGCCGTTCGAAATTACCAGCTGCTCCGCGGGAGAAAGATGAGGCTTTCTACTCCAGTAAACCTGAACTAGGATGCTTTTACACCTGGTGTCTTCTCGTGAATTCCTAGGAAGTGACCGAGACCTCCTGGAGGCAGGGATGGAGCACTAGGGAGGGAGGTGACCCTGCCCCACATTCCTATCGAGGTGGGGACTTCAGCTGTGGGTTTTTTTTTTTTTTTTTGACAAAGCAACTTTATTGACTTGACACTTCTCAGCAGGTAGCCCTCTTGGGCAGTTCAGACTGCTGTGGCCCTGAGGGACTCCTTGTAAGGCGCTGTAGGATAAGCACTGGAATGCGAAGGTGTTAGGGTTAGAGAACAAGAGGAAAATTACTGGGGTAGCAGAAAGGCAGCACTGGGAAAGATCAATAAAACCATAAAATAAACTTCCAAATGCCAAAACCAGAGAACTAGGATGTGGACAAGAAACAGAACCTACCTCCTTGTCAGACAAACAGGATATAAACGAGTTGTTCTTAAAGTGCTGCCGAGTTGGCTCTGACCCATAGCAACCCTATATAGGGTTTCCGAGGAGCCGCTGGTGAGCTTGAACCGCCGACCTTGCAGTTCAAACGGCCTTGCCGTCTCGCGCATTAACCCACAGCACCACACAAGGACTCCATAAGAGAGATAAAATAAGGAAAGAATTATTCCCTTCTGTGTCTGGAACCCAGAGGGATTTGTGAGCCCCCTCTCTCTACTCAGCTGCTCAGCAGGGCTATTAACCATCAGCTACACATTAACCTCCCCCTTAACCAGTTTTCAGCGCCGTTGTAAAACAGTCATGTCAAGTATCCCAGATGCCTATGCGACGGGATCCATTTTGAAATCTTAGACTCCTCATGGACGCCAGGTGGGCGCACAGCATGGGAAAAGGGAGATGGAAGTGACACATGAGAGGAGAACTAAGCAAACCGGAAAGCCCACCTCCCTTTTGAAAGAAAGTATCTCTCTACAACTACATTAGGCTGTAAGCGTGCACAGGCAGAGGCGTGGCATGTCTCCCCTGCAGGAAGTCTTTCTCTAATAAACCTCTTAGTATTTCAAGGAACTCTGGTAGCATAGTGGTTATGAGTTGGGCTGCTAACTACAAGGTCAGCAGTTCAAAACTAGTAGCCATTCTATGGAAGAAAGATGAGGCTTTCTGCTCCAGTAAAGCATTACAGCCTTGGAACTCTTATGCAGGGAACTGACTCCAGTATATTTCATGACTTTCTAGTCTGTAACCCGACCCAGTAACACATAGGTCCATGGTTCAAACCCACCAGCGGCTCCTTGGAGACCGTATGCACAGGATCGCTATGAATTAGAATTGACTTAAAAACAAAAAAGCTGCTTTTGTGGTGCTGGAGAGGGTGCGGCTCAGCACAAAGTTGGGAGCCTCCCCTGAGGCAGCCTCTGCTTAGTTTGAGCAGAGCAGCAAAGGCCTGCGGGGCTGAGAACTCAGGGCTGGGCTGGAAGCCAGAATGGGCAGAGTCCCATCAGCTCTGGCCAGGAACTGCCCCTGCCCCAGGCTACAGGATTTCCAGGAAATCAGCTAAGTGTGCTTTCTGGACCCTGATGGGTCACCCCATCTCCCTTTGAGTATGGTCTTATCTTCTCCTGAGGCCTCTTGGAGTCTCCTCCTTGGGGAAGAAGAATTTTGCCCTTGGCTTTGTGTGGAGGATAGGGATGGGACTTTCCATCTCTGCCCGGTCACTGCAGCAGTAGATGCTCAAGTGAGCATTTGTTGAAGGAACTTTGCCTGGAAATCAATGTCCCCTTGTATGTGGCCAGAGTCAAACTTTCCTGCACTGATGGTTCACTAGTAGCCCCAGTCCCAATCATGTGAAATCTGATTTTAGAAAATGGGACTATTTGAGAATGTACAACAGATTTGTACATTGAGGGCTGATGGCTACCAGCCCTCAACTGCTTCCTTTTCTATTCAAGATGGAGGAGGAGACAGACTCAGTAAAATGTGTACCTTGTATAAGCATTCGTACAAGGTACAAATAGTGGCCAAGTATGGACTGGGATGGTAAGCAAGGACACCTCAATAATGGTTGTTGTTAGCTGCTGTCAAGTCAACCCTGTAACTCGTAGTGACCCATGTACAGTGGAACTGAATGCCAACTCTAGCCCCATGTGACAGACCAGACCATTAAGATCCACAGGCTGATTTGCAGAAGCTGGTCACCAGACCTTTCTTCCTTGTGCCACTGAAACCTGTTAAAGCATCATAGTGAGCAAGCCTCCACTAACAGGCAGATGGTGATTGCACCTGGGTATATTGGCTGGGACTCAGACCCTGGTCTCCTACTTGTTGTTAAGTGGTGTCAAGTCAGTTCCAACCCATAGCGACCCTGTATAGGGTTTCCGAGGAGCAGCTGGTGAGCTTGAACCACTGATTTTGCAATTCAAACCAACTTTGCATTAACTCACAGTGCCACACCAGGACTCCATTTGTTGTTGTTGTTGTTAAGTGCCGTCGAGTCGGTTCCGACCCATAGCGACCCTGTACAGGGTTTCCGAGGGTGTAAATCCTTACGGGAGTAGAAAGCCTCATCTTTCTCCCGCGGAGCGGCTGGTAGTTTCGAACCGCTGACCTTAAGGTTCGCAGCCCGATTCGTAACCACTACGCTACCAGAGCTCCGGAGGACTCCATTAGAAGGTGAGAATTCACTAAACCATTTTTGCCCCTTTTCCCACATAATTAAACATTTCAAATGGAAGACACTTTACTTCATCCAAGACAACCTCCTTTTACAAGGTTCAGAGGTGAGAAACAATTTGCCCCAAGTCTCATAGCAAATTGTGATATTATCAAACATAATCTGAGAAACTGGATTATATGAAGAAAAACATAGCATCAGGATTGGAGGAAGATTCATTGACAACCTGTGATATGCAGATGATGCAACCTTGCTTGCTGAAAGCAAAGAGGACTTAAAATACTTACTGATTAAGATCAAAGACCTTCAGTAAGGGTTGCACCTCAGTGTAAAGAAAACAAAACCCCTCATAACTGGACCAATAAATACCATGAAGATAAATGGGAAAAGATTGAAGTTGTCAAATGATTCATTTTGCCTGGATCCACCATCAACACTCATGGAAACAGCAAACAAGAAATTAAATGACGTATTCAATTCAGCAAATCTGCCACACAAGACCTCTTTAAAGTGTTCAACAGCAAAAATATCAGTTTGAGGACTAAGGTGCACCGAATCCAAACTGTGGTATTTTCAATAGCCTCATATGCATGTGAAAGTTGGACAATGAATAAAGAAGACTGTAGAAGAATTGATGCATTTGACTTAGGGTTCTGGAAAATATTAAAAGTACCATGAAGAACAAACAAATCTGTGTTGGGAAAAGTAGAGCCAGAATGGTCCTTAGAAGCCAGGATGGGGAGACTGTCTCTCATACTTCAGACATATTGTAAGGACATAAAGTCACTGGAGAAGGACATCATGTTTGGTCAAGTGGAAGGTCAACAAAAAAGAGGAAGATCCCCAACAAGATGGATTGGCTCAGTGGCAGCCGCAATGGGCTCAAGTGTAGCAACAATTGTGAGGTCCTATTGACACAGGACCTGGCAGTGTTTCCTTCTGTTATAAATAAGGTTGCTATAAGTCGGTACCCACTTGATGGCACCAAACAACTATCCCTCCCGGAGCCTTGCCTTGCTTCTGCGCTACCGTCTTTGACCACAAGGGGACACTCAAGGCAGGGTTGTTAGGTGCCATCGACTCAAAGCGACCTTATGCACAACACAACGAAACTGCCCGATCCTGGGCCAACCTCACTATTGTTGCCACGCTTGAGCCCATTGATGCTGCCACTTTGCCAATCCATCTCACTGGGGGAGAAAGGAATATGACGGAGGAGACTTATTCACACCAGCTAGACATATCGCCAAAGAAGGCTGGAGTCAGGTCATGAAAATTGATTCTCCTTGGCCTGATGGGATTTTCTTGTGCAGCTTGGTTGGGCCTGGAATCAACAAACTTGGTCCTATGCCTGAGCAGCCCCAGCCAAGCTGGGAGAGGTCAAAGGGGTGGTGGGGACCCTTACTCCAGGTCTGTTTCCAGCCTCATTAGTTCACCGAGTTTATAACCTGCAGAAGGAACCGTGCTTGTGTGTCGTTTAAACAGGCTCTGTTTTCTCCCTTCCCCTCCGTTGGCACCCTACTGGGACAAGCCTGAACTGACCAGTCCCTGGTGTGGTGACGGAAGGGAAGTTCACTCCAAAGTAAGTGTGAGGTTCTTTGACCTCCAGGCTAAAAGCAGAGGCCAAGACAAAGCAGGAGTGGACTGGCGAGCGGCTGACCCAGTCAACAACTTACCCTAGGGTGTTCCTCTGCCTCATAGGAATCAGACACAGTAGACAGAACAGTGGGGGGAGGGGGGACGTGGATTGGTTTCTGACACAGAAAACAAATAAACCAATTACCTGCCTGTCGGTTCCTGGCGTGTTAGCGCACAACTGTCTCTCCAGTTTTCAATGGCTGACTGCGGTACAACGGATCACTTTTATATGACCTTTCTCACCACGGTCTTGTAACTCTCACCAAATGATTGTGCTTTGAGCCCACCAAGGAGACTGGACAGTTTGCTAATGATGAAAATTAGGTGTAGGGCACCCTTGTGGAGATAAGGAAGGTTTTACCATCCTACTGAGCTGGAAATGAACCACAGCAGAGGTGGGATGCGGGGACCTCATTACTATTAAGAGACAGGAGTGAAGTGCATCCTTTGGCCTCATGGTTCTTGTGCTTCTAGACTTTCTAGACCCAGGAGACAGAGAGAGAAAGGGTGTCAACCTATGGAGTGAGAAAGTTGAATGACTTCGAGCCGAGGCTTAGAGGCCTAGTGGAGTGCCTCTGGCCTTTTTTTTCAGAGGAGCTAAAGAGCTTGTAAGGAGCTCTTGGTAGCGTAGTGGTTAAGAATCAGGCTGCTAACTTCAAGGTCAGCAGTTCAAAACTACCAGCGGTTCTGCAGGAGAAAGATGAGGCTTTCTGCTCCAGTAAAGATTTATAGCCTTGGAAACCCTATACAGGGTTGCTATGAGTCGGAACCAACTCCACAGCACATAACCACCACCAAAGAGCTTTGTGGAGTCCTGGTGTGGAGTCCCACTGTGGATTAATGTGCAGGATTGTAAGGTCGGTTTGAACCATGAAGTTCAAGCTCACCAGCTGCTCCTCAGAAACCCTATAACAGGGTCGCTAAGGCTTGGATGGATCGCTATGGGTCAGAATCGACTCGACGGCACTTAACAACAACAACAAAGAGTTTTGTAATACTTGCCCAAGCATGGCAGAGGCTGAGCTGAGGGCCAGACAGAGGCCTGTCTTCGTGAATGTCTGAAAGCAGACTGTCCTGTTTGAAGAACTGTATCCGGAGTCATTCCTGATTCTGAGTTGTAACCTGTTGTTGGTTCCGACTTATAGTGACCCTGTATAGGGTTTTCAAGGAGCAGCTGGTAGGTAACCTATTACTTTCCCCACTAAACCCCATAACTGTGAGCATGGTCTCTGTCTGAGTTCTGTGTGGCCACAGCAAGGCATTAATTACCAAAACCTGCAGCAGCCTTGGGAGGAGCAGCTGGTGTCAAAATTGGTAAAAAGGCAGGAGAGAGGAGCCATGTCTGACCTGTGCCTCATAGGAATCGGCCTTGGCTCTTGAGTTTAGAGTACGTCAGATGTCCCCACCACCATGGCATTAAAAAAACCAACAATTGGAGTCATGTGTGGCACTGTGGGCTAAACCGACTTGATGGCACTTAACAACAACACTTTTATACTAATTTTTTCAGAAGTAGATTGCCAGGTCTTTCTTCTTTGTCTTTCCTCCCAACTTTTTATTGTGAATTGAGGAGTCTTGGTGTGACACCATACGATAAGTACTAGACCCCAAGGTTGGTTTGAACCACAAGGTCAGCAGTTCAAACTCATCAGCGGCTCCTTGGAAACCTTATACAAGGTTACTGTGAGTTGGAACCGACTTGATGGCACTTAACAACAACAACAACAACAGCATAGTGAATTGAGTGAAGGTTTACAGAGCAGATCATCAGTTTTACAGTCAACAAACCATAGACTTTGCTTCACTACATGGTTGCAGTCCCTTCCAGGTACCAACAATTAACAGTATATACCTCTCTTCACTTTACCTATTGCATTCCTCTCTGTGTCTTCTGCTCCCTTCAGCTTTCCTCTGCTAACCTCCCTCTGCTAGATCTTTCTTCTGAAGCATCTCTGGGTAGACTCAAACCTCTAACCTTTTGGCTAGCATGTTAACTGGGCACCCCCAGCTTTAATCTGTCCAAATTCCACATCCAGGACAACTCCTTGGCCAGGCCGCAACTCCGCCCTTCTTCCCAGGGATCCAGGCAGTGTGAGGTCCAGAAGTCTACTGTGGTAGCCCCAGCGAGCACCAACCTTGGGTGCCCTAAGGACAAGGGCTGGGCACTCAGGAACAGGGGACAGAAAGGCCTTTGAAAAGGAGGCATAAATGCTTTGACACTGTCTGGAGGCTGGAGGACAGAGATCACAAAATAGGTCTCCCAGCTGGACTTGAAGGTCCATTGTGTTGAGCTGTAGCACCCAGCTGAGCCGAACTGGCCGTGACAGACCCGAGCAGGGCTCAGACCCACCTTCCTGGACCCTAGGGTGTTTGTTGGGCCCAAGGAAGACGTCAGGAGAACTAGCTCCTGAATTCGGCTGGCTGGAAGGAACCCTGAATCTTCAGAGTCCAATCCCGGGCCCAGTCCAGCTTGCAGAGCCTGGATAGCCCTTCTCCTGGCGAAGCAGCTGGAGATACCATTCCTGGGCCGAGACTGTGGTCACCCACATGATCTTAGGGCTCAGATGTTGGTGACACCCATGACCCTGGAGTTCAGATGTTGGTCACATGTGGTCCCGGAGTTCAGACACTGCTTACATACATGGTCTCAGGGTTCAACTGCTTCTCGGCACTGTTTGTGCCTTCTAGGGTAAGGCTCCTCTCTGCAGCAGCGTCCACGCTGGCTCCTGACTCAGCTGGCCTGCTCTGCCCCTCCTTCCTCTGTAGGGCACAGAAGCTGCCACCCATGAAGAGGGCTGCCGAGATGAGGAAAAAGCTCGACATGTAGAAAACGTAGTGGAAGTCGTTGGTGACATCCAGAAGCAACCCTGGGGAGGAGAAAACAAGTCAGACTGCTGTCTGGAGGTACCTAGCCTCCCCACCCCCCATTAAACTGTGTGCTCCATGAGAGCGGGATTTGATTTTTGTCTCTGTATCCTTGGTAACGCCTGGCGTGATGCTGTAGGATAAGCACTGGACTGCTAACCACAAAGTCAGCAGTCAAACTCACCAGTTGCTCCTTGGAAACCCTATACAGAGTTGCCATAAATCAGAACTGACTCCAAGACACTTAACCACAATAATCCCCAGGGCCAGGACTCATGGCTGGCACTAGTAGATGCCCGAAAGATATTTGTTGAATGAAAGGAAGGGAGAAATGAAATATACTTTGACCTGGGCAGGGACAGTTCTTCAAAAGATTCTGGCTGGCAGGCACCATAGGGCAGGCGGCCAAGGAGCCAGGCAATTGGAGTCTGGATATTTGTTCGGCTACTTTCCAGGGCATACCCATACCTGGACATTTCTCTCAACTTATTTGATTGGCAAATCTCCCTGGTAGCCAAGGCTTCCAAGGCTAGCTGGAGGAAAGATTCCCATTGGAAGAGTCCACCTCAGGGTCTTATTGTAATAGCCACCATTTCTTCTGTCTGTTGACTGCAGTCCAGCATCAGGAGCTCCTACCTGCCCTGATCCCAGGAGTTCTCATGGGATCTCTTTTATGTTCTGTTGATACAAACTACCAGCCCCTGGTTGTTACAAACTAACAACCTCTGTGATTACAAACAGCTCTTTGCTGTCAGTCCTGAGGGTGAGCTGGACCAGGTCTGTGTTCAGCCATGAGTACCTAGGGACTGGCTTAGTGGAACATGTCCTTTTCTCTATCTTGCTGGTGTCATTGCGGCTCAGAGAAGGAAGCTGACTTGCGGGGGTCACACAGAAGCCAGAGGACTAAACTCACTGCCACTGAGCTCCATTCTGACTCATAGCGACCTCAGAAAACAGAGCAGAACAACTTCTTTGGATTTTTGAGAGCGCAAGTCTTTATGGGAGCAAGCAGCCTTGTCTTTGTCTGTGGAGTGGCTGATGGGTTTAAACTGCTGACCTTTCTGTTAGCAGCCCAATGGGTAAACCACTATGCCACAGGGGTCCTTTGAAGGAGGGCTAGGATGTTAATAACAGCAAACACATACTTGGTGGGCTCCCTACAAAGCTTTTTACAGATATAATCCCAGTGTGCACTGTAGGATAAGCACTGGACCACGAGGTCAGTTTGAACTGCAAGGTCAGCGGTTCAAACTCACCAGCTGCTCCTCAGAAACCCTATATATCCAAGGTCGCTGTGAGTTGGAACAGACTCGATGGCCTCTAACAACAATAATTCCATCTAGGGACCAGTCTGTAGCATCGTCCCCTGGGGTGCCTGGGAAACACAGATTCCAAGCCCCATCTCCTGATGTTACGGAACTATGTGGGTCCCCCACTCCCTGCCCATTCATGCTGCACCTGGGCCCACCTGGCCAGCCTCCCACCCTCCCAGCACCTTACCAGCCAGCGGTGGGGAAATAAGGATGGAGATGCTCTCCAGGATGGTGAAGAGGCCCAGGGCACTGGAGAAGCGGTCCATGGGGACGAGATCCATGAGGACCTGAAAGAGGAGGGCGCCGATGCCGCTCATGGACACGCTGTACACTAGGCAGTAGCCCACCAGCACGCGGAAGTCAGCTGAGACCACACACACCAGGTTCGTGAGCCCGTTGAACAGGACCGCCAGGATGAACAGGTACTTGCGGTGGTTGGCCAGGTTGCGCCGGCCCGCCACCAGCCCGGCCACAGGCCGCAGGAAGATGTTGCTGAAGCCGATGATAGAGATGAGCAGAGCGGCCCGCTGCTCCTTCACCCCGTGCCGTATAGCGTAGGGCACCAGGAAGATGTGGGGCAGCGGGAAGCCCATGATCATCCACATGACACCCAGGGTGTACACGCGGTAGCTGGGGTTGTGCCGCAGGATGTCGAAGGCCAGGTGGCGCTGGATGGTCTGGCCACACGTTGCCAGGCAACCAGGTGCAGGTCTCTTGGGTGGTGGAGGGGGGTTTTCTTTAGTCTCATGGGCCACAGTGGGGGCTACTGGCCTCAGGATGGCCCCGCAGACGCAACAGTGCAGAAGGACTCCCCCGAAGATGAAGAAGGTGCCTCTCCAGCCCAGGTTCTCCAGGAGGTAGCCGGAGAGCAGTGGCCAGAGCGTGATGCCCAGGGAGACACCCACCGAGGCCAGCGCGTTGGCCAGTGCCCGCCGGCGGGTGAAGTAGAAGCCCAGCACTGTGATGCTTGGTTGGAAGCTAAAGCACATGCCCAAGCCTGTGGAGGTAGAAGGAGGTCAGCTCAGGGGGCGCCTGCTTCAGGGCCTTCAAGGCAGGGCCAGAGGGTCATCTCCCACTCTTGTCCCTGTGCTCTAGCCCAGCCCCACTTCCAAGTCCCCACGTTATTAAGTGATTGGTGCAAGTTGACACAATTACCCCTCATCACAACCATGATTAGCTCCATTTTACTTTTGGGGAAACTGAGGTACAGTGAAGGCAACGGACTTGCCAAAGTTGATGTGATCAGGAATTGTCCTGGCGTGGTGTTGTAGGATAAGCACCAGACCTCAAGGTTGGCGGTTCAAATTCACCAGCCGCTCTTCAGAAACCCTATACAGGATCAAGGAGCTCTGGTAGCTAGCGTAGTGGTTACGAATCGGGCTGCTAACCTCAAGGTCAGCGGTTCGAAACTACCAGCTGTTCCGCGGGAGAAAGATGAGGCTTTCTGCTCCCGTAAAGATTTACAGCCTCGGAAACCCTGTACAGGGTCGCTATGAGTCGGAACCAACTCCACGGCACACAAAAACAAGAGTCTGAACGGACTTGAAGGCACTTACCAACAATGTGGTTACTGCCTCTCAAGCTCTCAGGTAGTTAAAATAGAACCAGCCTCCCTCAGAATCCACCCTTCAGCTCTGCCTGCCCCAGCCCAGCACCAGTATTCTTTTAAATTCCTCCCCATTGAAACCTTTCAAAGCCTTCCCATTGCATTTAGAAAAAATGGCAAGTATGTATTGCAGCTCCAGGGCCGGCCTGGTCTGGCTTCTGCTGAACCTCCGGGCTCTACCTGAAGCTACTTTCCCTTCATTCACCACAACTGAGGCACCTCACCCTACCTCCTCACCTGCGTCCTCCCTGCCTGGTACTCTGAGTACCCGGCTGCCCCTGGCCTCGGGATATCTGTAGTTGCCTTGTCTTCTGTCCATCTCAGCTCAGAGGGCCTCCCCCTCCCCGACCCTGCTAAAGCCAGCCCCACACCATCCCACCTATTCGGGGGCCCACACAATGGGGAAGTCAGCCACAAGTCCACCATGACCACTCCTAGTTCACCTCTTTGCTGTGAGAGGTGGATTGTCGTTCCCCCAGGGAGGCCTGAAGGTATCCCTACTCCCATTCTTCTCTACTACTTCATTCTTCTTTGTTGTTAATTCTTCCATAAAAACCAAGCCCAACCCTCTCTGGTTTCTGGGTACTGGCCAGTTTCTCGGTTCCCCTTCCAGCAAAATTCCTTAGAAGCTCGTGTGTGTGTCTCTCTCTCTCTCTGTGCACAGTCTCCAATTCCCTTCCTCCAGTTATCCTCTAAACCTGTTCCAACCAGACCTTCATCCTCACCCTCTGCCCACGAATGCTATCAGCCTCCATGCTGCTGGTGCCCCAAGCTGTGTCCGCTCTCACCTGACTAGTAGGCTGTTGTTTCCTCCCCAGCATGCTCTCTTCCTCTGGTTCTTCAGACCACACTCTCCTGATTCTCCTTCAACCTCTGGTTACTTCTTCCCGGGCAGTCCTCAGGGCTCTCCAGCTGTCCACCCTCACTCCCTTGGGGACAGCACTGTCTGTGATCCCTCACCTCGAGACCGTAAGTACCCTGTAGCTTAAGACTCTCCAATTGCTCACTCCAGCTAAGAACCACTCCATGAACTCCAGACTGGACCCATCCAAAGCTCACCTTCCATCTTCTCCAAACCCACTGCTTCCGGAGTTTTTCCATCATAGTTAATGGCGTAGCTCAGGGCATAAAAACTTGGAGTCACCCTTGTGGACTCTTGAAACCTTAGCTCAGTCTTCATTATTATTCAGGAGCCTTACTTGCAGTCCTGAACATTATCCCCTCTTCCATCAGACCACCTGGTCTGATACATCCCCGACCCTCAAGGACCATGACCTTGTACCTGGGCCAGCCCTATCTGGGACACTCAGCACAGTAGCTACTGGGACCCTTTAGAAATACGGAACCACTGTTGTGGTTGTTAAGTGCTGACCCATAGCGACCCTGTATAGAGGAGCAGCTGGTGAGCTTGAACCGCCAACCTTGCAATTGAAATGGCTTTGCAGTCTGGTGCATTAACCCACAGCGCCACCCCAGGACTCCATGGAACCACTAGAACAGAGTTAATGACAATGTTCACGCCTTATGGAGAGCATAACCCACTGTCACTGAATAACTTCTGCAGGAATGTTTGATGGGAACCTAAACTGCTGTCAACTTGCACCGAAAACACAATAAAATATTATTTAAAAATATATATGTATTTGTCGTATTGTTGTGAAGTGCCATCGAGTCGGTTCCGACCCATAGCAACCCTGTAATGGTTTCCGAGGAGCAGCAGGTCAGCTTGAACCACCGACCTTGTAGTTCAAATAGCCTTGCAGTCTGGCACATTAACCCACAGCGCCACACCAGAACTCCCAATGTTGTTGTTAAGTGCTGTTAAATCAGTTATGACTTACAGTGACCCTATATAGGGTTTCCAGGAGTTCTAGTGTGGTGCTGTAGGTTAATGTGTTAGACTGCCAGGTTGGTTTGAACCACAACATCAGCGGTTCAAGCTCACCAGTGGCTCCTCAGAAATTGTATTCAGGGTTGCTATGAATCAACACTGAATAGATGGCACTTAACAACAACAACAACAAATTAGGTTTCCAAGGAGCGGCTAGTGGGTTTGAACTGCCAATCTTGTGGTTCTCAGCCCAGTGCTGATCCTACAGTGCCACACCAGAACTCCCCCATATATACATATAGGGTGCTGGTGTGGTGCTGTATGATAATGCACTGGACTGCAAGGTCAGTTTGAACCGCAAGGTTGGCGGTTCAAACTCACCAGCTGCTCCTTGGAAACCCTCTACAGGGTCGCTATGAGTCAGAATCAACTTGATGGCACTTAACAACAACACTTGTTGTTGTTGTTAGGTGCTATCGAGTTGGTAACAACTCATAGCGACCCTGTTCACAACAGAATGAAACACTGCCCAGTCCTGTGCCAACCTCACAATCATTGCTAAACGTGACCCCATTGCTGTTGCCACTGTGCCAAGCCATCTTATTGGGGGTCTTCCGCTTTTTCTCTGACTCTGCACTCTATCAAACATGATGTCCTTCACTAGGGACTGACCCCTACTGATAAAATGTCCCAAGTATGTGAGACGAAGTCTGACCATCCTGGCCTCCAAGGAGCACTCTGGCTGTACTTGTTCTAACACTGATCTGTTGGTTCCTTTGGTAGCCCATGGCATTTTCAATATTCTCCTCCGACACCATAACTCAAATGCATCAATTCCGCTACAATTTCTTATTCATTGTCCAGCTTTCACATGCATATGAAGTTATTGAAAATACCATGGCAGCAACATGTATATGTATAAGAGGGGGCTCCCAAAAGTTCAATTCAAAATGAACCTGAAAGAGAATGGAATTTTTTTTTCAAGAACTTTAGGAAGCCAACTGACATTTTTGAGTATGTGGCCAGGAAGTCTTGGAATGGAATGACAGTCACCTGTGATGAATCCCGCTGTGACGTAGAGTTGGCTCAAGGTCCTTGAAAAGGCACTTGTCACCATGCCCAGGCAGGCCAGCACGCCCCCCAGCATCACGGTCGATCGGCAGCCGAAGCGTCCCACCAGAATGCTACACAGGGGCCCTGTGGGGAGACAGAGAAGCTGTAGGGAGCAGCTAAGGGGAATGAGGTGATGGTGGTGGGGAGGTGATTGGGGATCCCAGCAGGAAATTGTAGGGGTGAGGGTTAAAGGGCATAATCCCTGGGACCTGGGAAACTCTAACTCGCACTCTGCCAGGGGCTGGCTCATCTCGCTCTGCGCCTGTTTCCTCCCCTAGAGAGTGAGGGGTTACACTGATGAACGGCCAACCAGCTGGGACATGAAGGGCTATAATTGCTCAGTCTGGCCCTGAGGAGAATCAGCTTGCCTTTGGAAGGAAGATCCCAGGGAACCCACATCATGTTGGGAATCTCCAGCCCGACTCTCAGGAAGACCCCCATTACATGTCTACTTATACCTCGGGCCACAGCTCCCCTACCACCTTCAACCCTGTTCAGTTGGGAGCCTCTGTCCCTACAGTGTGTAGCCGGGCCCTTGGCCACTCTGCACCCTGGAGGGTTCTGGGTAGGGGAGAGGTACCTTCTCTCCTCCCCTGTCATCTCCAGCCATTACCAAGGTCTTACATCCAGACTTTTGACTCCAGTTGGAGGGGGACCTGTCCCCCACTCTCCACCCACATCCACCCTGAGTCATTTTCTCACCAGCCCTGAGAAGCAGAAATAAGCCAGACTAGGCCAGTTGCTTCTATTCACCAAGGGCCCTGTCCCCAACCACAGCTTCTCCAGAGTGACTCTTCTAAGTGCAACCAAAGACATGGGGATAGGGATGGATGGAGAGCATGTGTGTTTAGATGGTGAGGCAATGTGTGGACATTTATGTGAATGGCCAAGGCAGCGGTGGGCAGCTGGCCACAGACAGAATCAGGTAGAGGCTGAGGTCAGTGTGGATGCAGCTAGAGAGGGTGGATGAAGATTCTCAGGGCTAGGGCCATGGACTCACAATGTGCTGCACCCCAAGGCTGACTCAGGACAGATGACCTTGGGAAAAGCCCTGAGTCACAGTGAGTTGGGGGGTGGGGTTTGGACTTGAGCCAGCTTAATAGCAAAGGGTGCTGGGTGCGGCCTTGGGAGGCAGGGCGTCTGCTCAGAGGGGGCACTGCTTTTGCCAGAAACCTGCTCTGGAGCCCCAGGCAATCCCCAGCTCTGTGCAGGCCTGCTCTCCTCATCCCAAAATTTTATGTGTGGGGAAGGGGTACGTATGAACGTGTTGGCCAGACTTTCAAGTTTCACATTTCAACTGAACTCTGGGTGAGCTTGAGTTAAAGGGGTGTGTGTGTGTGAGGGGAACTGAGGCACAGATGGAGAGGAGTCACCTGCCCGCTGATGCTGTGTCTCTGAGGGGGTTGCGGAGGCTAGCTGAGAAGTGGGGGATCCCATTGGATACCAGCTGCCCAGGCCTCTCTGCCCCCATGAAAAGGAACCACTGAGATTTCTACACCTACCCAGCCTTGCAGGCCAGGAGGCTGTGGTGGGTCTGGGCTAGGCCTGACCCTTCTCGTGTCCTGAGCCCATGTCCTGGGAACAGATTCAGGGTCATCCCTGAGAGGGTGGCTATCTACCTTGTCTGGCCACCCTCCCAATTCTAGGAAAGGACTTGGTGCCAGGTAGAGGCAGTGGCAGGGAGGTGACCAAGGAGCTGAGGTCAGCTGAGGTGAACCAACCCTACACATCAGGCTGCTGGGTCAGGCCCCCACAAGGTCACTACCTGTGGAGGGCAGGTGGTAGCATTCTAAGCCCTTCCGGGACAGCCGCTGCCCTTCTCCCATGGCTGGAGTTCAGACCAGGCCATCACATTTCTGGAGGAGCCAGCCAGGAAACAGGCCCCAGTGTGTGTGTGCGTATGTTGGTGTGTGTGAGTGAGTGTGCGCGCGTGTGTATGAGCACACTCCTGTGTGGGAGAGAGGGGGGTGGGTGGCCTAAGAAAGAGGTGGTGAAGCTGTCTTTCCTTGTCTCCCCGGCCCTTCCTCTGCACAGGGAACCCAGGCGGAGATGCCCTGCTTCCCTCCCTTCCTTCTCAGAATGTTCCTTGAGTCTCCTTCCCCATCTTGAAGGCCCCTGATAAAGATCTCCAAAAGAATACCAATCCCCCAGCTCTGAGCTCAGTGGCTCTGCAGAAGCAGCAACACCGGCCTGGGAACAGCAAGGCTGGTGGGAGGAAGAGGCTGTCTGATCCTATAAAGATCCATATAGAGCCTCAGAAACCTTCTACAGAGTTGCTATGGGTTGGAACCGACTTGAAAGCACTTCCAGATCTCCTAGGAATCTCCCCACAATCTTTTCCATAGGGGCTGTAGGCTGGGTGCCAGTTGTTAACCCCATTTTTCAGGGGAAGAAACTGAGGTTCAGAGAGTGGAAGAGCCTCAGTAGGCTGGCCCCAACCTCGCCCGGTTCTTCGGATCTGGCAGAGGACGCCTTAGCATGCCTACAGCCCCGCACGGGACTTGCATCCTCATTCCCTCCCTGGACTTGCTCGTGGGGACACAACCCAGTCCAGCTGGTTTCCAGCCAGGGAGCTGACCTGGCTGAAATCAGATGAAATTGTAGGCATTCACCCCACAAGGCAAAGTCTGAGGCTTCAGAAAGGAAGCTGAGGAGAGGGTGTGGTTCCCAATGCCCCTGCCCCGCCTGTCCCCCATCCCCAGGCTGCTCACCCCCTGCATGGAGCACAGCTGTCTGGATGGAGGGGAACCAGGAAGTCTCGCTGTTGCTGGCCTGAAAGTCCCGCTGCAGTTCCGTGAAGAAGATGCCAGTGCAAGTGGGGAAGCCAAGTGTGAGGCCCTGGCTTAGTAAAGAGGCCAGCAGTACCGCCCAGGCCCAGCTGCCCTCCTCGCGCTCCAGGGCCCCGGGCATCTTCTGCCTTCACAGCTGCTGCCACCACCTGGGCCTTCTGGAGAGGGGACAGAGTAGAGACTTGCAATGGCTGAGGGCTGTCAGCCCTCCTGGTGCGTGCCTGCCACCTTCCCTGGGCAGCTGAAACCTGTCCCTCAGCAACAGGTATCACAGAGGGACACCGCCCCCTGGAAGGTGGCCAGAGGGCCACACGCTGGCTTTGGCACCTCCTTTCACCCACTTCCCAGAGCAAGCAGGGCAGGAGGGGCCGGTGGGCGGGCGATCCATGGGTCAAGGCAACCGGTGGAATTCTTTCTGGTTGATATACTACCTGCAGGGTCAGCCTGTGGCCTTCTCAGCCCCACCTTGTACCTCAGCAGGCACTCAATAAATTGCTGGTAGAATGGAACAGGCCTCTGGGCCACGGTCATCTCGATGCCCTCACGGGCACAGTGCCATTTCAGTGGCAAAGTTCATGTTAGGGCTGCGATGGCATGGTGAGTGGGCTGGGGCTGGGTGCAGCCCGGAGTGCACACACAGCAGGCTAACAAGGGCATCGAAAGAGAATCTGCTTCCCCGGAGGAAGCTAGGAGCTCTTTTGGAGCCCTGTGAAACTTACTGGCTAGGAGCATTTCTCTTTCTGAACGTCCCCAGCATACATACAGAGGCACACAGCCACCCACACACAGAGATAAACATGTGACACACAGACACTTCACACATATACAGACAGACATAGCACAGAGCAGACACACAGACATGAATAGAGACACATCTTCATACACACAGACGGATACATCCTTACATGCAGACAAGTCCAGAGCAAACAGATACTACACAGAACACGGACACACACATAAATAGCCCTATCAGTGTGCAGGGCCACCACCCAGGCCACTCCCCTCTCATCACTTAGCGGCCCAAGTCCCAAGGTCCCTGTCCCTGAATAAAAGCCTTCCTCCCTCCCAAGCCCCCCCTGCACCTCACCAGCACTCAGGGCTGGGGGGGGGTCTCTGATGCAGCGGGATGATTCCTCGGGCTGCTGCTTCCACTGTTGCCCTTGTTTTAGCCTCAGGTTCTGGGAAGATCTCAGAAGCTCAGGAAACCGCCAGAAATATGAAACCCCCTCTTCCTGTCTTGCCCAGCGTCCCACACCTTCCCCCTAGGCCCAGGAGCCTTAAAACAGCACCTCAACAAGATCCACCCTAAACTGCCTCCCTTCAGAGCTCCAATCACTTCTCGGGGTGCAAGGTCTCCTCCTTCCCTTGAGAACTCGCCAGGACCCATGCCAAGCAGGGCGTCCCATTCATCAGAGCCTCAGGGTGTGTGTGTGTACTCCTTGCACCCACATGTGACATTCGGCCCTAGAGATTGCTCAGTCTTGACTCTTGTCCAGCTCTAGGCTCGGGGCATATACTTTAGACCCACGGTCTATACTTCTCGGGCCAACTGACCCTCAAGGCTTCCAATTTCTGTTCCCTTAGCAACTGCAGGGCAGGAGGTTTGTTTCAGTCTTTTGTGCTGCCCTCCTTCCAGTACTTGCCTGCCACCCTCTCCTCTTCCTTCCAAAAGGATCCACCATCCTCAACCACCTCACTTCCTCCTGGTCACTACTACCTCAGTTCAGTGCCCTGACATCCCCAGGCCCTGACACCCTGGTGGCATTCACGATGGGCAGCTTCCTTTCAGAGCAACCTGCTGTCACTAACCCAGAGGTGGCTGAATGGAAGAGACACAGATTGGAGGGGAGACTGGCTACCAGTCCACTGCCTCCCTCTCTCACTTCTCATCCTGCCCCTTATATGGAGAGATCTTCCTACTCAGTCTCTTCATCAGCCCCCTCCTTTGGGGGCTTTTTCCTGACTTCCCTTCCCTTCCCCCTGCACTCCACTTTCCCTCTAGAACCTTTCAGGGGCTGGCTCTCCACAATGATCTCCTCCTCCATGTCTCAGGAGGCTGTTGGTCAGTGTAACATCTCGTACGCAGCAGTCCTACAATGTCCAGGCACAATCAGAACTCAGGACCTAGCACTTTTGTGTTGTCTTTGCATGTGGGACCCAGGCCTCTCTTCAGAAGCCCCTTAGCCAATGTGTCCCTTCAGGAGGTGGATGGTCTCTCCCAGACTCTCAGCATCTCTCAGTGCACACACAGCTTTCCGTCCCCCAGTGCCCTCCCCAGCAAGCGGCTCCCTCCTCGGATTCCAATCCTCAGTCAGAGAGAAGTCCCATGGGTCCTGGGAAGTCATCCTAACCCCACCCTAGCATGGACTAGACCCTTTTCCTGTATCTTACGCACAGTTGACACACTACACTGGGGGATCCATTCCTTGCTCATCCTTGCTGTCCTGTCCCTCCTATCCCCTTCATTGCTACAAGCAGGGGTCTGTTGGTACAATCCCAGCCCTTGGCCCATCAGCGTTACTCACCTGTGTTCCCTGGAGGACAGGTAAGCCCCAAACCATGGCTCCCCAGCAGTCAGGTCCATTCCAGAAGACTCCAGCAGGGTAGAGGAGAGGTGGGGATGGGGCTCTGGCTTCCTCTTTGCCCCAGCAGGGAAGTGGTCTTTCCTTGGCATGGGAACCATGAGTCACGGGCCTGTCTGGTGGTGTTTGGGCAAGGAGGAAGACTTAGCTAGAGAAGCTTTATTCTCACTCTCTGTCTGTTGTGGGCAGCTGCTCTAGGGTGGACCCAGGAGCTGCCCACATCAGCTCTCGAGACCACCCCCACCCCACCCCCGGCCCCAAGTTGGGGTCAGACCCTTTTTCCTGCCCAAGTAGCATAGCGGTAGGCTTGAGGAGGGTGAAATGCCTGCTCCTTCACTGTCCCATCTCATAGAACCCCTGACCAATGTTTTTAGGGGGCCTTGTCTCATATTGGAGTCCTGGTGTGGCGCTGTGGGTTAATGCGTCAGACTGTAAAGCCATTTGAACTGCAAGGTCGGCGGTTCAAGCTCACAAGCTGCTCCTTGGAAACCCTATACAGGGTTGCTATGGGTTGGAATCGACTCAATGGCACTAAACATGTCTCATACTGGAGTTCTGGTGACAGTGATTAGCTTCTTGGCTGCTAATGGAAAGGTCCGCTGTTTGAAACCACCAACCACTCCGAGAAGGCAGAATTCTTTCTTAATGATTTACAGCCTTGGAAACCCTATGGAGCAGTTCTAACCGGTTTCATAGGATTGCTGGAAGTCAGAATCGATTCAATGGCAGTTGGTTTTGTGTGTGTGTGTGTGTTTATATATCTTTTTGTCTTATGCCAGGGGTACAGTGGGTCCTCTGAATTCTTTCCCTTCCAGGGCGCTGTGGATTAATGTGCTGAACTGCAAAGTCGGTTTGATCCTTAAGGCTTGAGGTTCAAGCTCACCAGCTGCTCCTTGGAAACCCTATACAGGGTTGCTGTGTGTTGGAACTAACTTGATGGCACTTAACAACGACATACTTATTACTTCAGCATCAAGTCACCATAGCTTTGAACTGTACCTGTGCCTACGTGCTGGTGCAATTTTAGCTTTTATATACCAAATTGCAATTTGGTAGCTCCTTTTTGGGTCCAGGAACTCTCAAATTCCACCCACCCCCACATAAATTAGTAATAATTGCTTCTTTTTGCCATTATGTCTTAAGACAGTTTTATAGGAATGATTGACTTTCAGATAGCGGGGACAACTTATGTGACCATGCCTATAAAGCTAAAACTCTGTACAATTTATTTTTGAGCTTTCTAATGCCATCAGAGCTGTCATTAATACCCAATTCTAATGACCCTTTTAATTACATTGTTTTAGCTCCACATGCTAGAAGCACCTGCTTAGTTTTCATTTTGCTGTTGGTGTTTTTATAGTTGTTGATTTTGCCAGATTTTCTGATGTTTTAGGTGTACTAGTGTGGAGTCCTGGTGTGGTGCTGTGGGCTAATGCACCAGATTGCAAAGCCATTTAAACTGCAAGGTCGGCAGTTCAAGCTCACCAGCTGCTCCTCAGAAACCCTATACAGGGTCGCTATGAGTCGGAATCAACTAGACAGAATTTGACAACAACAATTGTGATAATTAGCATTTGTGAACCTATTCGATAACTTTTTTAAAAATGTAGTAATTAAAGGAAAGGGAGAAAAATCAAAAAAGTCTTCCGCCCAGTTACTAATTGTAATTGTAGGAAGATTTTACAGAACAATTTTGTTGTTCGTATTTATATAATCAAAGAAAGGCATTGAAGCATTTTACAACAATTTTATCATTATTTTAAGATTAGAATTGATGATAAACACTTCTAAAGATTCTGCACGGGAGAAGGTCCTGGGGATGGGGTAGGGTTAGAGTTACCGTTGGCCTCGGCCTGGAAGGATAGGCTAAGGCACGGGAACCTCCAATCCCCTGCCAACCCTTGCTCCTCCTTGTGAGATCTGGTTTCTCGTCCTCTTTTCCACCCTGCCCGGGATGGGACTCTTCGGGGTGGGGCTCTGAGCCGCGCTGAGATTTGAGGCCAAATCTCGGGTGATGTCAAAGTCTCCCCGGAGAGTTTCCCTCCCTCTAACTTGGGGATCCTAGGCCCTCCAGGCGGCGACGGGGGTGGGGGTGGGGGATGTGGGGCAGCCCAGGATCGGGTGGGCGAGAGATTTTTCTGGACCCTAACCCCCACGGGGGCCCGCCAGCAGCGGGAAGGGGAGCGGGCGGCCCGCGTTCTGCGATGGCGCCAAAGGGTCGTGGGACGGCGGCAGGAGAGAGAAGCCTGCTCACCGGCTGCCGCCGGGCCCCGAAAAAAAAGCCCGGGAGCGGGAGGGCAGGGGACCCGGCGTCTTGTCGAGGGCTCCTGAAGCTGGGGCCCACGTCCGCACCTCGCGCAGGGGGCGCCTCGCCTGCGTGGGTCCGTGTGGACAGGGTCCCGTAGCTGTGGCCGTCCCGCAGCCAGCGCCAACTCAGCAGGCGAATGTCTCTGAGGTTAGCATGTAATTTACATAGCTTCCGGAGGTTAGCGCTCCAAGTTCTAGGGCTCCCGGAGGCGGAAGAAAGGGCGGTGTCTTAAGACTGCACCTCCCAGTGGAAGTGGGCGGACTGCGGAGGTCCCGGGATGGAGCAACTCCGGCGTTCCGGGCTCTGCCGGATAAGCACTGGACTGATAAGGTCCTATTCAATGGCACTTCACAACAACAACAACAAGCTGCGCAGGGGTCTTCGAGGGCAGTTGGGAGAAGCAGGAATGCCTGCCTTTGAACAGATCAGGGGATGCTCCAAGTTTTGCACACGCCCTAGACCCGCAGACCCCTTGCTAGCTTCCCCATCTAGCTAGCCATATAGTGTTAGCCATTGTAGTTGTTGGGTACCGTCGAGTAGAATTTCGACTCAGCGACCCTATAGAATACAATAGAACAGCCCCCATATGAGGTGTAGGCTGTAATCTTTATGGGGACAGATGGCTTGTCTTTCTCTTACAGACCTGCTGAGTAGGCTAGAACTGCCAGCTGTAATTGTTGTGTCATTGTTGTTGTGAAGTGCCATGGAGTTGTTTCTGATCCATAGCAACCCTGTATACGATTTCTGAGGAGCAGCTGGTGAGCTTGAACCACTGACCTTGGGGTTCAAACCTTCTTTGCAGTCTGATGCATTAACCCACAGCGCCACACCAGGACTCCGTTGTGTCACTGGATCACCCTAACTAGCCCTTTTTGTTAGGTGCTGTGGAGTGGGCTCCGATTCATAGGGACCCTATACAGGGTTTCCAAACAGCACAAATGACAAAAGAAAAAAAATGTAGATAAATTGGATTTCATCGAAATGAAAAACCAGCAAGGATATTATCAAGAAAATGAAAAGATAGCCCACAGAATGGGAGAAAATATTTGTAAGTCATATATCTGATAAGGAACTTGTATCAAGGTTACATAAAGAACACTTACAACTCAACAACAAAAAGGTAAACAACCCAATTAAAAATGGGTAAAGGGTCTGAAGAGAGTTTTCTTCAAAGAAGAGATAAGAACAGTCAAGTGCCAGAACAAACAAATGTGTCTTGGAAGAAGTACAGACGGAATGCTTCTTAGAAATGAAGATGACAAGGCTTCATCTTTGGACATATTATCAGGAGAGACCTGTCAGTGAAAAAGAGGAATACCCCCCAGCAAGATGGGTTGACCAACGGTAGCTACTATGGGCTCAAATGAAACAATTGTGAGGATGGCAAAGGACCAGGCAGTGTTTCATTCTGTTGTGCTTAGGGTTGCCATGAGTCAGCACCGACTTGACAGCACCTAACAGCAACAAGGACCCTAGGGTTCTGTGGGGTAAGCATTGGGCCGCTAACAGCAAGGTTGGTTGTTCAAACCCCAGACGCTTCATGGGAGAAAGATGAGGCTGTCTGTTGCCTTAAAGATTTATACTCTCAGAAGCCTGCCTTCCCCCCTGCTCCCCTGGAGCAGTTCTACAGCTCTATTCGGTCCTATAAGTCACTATTATTATTATTAATCTGAATCAACTAGACAGCAGTGGATTGATTGGGGTTTTAGGTCAGAAAGGAGCCCTAGTTGCACAGCAGTTAAGCGCATGACAGCTAACTGAAACACTGGTAATTTGAAATCATCTAGTGATTCAAAACTACCAGCTGTTCCACAGGAGAAAGATGAGGCTTTCTGCTCCCGTAAAGATTTACAGCCTCGGAAACCCTGTACAGGATCGCTATGAGTCGGAACCGACTCCCCGGCACATAACTCACATAACTACAACAACAACAAGAGGCTTTGTGGAGTCCTGGTGTGGCGCTGTGGGTTAATGCGCTGGACTGCAAAGTCAGTTTGAATCACAAGGTTGGTGGTTCAAGCTCACCCGTTGCTCCTCAGAAACCCTATACAGAGTCGCTATGGGTCGGAACCGACTCGATGGCACCTCACAATAACAAAGCGGCTTTATGAGAGAAAGACCTGCTGATTTGACCCCATAAATATTGTTGTTGTTGTGTGCTGTCAAATTGGGTTCCAAGTAGCAGTGGGTGGGTTTGAACTGCTGACCTTGTGGTTAGCAGTCCAGTGATTATCCTACAACAAAAAGAAAAAAACAAAAACAAAAACCCCTCTGGAGTAGTTCTACTTTGTCACATGGGGTTACTATGAGTTAAAATGGACTCAGTATCACCTAATAACAATGAATAATTAATAGCACATGAGCCTTAGTGTGGCGCTGTGGGCTAATGCGCTGGACTGCAAAGTCGGGTTGAACCGCAAGATTGGAGGGAGACTCAAGCTCACCAGCAGCTCCTTGGAAATCCTATACAGCGTCATTGAGGTCAGAACTGACTCGTCGGCACGTAACACTGTAATGTCAGTAACCATAATCACCACCATATCGTAGTACCAGCCTGCAGGATACTTTGATATCTCAGCATGTGGATGTCTGTTTCCTTCACTGGAATAATATCCTGATCCTCACATTTACCTTGGTTTGCCCCAGATTTCCCTTCAGGTGTCAGTTTAGAAGTTCCTTCCTCCATAAAGGCCTCCCAGACAGCCCTAGTTGAGGCATTAATGCTGCTGTGGGTTGCAAGGGCCTGCCCACGTGGTTTCCCCACTGAGCTCCGTCAGGCTTGGTGGGCTTTCTTGCTCTTGTTTGAAACAGAATAACAGCAACTACAATCATGTTATTGTTGTTAAGTGCCGTTGAGTCAATTCTGACCCATAGCGACCCCTGTATAGGGTTTCCAAGGAACAGCTGGTGAGCTTGAACCACCGATCTTACAGTTCAAATGGCTGCAGTCTGACATATTAGCCCACAGCACCACACCAGGACTCCAACTATAAAAATAATGAGGGCCAATATGTTGAGCATGTGTGTATATTGACTCGTTGACTGAATAAAGGAATGGTGTACCGTACAGACCAATAACTCTTCCATTCTTGGATCTAAACACACAAGCCCAGGGACTAGGATCCTTCAAAAATACTTAAATTTCCTGAAAGCCCCATCTTGGGCACCTTGTCCCTTTGTCCCCTCTTGGCCTTTCACTGTGACCCTGATTGTCCTTGGCATGGCCAGAGTGCCCTCTGCTGGGACAATGGGGACACAGTCTGTGTGGGCTCTGGATCCTTCTTGGAAACCCTATACAGGGTCACCATGAGTGGGAACCCACTTGACGGTACTTAACAACAATGGGCAAAATACACAGAGTTACTGTATTAGAAAGAATTGGTCAACATTTGACCATTTCAAGAGGTAACATATGATCACGAACCAATGGTATTGAAGGAAGAGATCCAAGCTGCACTGAAGGCATTAATTAAAAAGTAAGGCTCTAGGAATTGACAAGATGCAACTTGGGATGTTTCAACAAACAAATGCAATGTTGGAAGTGCACACTCATTTATGCCACAAAATTTGGAAGACATATACCTGGCCAATCAATTGGAAGACATTCATAATCATGCCCATTTCAAAGCCAGGTGATCCAACAAAATGCATACATTATTAAAAAAACAAATAAAACAACTTTTTATTGTGAATTGAATGATGGTTTACTGAACAGATCATCAGTCCACATTTAACAAATCATATACTTCGTGTCATTACAATGGTTACAATCCCCTCCATGTACCATCAGTTAACAAGGTTTACCTGTATTCACTTTAACTCTTACACTCCTCCCTGTGCCTCCAGCTACCTTCATCATTCCTGTGCTAAGCTCCCTCTTGTTGTGTATTGCCTTCCCCATCAGCCAACTAAGCATGTGTCTACCCTCCTCAGAAACCCTAGACAGGGTCACTATGAGTCAGAATCTACTTGATGTCACTTAAAAACAACAACCCTCTACCAAGTGAATAATTTTCCCTTCCCTCCCACCCTGGTAATCATCATAAAATGTTTCTTCTAGTAGAAAACCTTTCCTTTCCTTTTTCTTTTTTAAAATTTTATTGTGAATTATATGATAGTTTAGATGGGAGAACATTAGTTTTACAATCATTCTATTGTATATTGTTTCATTTTCCTTTACTTTTAATTTAAAAAAAACCTTTTTATTGTAAATTGGGCAAAGGTTTACAAAGCAGATCATCAGGTTTACATTCATTAAATCATACATACTTTGCTTCATTACAATGATTGTAATGTACCATGTACCATCAGTTAACAGTATTTACTCTATTCACTTTGAGTAAATACTCCCGGTACATTCATCTTTCCTCTGCCAACCTTCCTCTTGTATATTGCCTGCCCCGTCACCCACATAAACTTGTGTCTATCCTCTTGTTGCTGTTGTTAAATCCGGTCCAGTTAGTGCCAACTCATAGCAACCCAGTACAGGATTTCTGAGGAGCTTGGACCACTGACCTCATGGTTCAAAGTGACTCTGCAGTCCAGCACATTAACTCACAGTGCCACTCCAGGACTCCATGTTTATCTGCTAGCCCACGAATAATTCCCTCCCCCCATAGTAACAATGGGGTCCTGGTGTAGCGCTGTAGGATACAGGGCCGCCATAGTTGGAACTGAGTTAATGACATTTAATGTAATCATCATAGAATGTCTCTCTTATATGAAAAAACTCTTTTCTTAACTTTTTACAACAATGATTTCATATGATATTTGACTTTTATGATGGACTAATTTTACCCAGCATAATGTCCTTCAGAAGTTCTGGTGTGGCTCTGTGGGCTAATGCATCAGACTGCAAAGACATTTGAACTGCAAAGTCAGTGGTTCAAGCTCATCAGCTGCTCCTTGGAAACCCTATTAAGGGTCGCTATGGGTCGGAATCGACTCGACGACACTTAACAAGAGCAACAACAACAACAACAACAATGTCCTCCAGGTTCATTCAGGTCATGAAGTGTTTTGCAGATTCGTCATCATTCTTCAACATTGTGTAGTAATCGATTTATGTATGTACCAAACTTTGTTTATCCGTTCTTCTGTTGATGGATGCTTAGGCTGTCTCTATCTTTCATCTATTGTGACTCGTCCTGTAATGAACATGGGTGTGCATGTATCTATTTGTGTCACGGTTCTCATTTCTTTTTTTTTAACTTTTTATTGTGAATTGAGTGAAAGTTTACAGGGCAGACCATCAGTTCTACATTCAACAAATCATATTCTTTGTTTTATCACAATGATTATAATCCCCTCCATGTACCATCAGTTAACAGGATTTCTCTATATTCATTTTAGCTCATTTTGTTTTTTTAAACAGTCAGGCGTATATAATAATATAGACTTCCATTGACTTGGAGATGAGAGAGAAGAAGAACGGCTGGTTGGTCCAAAGTGTGGTGAGACCTGGGGACACCTGATTGCATGGACAAGGACATAACCACGGGGGGCTAGAGCTGAGAGTGAAGGAGCCAGCTGATATGAAGTGCGGGGAGACGCATAAGAACACCCAAACTTGCAGATAGTACCCATTTGATCTAGCCTCAAGGGCTTGATAATCAGAACTCGATTAGAGGAAGATAAAAAACAAAAAACAAACAATTTTTTATAAAGGAAATGAGGGTAAATTGCTACAATTTGATGATCTTGACCTATATTCATGGAGGTAGTAGCTCAAAATACCAACAGAGAGGGAAGGAGTCTTCATATCAAGGATCAATGCTATCTCCTCTGTATACAGGGTAGATAGGGACCGGCAACTTAGACATTGACTACCTAAAATGAGGGGGCGATAAAGGCACAAAGTGGCTGGCTTATAAGATTTCAAGAGGGAGTTTAGTTTAAGAGTGTGGAGCGGGGAGAAAGAGTCTCCACTGAATAATTTTCATCTTGTCTAGATGGATCTGGTGAAAGAGATGGGGATAAGATTCTTATGATTCAATAGTGAGTAATTGTTATCATGACTAATGGCGAATGTCACAATTGTAAAGGTAGAAGTTTTGTAACAAAAACAGGGGAGTAGTTAATCTTATAGTCCAGAAACAGAAGACCCTAGGACCAGCAAGGGAGAAGAACACAAGTGGAATGAGGGACCTTATCCAGAGAAGCAACGACACCAGAGATGGAGGCAGAGATGGGGACATGGAGAGAGGGAGCAGCTGAGGACTCTAGATTCGTGGAATGAGAGGGACTGAGGGCTGGCAGCCAAGAGGCAGACTTGCAATGTGCCCTTTGGTGGTTTAAATTATTACATATGCCTGACTGTTTAAAAAAACAAAAAGAGCTAAAATGAATAGAGAGAAATCCTGTTAACGGATGGTACAGGGAAGGGATTATAATCATTGTAGTGAAACAAAGTATATGATTTGTTGAATGTAAAACTGATGATTTGCCCTGTAAACAATTCACAATAAAAACTTAAACAAAAAAAAAAAGAGTGCATGAATTTTGAGGATCTAAAAGTTAGAATCAATATATCGTATCACTTAATATACCCTTTAAGGTAGTATTTTATCTAGTCCAAAACTCCAGCAATAAAGCTCCTAGTTTATTATGATAAACATAGTAATACTGGATTCAAGAAAAAATGTTGCTATGACATGAATTGCAGCTGGCTTATAAACAGAAGACTAAATGGTCACTTTGGGAGCAAAGTGATTTTTTTTTTTTTTTTAAGTTTTCAGTCAATGTCATCTTTATAAACAAGTACTGCTGTTTATCTAGTGGCTAAAATAGGAATGAAATAAATTTCTTCCTTAATGCCAAATTTAAGTAGCCTTTGAAGCAGAAAGTTACCACTGTAACTGCCGAATTGGCTAGGACCAATCACAGCAATATTTTGGGTTAAAACTTTAGTAGTTCATTTGTACGAAATTCTAACATATGCTTAGTCAGTTTCAACATGTCTGCTTAACTTTAATTTCTTCAGTGTTTTCCTGGTGGCTTCTTGGTACATGTCGGTGGTGTCATGCTGCCTCCATTGTATACTGGTGGCAACTGTCCCCCTTTTCTGAAAGTGTTTGTGTAATTTACTTCATCCAGCATAACCAGATGATTGGAATGTGTCTGGATATTGTGTCTGTCTTCCACAGGGATCTTCTTCAAGGCCATCAGTTTCACTGGACTTTTACCTTTTATTATGTTGATAAAAGGTACCATCCAGTCAATGCATTCAGAAATCTCCTATTCCAAACCTGAGCCTTTCTTAACCACTTCCTTAGAGATAAAACAACACAGGGCAGCAGCCGCCAGTATTCTGTATTGGATCTCTAACGAATCAATGGCTAGAATACACAGATCAAAAAGCTGAGCAATTTGGATCCACTTTCCCTGAGAATACGCAGGGAGAAGAATTTTAGGAGTATCTTTAAGAGCATCAACTTGGAGAAAGAGATTTAGTTCACGATGATTGTTACAGGACAAAGTGCTCATTTGAAAGCCTTTAATATAAAAAGTTCCATCCTCAAGATATTCTCTTCACTGTAAGTATGATCAGTGGCGTAAGCAAACTCACGGAGTTTAGGAGCATAGAATTCCTCAAGTTTGGAAGCAATAAATAATGAGGTAATTTCAATGAGTTGAAGCATATATTTTTAAAGTTTTCATCGTGAATTATGTGATAGTTTACATAATGGGAGAATATTAGCTTTACATTCATCCTATTGTATATTGTTTCATTGCCATGGTTACAATCCCCTCCATGCATCATCCAACAACCAAATGGTATACCCCACAAGCTTGCCCCTTGATCATCAGCACACAGCCCCTCTCTCTCTCCGGGTCTAGAGTGACCCGCTGCTCCAGCTCTCAAGTCATCGTCTCTGCCTCTATCCCTGGCGTCGCTGTTTCTCTGGGTAGGATCCAGCACTCCACTCTTCTTCCTTGATGGTCCCAGGGACCTCCGCTCCTGGACTGCAAAGTCAACTACTCCCCCTCCTTTTGCTACAACATGTCTACCTTTCCATTTCCAACCCTCACAGTCAGTCCTGATAAATTATTCACTTATCCCCATCTCCTTTCATCCGCCCTGCCCAGACAGATTGGATGCTACTCAGTGGAAATTCTACCTTTCTCCGTTTCCTCTGGATCTAGGCTCCCTCTTGAAAGCTTATAAGCCAGTCACTTCTTGCCTTTGTTGTTGTTGTTGTTGTTGTTAAGTGCCGTCAAGTTGATCCTGACCCATAGTGACCCTGTATAGGGTTTCCGAGGAGCGGCTGGTGAGCTTGAACAGCCAACCTTGCAGTTCAAATGGCCTTGCAGTCCGACGCATTAACCCACAGTGCCACACCAGGACTCCCTTTGTAGCCCCCCCGACCCCATTTTTTGGGTAGCCAATGTCCAAGTTGCCCATCCCTGTCTACTCTGTGTATGGTGGGGGTGGGAATGATCCTCCCTGTAAAGATCTGTTCCCTCCTTTGAGCTACTGCATCCATAGGTGTAGGTCAAGTTCATCAAATTGTATCAGATTATTCTTTTTTTCCTCTTCTTTCTTCTTCTAGTTGAGCTCTGATCCAGCCATTGAAGTCAGGTCAAGTGGGTATTATCTGCAAGTGTGGGTGTTCTTGTGCATCTCCCCTCACTTCTTATCAGCTGGAAGTGAAGCATATTTATTTACATCCTTTTGTGTCAACATAAATCTATCAAAAAAAGTAGTGTGCAAGAGGAGATGTTTCCCTAAGTCGGGCTGACAGCCTTGGCCTCATTTGTGGTTCCACGTCAGAATACAGAACTTCAAAATGCTTATTCTTTTTGATGCTGAATGTGATGCCATTCCTCTTCAATTTGTCACTCCAGTGACAGTAAACCAAATGATTCTTAGAGTCACAATGGCCAATAGCAGTCTGTTTCAGCTCACTAATGGCTAGGATGTCGCTCATTATGTGTTCCATTTTAATTTTTACAATTTTCCTAGATTCATACTTTGTACATTCCACTTTCTGATTATGAATGGATGTTTACAGCTGTTTCTCCTCATCTGGTGTTGTGCGCCATCCGCAGATGAAGGTCCTGAAAGCTTTACTCTAACCTCATCATCACAGGAAACTACTATGAGGAGGCAGCTCTTCCCCAGTTGTATTTTGAGTGCCTTCCACCTTGAGGGGCTCATCTTCCTGCACTACATCTGACAGTATGCTGGTGCTATTCATCATGTTTCTTCCTGCACTATATCTGACAGTATGCTGGTGCTATTCATCATGTTTCTTCCTGCACTATA
>NW_006408650.1:7594982-7601533 GCF_000296735.1 Chrysochloris asiatica
CTTCCTGCACTATATCTGACAGTATGCTGGTGCTATTCATCATGTTTCTTCCTGCACTATATCTGACAGTATGCTGGTGCTATTCATCATGTTTCAGTGTTCAATATTCTGGTGCTATCTGACAGTGTTCCACTGCTATTCAGAAGGTTTTCAGTAGCTAAACATTCATTAGTAGTCCAAATCTCCTTTTTCCTATCTGTCTTAGCCTGGAAGCTCAGCTGTAAAATGTCCATCATGTGTGTACCCTGCTGATATTTAAAAGCCAGGGGCATCGCTTCCAGAATCACAGCAACATACAAATCAGAAGAATATCAGGCTCGGTGAAGTCAGCGAAAACGAGGAAGACCCTAACCAAGATGGAGTGATACAGCAGCTGCAGGAGTGGATGCCACAGGACCAGTCAGTGCTGCATCCTGTTGTACACAGGGTCGGTATGAATTGAAGGCAACTCGATGGCTTAACAACAACAACAACAACAACAGCAGCAAAAGCAGTCAGTGTGAAGTAGTAGCTCACAGTGGTTTTGATTTTCATTTCCATAAAGATCCCTAAAACAGTTTGTACTCAACTACCTAATATAAAGGTTGGTAGCTTCAAACCCATCCAGAGGTGCTGAGGAAGAAAGGTCTGGCAATCCGCTTCAATAAAGATTTTTGTTGTTGTAAGATGACAATTAAGGAAACCCTATGGAGCATGGAGGAGGCAAGAGCATCCTGGTGACACCGTCTGTCTACTCCTTTACAACAAAGACCTGAGATACCAAATGAAACAGGTACAGATTATAATCCTGGAATTCTGAGCATCCAATTAAATGGTGAAGATTTAGATTAGGTACCGACTGGAAAAAGAAACAGGACAAAAACTGCAGTCAAGAAGAGAAAGGGAGTGGAGTGGCCATGTTCCCGGGCCATTGTGAGACACGCTGTTATTGTTGCTGTTAGGTGTTGTCAAGTCAATTCTAACTCATAGAAACCCTGTATACAGTTTCTGAGGACTAGCTAGTGGGTTTGAACTACTAACCTTGTGGTTCGCAGTCTGGTGCTGATCCACAACGCCATACCAGAAGTCCATTTAGAGACATAGAAGGCAGCATATAAGGGTGAAGAGAAGCCAGCTTCACAGACTTTCCCGTAAGACAGACACAGTGCCAATGAATCTGGAATACAGCAAGTCAGCCATGCCTGTCCCAGGTGAGAGCCACCACCTGCTCAGTGACAGTGGGGGAACATCTGCAGCTGCTGTACACAGCTAGCAAACACACACTTGCAATTACCTCATACCTGTTACTCCACCCGCCTACAGAGTGCTGGGAGTGTCCTGTGCTGCCAGACTAGTGACCAAAGTCCCTCTCTGTGTGGATTTGTCAAAACAAAGCAAAACATAAAATCAGGGCCGAACAAAACAACACATAATTAACACATAAATACAATAACACCAAAATGTCCCTGAGACAACAATTTCAAGTCAAAGAAACACACACACACACATTTAAAATATGCATACATACAATATGCACATATATAACATGTATATATATATATATATATATATATAAAACTCTGGTTGCTGTGCTGGTAAGGGCTGTCAAGTCGGTTCTGATGCATAGCTACTGAGAAGCAGCTAGTGACCTTGTGGTCCAAACCGACTTTTCCGTCCAGTGCATTAACCCATGGTGCCACACCGGGACTCCCAAGGAGCTCTGGTAGCATAGTGGTTATGAGTCAGGCTGTTAACTTCAAGGTCAGCAGTTTGAAACTACCAGCTATTCTGTGGGAGAAAGATGAGGTTTTCTGTTTCCGTAAAGATTTACAGACTTAGAAACCTGATTCGGGGTTGCTATAAGTCAGAACCGACTTCACAGCACACCACTAAGATAAAATACATATGAACATATATTTGGATTCCTGGTGTAGCACTGGACCCCAAGGTTGGCTTGAACTACAGGGTCAGCATTTCAAACTCACCAGTTGCTCCTTGGAAACCCTATATAGGGTTGAGTTGGAACCGACATGATGTCACTTAACAAATTTATATATTCATAATTATATTAACATCTATAAATATTAACACACATATATATGGCAACACAAGAGGAAGAGTGGTAATATTAACTTCTGATGAAATAGAATTCAAGGCAAAATCCAGTACAAGGGACAACAAAGGACATTATATAATGATTAAAGGATCAATCAAGCAAAATGACTTAATCATAACAAATATCTATGCACCCAATGAAAGACCCCCAAAGTACATAAATTTAAAAAAAAGAAATCGACAACCCCACAATAATACCAGGAGACTTTGATACACCACTTTCAATGAAGGACAGAGCCACTAGAAAGAAACAAGATACAGAAGATTTAAACAACACAAGCAACTTGACCTTGTAGACTTATGCAGAACACTCCATCCAACAAAGACGTAATACACAGTCATTTTCGGTGCACATGGACCATTCTCCAGTCTAGACTGTATGTTAAGTCACAAAGCAAGCATTAACACATTTTAAAACATTGAAATACTGTTTGCAGTATTCCTTTGAGTGTGTCTTTGAGGTTACCCTGTAATTTATTATTTTTTCCCCATTTAAAACAGTCTGCTTTATCTTGAAATCTACTTGGCTTCCTTGCCATTTGGAAGTTCTGTATTTACACCATTCCTTCTTTTGTTTTATAGTTGACTCCATTAGAACTTGATGTCTCTGGTCTCCTATTTTCAACCTTGTAGATTTGTTTCACTTTTAAGACTTCTATAGCTGGATGGACTTCTGGGTGGTGTTGGCATGTATGTTAATCTCAGGTTGTTGTCTGCTGTTGCTGGGTCTCAGTTCAAAGACCATCCTTTAGTACTTTTTATAAATTTGGTATTATTATTACAAATGCTTTTGATTTCTGTTTATCTGGATATGTCCCAATTTTGCCATCGTATTTAAGGGTATATGATTCTTGGTTGGCAATCTTATTCGTTCAGAGTTTTGTATGTCACCCCATTGCCTTCTTGCCTGCATGGTTTCTGCTGAGAAATCAGAGCTTAGTCCTTGTAAGCAACTTTTCATTTCCCCCCGAACTGCTGTCAGGATTCATTCCTCATCTTTGGTTTTGGAAAGATTGATTATATGTCTTGGTGATTTTCTTTTGGAATCTCTGTTTGGGGTCCATTCAGTTTCTTGTATGCTTATCTCCTCATCTTTCATGATTTTAGGGAAGTTTTCTTCCGACAAGTCTTCACAACACTTTTCTCTGTGTTTTTTATTGTCTCTTCCTGTTCTGGATTTCTGATCACCTGTAGGTTATTTCTCTTCATGATGTCCCACATAACTCAGGCTTTTAAAATTATTTTTCCTGATTGTTATTCTAGCCTGCTAGTATTGAGAGATTTATAGTCCAGCTCACTAATTCAGGCTTCCATTGCTTTGAATCTACCCCTTTGCTCTTTCAATATATTGTCCATTTCTGAAATCTTAGTAATAATCTTCTGGATTTCTAATTGCAGGTTTTGTATTGTTTCAAAAATTTGCATTTGGTCTATTCTTGTAGTGTTTTCCTGAATTATTCTAAAGTTTTTTTCAGTGTTCTCCTTGCTTTCCTCAGTCTTTCTATCAATCCTTTCAAGGTACCTAATATCATTCTTTTGAATTTTTTTCAGCTAGTCTTATAACCTTTTCTTCCTCAGAAACGTTTTCTGACTTTGCATCTTTGCCATTTGTTTGAGCCATTCTCTCTTGTTTCTTCATGTGAGCTAGAATTGTCTCCAGGACATTATGGTATTGTTGTATTTGTATTTAATTGGTGACTGTATGTTGATGTGCTCTTAGGTTCTCACCAACTGTCCCTTGAAGCTTTAGTTAGATCATGGACTCCTATGCACCATTCTCCATTCGCCATTCATGCAGCTGGTGTTGGCTTATGTCTATCATTGATCAGGGGTATAGGAGCTGGTATCAACTCTTACCTAGTGGGTGAGCTGCAGAGTACAGATGTGACTGGGCTGTATGGGCATGGTTGCTGTCTACTGTCTGGTGGGAAAGAGGAGAACACTATGCCCCCCACACACACACACAAGAAAACAAAACAGAATAAACAAACAAGCAACCAGCGATGAAGAGAGAAAATAATAGACAAGAAAAAAAAAAAGAAAGAAAAACAGGCTGAAACCATAAAAAAAGAATAGTTAAAAAGAGAAAAGGAAAAACAATAGCAGAGAGAACAAACAAGATGGCGGATTGGGTGGAAATGCAGTAAAGAGCTCTGTCAGCAACAATACAGAATACCTGACCAAGCAGGCTCAGGGGATGGTCTCAGAACTCTGAATCACATATAAAGGAATGTCTATAAGGTTGGAAGGCTTACATCTGGGGGAATTTGTGGCAGAAGCAAGAAATCTATTACTTTCTAGTCCGGGATGCTCAGCTGCTCCAGGAGCCGCCATCTTGGGTGAGACCAAACGGGGGAAGGATCAGAGCAGCCTGGTAGAACTGCGGAGATAAAGGTGTGGACATTCTTCTTTTCTGGTATCTGTTCATTGGTCCCTTGCTGTCTGAGCACCTCCATTCTGGTGACTACAGGGGTGCCTGAGCTAGTGGGCACCCCAGCCCCACCCTCTGAGGGTTCTACTATACATGTGCACAGATCTCTTCAAAATTTAAAGAGACAGTTTCCAATTAAAACCAAACGGCCACAGCCGGCCCTGAACTGTTTATAACTAGATAAAAGGCCTGAACGGGGATTGTGGAGCAGGACAATCAGACAAAAAAGGAAATAGGCTGAAAATTAAATCCTAAATTACGTCAAAACGACTAACAGTGGCATCTTGAAATTTCTCAAGAAGAAGGGTGAAAAGGGAAGCCCATTTCCTGATCACATCTACTTGGAGGCAATCAGAAAGCATAAGAAATACCAAAATACATACTTATCTAAGTATTAATGCCACAGATGACCCCTGAAGATTCCCCCAAAACAGAAGCAGATGACCATATCTGCACACGTCCAGAAACAAGATAAAGTGACTGAGGCAAATGAACTGGAAGTAGACCTACACTCCATACTGGATGATGGGCAGGCTTTGGAAATGCCTGAGAAGAAATTCAGAAAAATGATTATAAAATGTATCAAAACACTATACAATGGAGTTGAGAAAAATAAGGAAGAAGTCAGGAAAGCACTACAGGAACAATCAAATAAGATAGATACAGCATTGGAAACAATTCAAAACCTACAGAAAGAGGTCCAAACGATTAATAATAGAATATCAGAAATGGACAATACACTGAAAGGGCAAAGGAGTAGAACTGAAGAGATAGACGCCAGAACTAGTGAGCTAGAAGATAAATCTCTCAACACTACTAAGATAGAAGAACAAACACAAAAAAAAAAGGACAAAAAAATCTGAAGAAGGCCTAAGATTCATGTTGGATAACATGAAGAGGAATTACATAAGAATTATTGGCATTCTACAATAGGAACAATCACACAAGGCCACAGAGGAAATAGTGGAAGAGCTTCTGGAAGAAAATTTTCCTAACATCCTGAAAAGTGAAAAGATAAGCACTCAAGAAGCTCAACAAACCTCAGGATGGATAGACTCTAAAAGACAATCACCAAGACATATAATAATCAAGCTCTCCAAAATCAAAGATAAGGACAGGATCTTGAAAGCAGCTAGGGGAAAGAGAAGTGTAACATACAAAGGTAAGCAAATCAGATTAAGCTCGGATTTCTCAACAGAAACCATGCAGGCCAGAAGGCAATGGGGAGACATATATAAAACTCTGAAAGAAAAAAAACTGCCACCCAAGAATCATCTACCCAGCAAAGCTGTCAATCAAATACGATGGTGTAATCAAAGCATTACAGGATAAACAGAAGTGAAGGGATTTTGCCAAAGCCAACCCTGCTATGAAAAACATCCTAAAGGAAGTTCTGTGGACTGAGAACCAACAAGAACACATAACAACTACAGAATGACATACATGGCAGCATCAACCTGAACTCAGTCAACAAATGGAAGAGTCAAGAACAGAATAAAATGATAAGAACAGTGGATCTGGGAGGTCAGTATAAGATCAAAACAATTACAATGTGAAAGAAGGTAAACATAGAGGAACAGAGACCCAGGTGGCAGTAAGGTCAGGTAGATTACTGGATAAAATAGACTGTCTTAAATGGAGGGAAGAACTAATGGAATATAAAGTAACCACAATGGGGTTCAGGTGGGGGGTTTACTTTGGGTGTTGGGGAGGGCAATATAAGAAAGGAGGAGGAGGCGGAAGAACAAGATAGATAGGGGAACACTGAGACAGGTTTGCATGGCCAAGTGGGACAGAGGTAAATAGTGATGCATACTCTACCTTGGAACAACAGGGCTCTGGGATACAGGGATCTAGGTATAGCTTGAAAAGGGTAAATAATACTAAAATCCTTGACTGCCTTATGAATAGTAGTTTCCCTTACCTACTATTGTAAAATAGACACTGGATTGGAAAAAAAGGAATGTTGGAAAACATGATTAGAGAAAACTTGTAAGCCCGCCTTCAGCCTATAACTGATTGGAAT
>NW_006408650.1:7602355-7604263 GCF_000296735.1 Chrysochloris asiatica
GAAATACTGTTAACTGATGGTACATGGAGGGGATTATAATCAATGTAATGAAACAAAGTTTATGATTTGTTGAATGTAAAACTGATGATATGCTCTGTAAACTTTCACTCAATCCACAATAAAAACCTTAAAAAAAAAAAAACCCAACAAACAATAGCAGAGATAGAAAGGATAAAATTCAAGGGAATGTTAAAATGAGGAGGAGGAGAAGAAAGAATAAACAAACTAAAAAACAACAAAAGGAAAAGAACAAAACCAAAAAAAGCAGCGTAGAGTAGCTGTTGGACCCTGAGAGGGGAAAACCCTGGGGGGTTCCTGCCAGCCCAAGAGCTCTGGAGGGAGTCAGTGCAGGAAGGATGTGACTGTGAACTTCCTGGCTCTAGATGTTTTCTAGAACTTCCTATAGGCCTAGATGTTTTCTGTGTTCTGAGCACTCAATCCAGAAGTAGTTTGTGGAGGCCCTTGATGGAGCTGGTTTCAGTGTCAGCACCACAGAGCAGCTGGGGACAGGGTGGCTGGTTATGAGGGTTTCTGCTAATGCTGGTCTGGATTTCTGGTGTGGCGCTGTAGGATCAGCACTGAACTGTGAACAACAAGGTCAACAGTTCAAACCCACCAGCTGCTCCTTGGAACCTTATGGGTCACTATGAGTCGGAACGAACTCAATGGCACTAACACTAACAACAACACTGGTTGTACTACAGATTGTGGAGGTCTGGAGCCAAGCCAGCTGGAATCCAGACACCAAAGTGTTGCAGCCAGCCCTGGCCTCACACTGGCATGGCTTCCAACAACACAGCTCTGAAATTCCAGAGGAAAAAGATTTCATGGAGGGTGGATGAAGGTGGGAGCGGGCTACACCTCTTATACCAGGGAAGCGTGGGGAAAAAGAAGGAATCACAAATTTCCCATCACCTGTGTGACTCTGCTCTGACAGGCCACCTTCTGTCCCCAAAGTTGTTCAAAAAGTTCAAGATGGTTGCACCATGTCTGGCTGGTCATTCCCCAGTCAGTCTCTCTCTTGCTGTCCTGCTCAGCTTCTTTCTAGTGAGTGCTCACTCCACTTCTCTAGCTTTTCCTCTGAAGTTCAGGGCTCCAGGATTTTCATCTGTGTGTTTCATTTGGTCTCTTGTAACTTTGTTGTAGAGGCTCCTTGTAAAGTGTCTGCCTAGTCTGCCATCTTGCCCAACACCATTTAAAAAAAAAGTTTTTATTGTGAACTGAGTAATAGTTTACATGGGATTACATCGATTTTACACTCTTCGTTTCATTGCAATGATTACAATCTCCCCCGTGCATTACCATTCAACAGTATTTGCTTCTAATCCTTCTGTTTTTTAATGCAGGGGATGTACACAAAAACACTCAGGAATATATAATCATTTAAACCAAAGGGCATATTCTGTAAGCCTGCCTTCTGGCTGCCAGCACACACCCTCTCTTTCCATGAGTCTAGAGTCCCCAGCTGCTCTCCCTCTCCATCTCTGCCTCCACACCATGTATTTTTGTATCATATATATATATATATATATATATATAGTTGTTGTTGTTAGGTGCCATCGCGTCAGTACCGACTCACAGCGACCTTATGCACAGCAGAATGAAACACTGACTGATCCTGGGCCAACCTCACTATCATTGCTTCACTTGAGCCCATTGATGTTGCCACTTTGCCAATCCATCTCGCTGGGGGGTCTTCCTCTTTTTCTCTGACCCTCCTCCACCTTACCAAACATGATATCCTTCTCCAACAATTGGTCTCTCATGACAATATGTCCGAAGTATGAGAGATGAAGTTTGCCCATCCTGACCTCCAAGGAGCACTCTGGCTACACTTCTTCCAACACACATCTGTTTGTTCTTTTGGCAGCCCATGGCACTTTTAATATTCTCTTCAGACACTATAAC
>NW_006408650.1:7604613-7605656 GCF_000296735.1 Chrysochloris asiatica
AATCCATACTGAAGGCTGTGGTCTTTGATCTTCATCAGTAAATATTTTAAGTCTTCTTCACTTTCAGCAAGCAAGGTTGTATCATCTGCATATCGCAGTCTTCCTCCAATCCTGATGCCACATTTTCTTCATATAGTTTATGTACATGTATTTTTTTTTAAAAGTTTTTTATTTTTCGTGTATTTTAACACATCATGTCCAAATGAGATTCATACCAAGTATGCATTGATGGTTCATTGCTAAAGCAATAATTAATATGACCCATGACATAAACAAAAGGAAGGAAAAGAACCACATGACCATATTAATTGATGCAGAAAAGGCATTTGACAAACTCCCACACTCATTCCTGATAAAAAGTCTTAGCAATCTAGGAATAGAAGGAAACTGCCACAGCATAAGTAAGGACATACATACAAAACCAATAGGCAATATTATTCTCAATGGAGAGAGACTGAAAGCATTCCCTTGTGAAATGAACCAGGCAAGGATACCCTCTGTCAAAACTTCCTATTGGAAGTCCTAACCAGAGCAATGCAGCAAGAAAGGGAAATAAGAGACATTCAAATTGGTAAAGAAAAAGTAAAAGTATCCCTAATTACAGATGATATAATCTATACATAGAAAATCCCAGCTGCTAAGCAAGAAAACTACTAAAATGAATAGAAAGATATCAGCAAAGTGGCAGGGGACAAGGTCAACATAAAAAATCTGTGGGATTTCTCTACACCAACAAAGAGAATTCTGAAAAAGAAATAAAGCAATGGAGTCGGTTCTGACTCATAGTGACCCTGTACAGGGTTTCCGAGGCTGTAAATCTTTAGGGGAAGAGAAAACCTCACCTTTCTCCCACAGAACACCTGGTAGTTTCGAACTGCTGACCTTGCGGTTCGCAGTCCAATTTGTAGCCACTACGCTACCATTTACAGTAGCTCTCAAAAAGATAGCATGTTGTTGTTGTTGTTGTTGTTGTCAGGTGCCATCAAGTCGGAACCGACTCATAGCGACCCCATGCACAGCAGAACGAAACAATGTCCGATCCT
>NW_006408650.1:7608371-7630261 GCF_000296735.1 Chrysochloris asiatica
CAATGGATGTTTACAGCTGTTTCTCCTCATTTTAAGTTGTTGCCCATCAGCAAATGCAGGTTCTGTGTGCTTTTCTCCCCCGAGCTTAACTGTATTCATGTCATTATGGTCAACCCTACTTTGATAGCATACTTAGGAATAAACCTAACCAGAAATACAAAAGACTTATACAAACTGGGAAACATTTTGGCAATGACAAATCTGACAAGAAACTCTAAAATTCATAGAATCTCTAAAATTTATAGAAATCTTCAACAACCTCAACAACAAACAAACCATCCAGTTGAAAAAGGGGCTGAAGATATGAACACATCTCCAAAGAAGACATTCAGGCGTCCAAGAAACATATGAAGAAATGTTCATGATCCTTAACGATTGCTGTTGTTAAGTGCTGTTGAGTCAATTCTGACTCATAGGACACCATATAGGGTTTCCAAGGAGTGGCTGGTGAGCTTGAACCACCGACCTTGCAGCCCAGTGCATTAACCCATAACGTCACACCAGAACTGGTAGAGAGATGCAAATAAAAACAACAAGGAGAAATCATCTCATCCCCGCACTAATAGCAAATCCAGTAAAACAGAAAACAACAAAAGCTGATGAGGGTGTGGAGAAATTGAAACACTTTTAAAACACTGCTGGTAGGACTGCAAAATGGTACACTCACTGTGTGGTGCTTCCTTAAAAAGCTGGAAATGCAAATATCATTTGATCCAGCAATCCCACTTGTAGGTACATGTCCTAGAGAAATTAAGAACCATGATATGAAAGATATATGCACAGTTCATCACAGCATTATTTACAATAGCAGAGAGGTGGAACTAACTTAAGTGCCCATCAACTGATGAATAGATAAACGATAGTGTATACACATACTGGAATACTATGCAACAATAAACAATAACAAAGTATCCATTGAATCCATCATAATGTGGATGAACCTGGAGGACATTATGCTGACTCAAATGAGTCAATCACAAAAGTACAAATGTTGCATGAGACCACTAATATAAAAAGTCAAGAAAAAGTTTACACATAGAAACAATTTTCTTTGATGATTACTAGGAATGGGAAGGAGCTTTGGTAGCATAGTGTTTAGGAGTCGGGCTGTTTGAGACTACCAGCCATTCCATGGGAGAAAGATGAGGCTTTCTGCTCCCATAAAGATTTACAGCCTCAGAAACCCTACGCAGGGTCCCTGTGAGTTGAAATCAACTCCACGGCACATCACCACCACTACCACCACCAGTAATGGGAGGGCAGAAGAAGAAAAACTGTGAACTAGATAACAGATTGGTATTAATTTGGGTGAAGGGATACAATGTACAATAAGGGTGAGATCAACACAACATCACAGAGGTAAAGGAAGACACTGGGAGAATTAGACCACGAAGGTATAAACACTATGACAGACGCAACCCTGCAATATCAATACTAACAAGTAATAACCTACACATGGATACATAGGCAGATATGCAAGCTGAACTGGTATGGGTAGGTGAACAAAACTACACCCATGACCTATATAGATTGGCAGAGAATATTTCTACAGATGTGTCACACAGCTATGAATGTGGTAGAGGGAGCATACAGGGTACAAAATGATGAAAACTTCTTAGACACGACCAAAAATCTTAAAGCACTTCATTGCTGGGTTGGGGGCTCAGAACTACAGTCTCAGGGGACATCATGGTCAATTGGCAACAAAGCCAATGTTCTACAGTCTACTTCGGTGAGTAGCAACTGGGATCTTAAAAGTTCATGAGTGGCCATCTAAAGTGCAAATATTGGTATTTCCATGTGCAGAAGAAAGGAAAGTGATGAAAATTGAAAATGTTTGGAATCAACTAGTCCAGTGGACTAATGAAACATGTGAACCTCAGTTACCATGACTCTGAGACCAGAAGAACTAGATGGTGCCCAGCTACCACTACCAACTACTTTGAAAGGGATCCCATTAGAAGGCCTTGATAGAGTGGGAGAAAATGTGGAACAAAACTCAAAATTATATATACAAAGACAAACCAAACCGGGCTTACTGGTCACAGAAACTGGAGGAACCTAAGACTATGGCCCTCGGCCACTCTTCAGATCTGGAATGGAACTCACCCTCATGGCTCAATTTTCAGCTAAACAGTAGATAGGTATATATATTGTTGTTGTTAAGTGCCGTCGAGTCGGGTCCGACCCATAGCGACCCTGTACAGGGTTTCCGAGGGTGTAAATCCTTACGGGAGTAGAAAGCCTCATCTTTCTCCCGCGGAGCAGCTGGTAGTTTCGAACCGCTGACCTTAAGGTTCGCAGCCCGATTCGTAACCACTACGCTACCAGAGCTCCTTAGGTATATATATAGGGGCAACAAAACTAGTAAGGCGTGCTCACCATGGAATGGTCAACCATTCAAGAACAAAAGGACATTTCCCTAAGGACAAAGTTGAGAAGGGCTGGGAAGGTGGGTGGAATGGAAACAGGAACCCTAGGGAGGAAGCAGGCCCACTGCTGTTACATGGAGGGGACTGTAATCATTGAGAAGAAACAATGGATGATTTGTTGAATATAAAACTAACGATCTTCTCTGTAAACCTTCACTCAATTCATAATTAAGTTTCAAACAAAACAAAACTAGCAAACAAGATGCAACTACTGGTCTCTCCTTGTCCTGAAGAAAAAAAATCTTCAAGGAAATAATGAGTCCAAAGAACTAATGGACCACATGAACCAAAGCCTCCACTACCCTGAGACCAGAAGAACTCTATGGCTCCTGGCTACCATTACCAATTGCTCTGATCAGGACCACAGAAAGTCCTGGACGGAATGGGAGAAAGAACAAAATTCAAAATCGTAAAAAAAGACCAGAGTTACTGGTCTGAGAGTGACTGGTGGAACGCCCGGGACTAGTTGTTGTTGTTGTTGTCAGGTGCCATCGAGTCGGAACCGACTCATAGCGACCCCATGCACAGCAGAACGAAACAATGGGCCAACCTCACTACCGCTGCCACACTTGACGCCATCAATGATGCCACCTGGCCAATCTCGTTAGGGGTCTTCCTCTTTTTCTCTGACCCTCCACCTTACCCAGCATGACATCCTTCTCCAGAGACTGTTTCCTCTGGACAGTATGTCCAAAGTAGGAGAGACGAAGCTTAGCCATCCTGGCCTCCAAGGAGCACTCTGGCTGCACTTCTTCCAAAACAGATCTATTGGTTCTTTTGGCAGTCCATGGCACTTTCAGTATTCTCCTCCAACACCACAACTCAAAGGCATCAATTCTTCTACGATCTTCCTTATTCACTGTCCAGCTTTCGCATCCATATGAGGCTATTGAGAACACCATGGCCTGGGTCAGGCGCACCCTAGTCCTCAAGCTGATATCTCTGCTCTTCAATACTTTAAAAAGTTCCTGTGCAGCAGATTTGCCCAGTGCAATACGTCATCTGATCTCTTGACTGTTGCTTCCACGAGAGTTGATAGTTGATCCAAGAAGAATGAAGTCCTTGACAACTTCAATCTTTTCTCCATTGATAAGAATGTTGTTTATTGGTCCAGTGGTGAGGATTTTTGTTTTCTTGACATTGAGATGTAATCCATATCGAAGGCTGTGCTCTTTGATCTTCATAAGTAAATGTTTCAAGTCCTCTTCACTTTCAGCAAGCAAGGTTGTATCATCTGCACATCGCAGGTTGTTAATGAGTCTTCCTCCAATCCTGATGCCACGTTTTTCTTCACAGAACCCAGCTTCTCGTATTATTTGCTCAGCATACAGGTTGAATAAGTATGGTGAAAGAACACAACCTTGTGGCACACTTTTCCCAATTTTAAAACATTCAGTGTTCCCATGCTCTGTTCGAACAACTGCTTCTTGGTCTAGGTACAGATTTCTCAGAAGTACAATTAAGTGTTCTGGAATACTCATACTTCTCAATGTTGTCCATAGTTTGTCATGATCCAGGACTAGAACAACCTTCAAACCTGGAACTGAACCTTCCACCAGGGACCATCTTGTAGCCAACCAACAGGTCCATCTATAACATCAACAACAACATTGTAGAGGACAGTACTCCTCAGAACAATGAGCCATAGAACATTTGTCCCTAAATAAAGCCCAGAAGACAGGAAAGGACAAATGGAAATGGGGAACTCAGTAGGAAGCAGAAGAATGATGACACATTGAGGGAATGGTAGATAATGTTATGAAACATGCATGAATTGTTGAATGGAAAACGAATTTGCTCTGTAAACTTTCATCCAAAGCACAATTTAAAAACAAAAACAAAAATTATTTTCACCTCAACCAAACTAAACAAAACCCCGATGCAATAGATCTGTTCTCATGTGAGGTTGCCATGATAGGAATCAGCTCAAGGTCTAATGAAGTTGACCATCTTTCCTTGTGATATCATTCATTTCTAGATCTTCTGGGGCAACTTCAGGCCCATATGGTCTGGATATTGATTCTCGAGGGTATGCCGCCAATCTAGTTCCCTGCTGCGCTGCTGGATTCATCTTCCAAAATCACCCCAGTTGCTTCTTAAACTGCTGCCCAGAAGTCCCCTAGTCTCTGTTCCCTACCACTCCATCCTCTCCACTCACCTTCCCTTGCCCCACTGCAGTGAGTCTTGTGTGCCTCAAAGTAGCCTTTCAGTGACATTTGTAGATCATTGGAGCATATTGGGCAGATATCTAACCATCAACATCATCTCCAATTGCATGCTTTGCTGCACTAAACACAAAACCAACGAGATGCATGTCCTCTAAGCACCAAGACTCTGGAAGTGTGAGTGAAGACAGATTCAGCTTCAAGAAACCCTTGGCAGGCAACCAAAAACTTTGCAAGGGCTTCTGACGCTTTATTTACTTTGGCAAGAGTGAGGGATGAGATCAATGTAGTCTAACTATCCATTCAGAAGTATCAGTGTATCTACAGATGACTCACAGTAGGGCACTCTAGGCATTCTGGGAGGGACTTGTAAGCATGGTTGAATATTTAGCATCCCTGACTACTGAGCCAGTAGTACCCTTCAGATGTTGGAACATCCTCAATGGGAAGGGGTGGGGTTTGAAGCAGTGAGGCACTTGCCTGTGTTTCAATATTTAAGGGGACTCCCAAAAAAAACATTGTATGTGATTGCAAACAATAAGTTCAAACACAGGAACGATTGTGAGGCTAGTGCAGGTCCTGGCAGGGTGTTTTCTGTTGGGCTGAGTCAGAACTGACACGATAGCACCTTGCCACAACAAAAAACCAGTACTCAAGATAAATATTTTCATGCAATAATTTTAGGAAATCAGATCAGCAAATGATCGTCAGTAGACCATCACCCTGTTTTTGTAAGCAAAATGCTATTAGAACATTTTGGGATTAGTGTGAAGCGGGTAAGGCAGGATTAAACAAGTGCAAGGTCAAACTCTGTTTTTAAGCTTTTGATATTCTATTCATGATGGAGTTTTGTATGTAATTTTGATCTTTAAAATTTTTGCCTGGAAGTGAACATTCTTTGAACGCTGAGATTTTTTACTTTTGTTTAGTTGCTGTCAAATCGATTCTGCCATGGCAACCCCACGTGTGCAGAGTAGAATTGCTCCAGATGGTTTTCAGGATGGTGACCTTTTGGAATCAGAGGTGCCTGTGGATGGGCCCAAACTGCTGGTCTTTTTTAGCTGGTAGTCAAATGCTTAACCATTTGCATCACCCTTAAATTTTATACCTTGCATACACTAGGCACTATGAGTTAAATGAAAGCAAAATTACTTGTATAGACAGAAAATTCAATGAATTGTTAAGTGCACGCAGTTGCTTCCAACTCATAGCAACCCTGCGTGGGGTTTTCAAGGAGTAGCTGGTGGGTTTGAACTGCTAACCTTGTGGTTAGCATTAAAGTGCTTATTCTACAAACACTAAGCACTATGGGTTAAGGGAAAGCAAAATTACTTGTATAGGCAGAAAATGCAATGAAAAGCATTTTTAAAAAAGATTTCTTTCATTTAAAAATTACCCAAGTAATATGTGAATACAGTCTCTTGGAAACTTTGAAAAGTAAAATAATCCTTGGCAACACAGATTAGAGCCTTCTCAGATTCCCACTCAAAAAATACTCAGTTCAAAGTGATCAGTTGAAAGGTGTGTGAGTTCCCACAATGTGGTGGGGAGGTGGAGGGGGGCAGCTCACTGATGGGGATTATCCAAGGGCACTAGCTAACCTTGCCACCCCTGAAGTCCATTCTTATTGGTTCCCCCTCAGGGCCTCCAGAAACCCCGCTGCCATCCAACATGGCTAAGGCGCTCTCTCAGTCACAAGCAAAGAACATTGTCATTTTGGGTTGTGGGCCAAGCTCACCAAGGGTGCGGATTCCCAGGGCCACGGACTATGAACTTGTAGAAAAGGGTACTGCCACCCTGAACGAACTCCCAATCTCCGCCTTGTAACAAGAAACTACAGCCAACCGCCTTCAGTCAACTCTGACCCATGGTGACCCCAGGTGTGTCAGAATAGAACTATACTACCTAAGGGTTTTCAATGGCTGAATTTTTCGGTAGACACCAGGACTTTCTTTTGTGGTTCCTTTGGGTGGACTCAAACTGCCAACCTTTCAGTTAGACGCAGAGACTTTAACTGCATCACTCAAAGACTCCCAAAGCCAGGGTCATTAATTTATCTGGAAACAACCAGGTGGGGATGGAACTCAGGAACACCCATGGCCCAATTCCCAATGCTATTGCCCCAGGAGCTTTTCCCAGGCCTGTATTGTCTCTTCTCTTACTGAGAAGAGAGCCTCTGAGAAACCACAGGAAGCAATGGCTGGTTGAGGCTGGGACTGTCAGGGTGAGCTCCATGCACTGATAGAACTGTTTCCCCGGAAAGGTTCAGTCCCCAGTTGTGACCCTGCCAGGGTCCTGGGGCAGGGACTCAGCCTAAGTTCCTCCTGTCAGATCACCTTCACTCCTCATCTTCAGAAGTACTTCCTGATGGGCAGGTCAGATGGCAGTAGCCTGGGTGTGGATGAAGCCTCTTTGCTTGTGGGCAGTGATGCTTTTTGGGAGCTGAGTGGAGTAGCACACTAACTGGAGGGGGAAACGGAGTGTGGAGGATGGAGGGGGGGTTTACAGTTTGCCCCCAAAGACAGTGCAAGTTTCACACACACACACCCCTGGTGTGAGTCGTTAGTTCGGTTCAGGGCAGGGGGATCATTTTAGGGTCTGAGACAGGTGATCCCCACCTCTCAATCTGGACACCTTGGGTTGTTGTTGTTAAGTGCCGTTGAATCAGTTCCCATCCATAGCAAACCTGTACAGGGTTTCCAAGGAGCAGCTGGTGAGCTTGAACCACCGACCTTGCAATTCAAACGACTTTGCAGTCCGACGCATTAGCCCACAGCGCCACCTCAGGACACCTTGGGTAGAGCCCCAGGAAAGCAACTTGCTCCAAGCCCCACCCCTATTAGGGGAAATGGTCTTTGGGGACAGGTTCTTGAATCCCTGGTCCTGGGAGGCCAGAATCTGACAAAAGAACCAAACCCAAGATCTTGGGGGAGGAGGTGGAACCCCAGTCGGGCAGCAATCCTCCTAGGACTTCAGGACTACCCCCAGCCCAGGAGAGATGGGGCAACAGACCCCTTCCTTCGCCTGTGGCTGTGGGGAGGGAGGGTGGCTTCCTGTTTTCCGGTGGAATGGAGTTAATGGGTGGGGAGGGAGAGCCACAGGTCTTCATCCCCCTTGGGTGCCGGCCACCCTGCCACTGGCCCAGCCAGTGTATGAAGTCCAGCTTTATTGGGGGCTCCCCCGCCGTGGGCCCGCCGCCCTAGGCCTCGGGGTGCTGCTTGAGCGTGACCGAGGCGCCGCTGCTGACCATGACGGCGGGATAGAGTGGTTCCAGGAAGGTGGCCAGGAAGCGGTAGATGAGGCTGGCACGGCCCGCCACGCCGTAGAAGACCAGGCAGCCGGCGGCGGCGGCGCAGTCGAGCGCCACCCCGAGCGTGCGCTGGTAGACGCCGGGCAGCACCGTCTGCTGGTTGTTGTGCCACACGGAGAACTGGAGCGAGTCCCACTCCAGGCACCACGAGTCTGGGTTGCGGCCCAGCAGGTAGACGATGCTGCGGCGCGAGCCGTCGCCGGCCGGGGGGGGGCGCGGCGGTAGGTGACACCCAGGCACACCCACGAGTCGGACACCTCGGCCTCCCAGTAATGGCGGCCCTGAGCCAGGCCGCGCGAGCACAGCACCTGCGGCCACTGCGTGAAGCCGGGATTGGGCCCGTCGGCCGCCGCGGGCTCCAGCAGGATGCCCAGGTTCAGCACCGAGTGCGTCTCTTGGAAGAGGAACAGCTCGGGGCTGGCGGTGGTGGGGTCGAAGTTCAGGTTGCAGTAGGCTGGGGGCGGGGAGGGGTGGGGTCAGGCCCCCGGGGGCGGGGCGCTGGACCCCTGCGCAGGCTGGAGGGGATGTGGCTTCATTGCTTACAAGTCTCCCTACCTTCCTTCCAGCCCGTGGACGCTTAGAGGTGACCCTCAACTCCCCCCACTTGTAAGCTTTCTACCCTGACCCCCTTAGAATCCTAGGATAAGCACTAGACTGTTAATCTCAAGGTCGGAGTTTCAAACCACCAACCGCTCCACCCAAACTCTATGGAGTTGCTGTGAGTGGAACTATTGGAAGCAGCTTAACACGAGCACCACTCTGGGCCCCCCACCCCCACCTCACCCAGTGCCACTGAGAGTATGCTGGAAGGATGCTGTCTGGAAACCCACCTTGGGGAGGGGTTTTTGTGGGGTCAAGAGCCCCTCGCTTTCAAGCAGACCCTCCCACACTCTCAGGATGCCCGCTGGGTGGAAGTTGGGGAGACAGGCCAGAGTTCTGCTGAGCCAGGTGACTCACAGGGGGGTCTCAAAGGGAGCTCTCAGAGAACTCATTGAGATTTGGCCCCTGGTCCATCTGAGGTGGCCTGGCCACACTAGGGCTGGGGAGGGCAACAGAACTGGCCAAGAGCAGTAGATGAGGCCTTGACCTACTCCCAGGGAATGATGAGATAGGGTCTTCTCTATTTCCTACCACCCAGGGGCCTGGTGCCCTATACCCCCCGCCGCCTCCAACAGGAAGGCACCACATTGTGGACTCATACTTGAGGAGTGTTTTCCTGTCCACAGCTGAGGGCAACACCTCGTATGAGTTGATCTTAATGCCTGGGGGATGGGCGGGCTTTGCTGAGGACACTCTCCCAGCCCAGAATCCTTCTGGAAGGCAGGTGTGGGCTTCCAGAAGGTTCTGTTGCCTAAGGAAGGTGCACATGGGAAGGCTGACTCTCTTCAAGTGCCTGGGGTCCTAATCCACTGCCCTGCTGAGTCTCCAAAGTCACAGGTCAATAGCTACTTACCCTTCAGGAAGAGCTGGCTGAGGAAACTGAGACCCACGTTTGTCAGCTGAGTCCTGAGCTCCTTCAGAGTCTCTGGCAGCTGTCGAAAGCTCTCTTCCTCAAAGCTGGTGCCCATCAGGGGTTCTGTGTGGGCTGGAACGTGTTTCAGACTGGGGAACTCCTAGAGTGCAGAGAAGTAGCCATGACACCAGTTAGCTGGGGCCCAAACAGAGGCCCGGAGCCACTGCTTAAGCCAGGGGCATGATGGGTCAGCACCATAGAGCAAGTGGAGCAGAAGATAACTTTCTCCCAGTTGTTTGGAGATCTCAGGTTTGGGTGCTCCCAAAGGTATGGCCAAGGTGACCTAATGTAAGCTAAATAGAGTTTTAGAATTTTGTGGGTTTTTGGGTTTTTTTTTTTGAGCTTTTCATTGCTTAGTGAAAAACAGTGTTCCCAGTTTTGCTTGGGGTCAAGGTTAGGATTGGGATGACAGCTTAAAGAACAGAGAGCTATACTTGGAACTCCCGGGCATGAAATTTAGGGATGTCCCAGGTCTCTGTCCACAAAGGCAGCTGCTGCCAAAATCCTCACAGCTAGTCTGGCAGAGAAGAGTCCCTGAGTGGTGGTGGTGGTTATGTGCTGTGGAGTCGATTCTGACTCATAGTGACCCTAGACAGGGTTTCCGAGGCTATAAATCTTTATGGGAGCAGAAAGCCTCATCTTTCTCCCACGGAACAGCTAGTAGTTTCAAACTGCTGACCGTGAGGTTAGCAGCCCGATTCGTAACCACTACGCCTTGGGTTGTTGTTGTCAGGTGCCATCGAGTCGGACCCGACTCATAGCAACCCCATGCACAGCAGAATGAAACAATGTCCGATCCTGGGCCAACCTCACTACCGCTGCCACACTTGACGCCATCAATGATGTCACCTGGCCGATCCATCTCGTTGGGGGTCTTCCTCTTTTTCTCTGACTTTTGGGTAGTGCAAATGAATAGCATGCTTGTTTGCTGATCGATCCTACCCGGTGGTGCTTTGGAAGAAAGGTGATGACGTTTCATAAAAACTGTTATTGAAAACTCTCTGCAGCACTTTTCTACTCTGATATACAGGGTTGCCACGAGCTGGAATCGACTTGACGTCCTGGGGTAGGGGATACAATTTCAATTGAGTTCTTATCTCATTTCCAGCTCTGTCTGGGGGCGTCTGGAGAAACCCTTAAAAGAATAAAAAACCCAGCATGCTAGGGCACACCCCCAATCGGTGCCAGGGAACTGATGGCAGCAAATCAGGATCTGAAAGAATGAAAGACTCCCTGAAGGATAAAGCTGAGCTCCGGGGTAGAGCAAGAAGCCGAGTGTGTCCGTGCAAGCTCAGGCTCTCATCTGCTCAGGCCCTATGTCCTGAGTTGGGAAGCTCCCTGAGGCAGAGGAATGGACAAAGTGATGCTGATCACTTGATCCCAGGTCTGGGCAGATCCAGCAGCGTGTGTTGAGGTGTTTGGGTGGCAGGTGGTAGGAGAGTTAGGTGGCAGAACACTTACCTGCAAAAACTGTTGGTCACTCTGGTTGGTGAGAAGGGTGTGGAGCCAGATGCTGTCCCTCTCCAGTGCCAGGAGTCGGCTGTGGCTCTGCTGGATGGAGTTGCCCAGTTTCCCCACGGCTGCAGTCTCCTCTCTCTCCAAGAACTCCAAGACCTTCACCTGCAACTGCTTGATCTCCTGAAGGATCTCCAAGAAGCAGGTGTTCACCTCATTGCGAATTGTCTGTGTCAGTTTCTGGCTGGAGTGGGGACAGACATAAAGAGACACTTCCATGGGGCCCCTGTCACCCTAGCCCAGAGCTGACCCAGACATCTACCTCTGTCTGCCTGGCCCATGCCATCCCCTCCAAGCCCGGAGAAATACCTCAGCTGAAATCAGGGCGCTGGGGGAGCCTGGACTTGGAACAGCTTACCGAGAGGAAGGCCACCCGTCCCTGGCGCTTCTGGTTGTCAGAAGCAATGATCAACATCTGGTTCTCTATGTCAGCCTGGACCTTCCGAACCTCAACCTGGGGCGGGGAGGAGGAGGGCCTCTGACTCAGAGGGGTGGTCTTGAAGACACCTCTCTGCAACCATCCTCATGTCAAAGCCCGGAAGAGACATACTGCTTATATTTATCCGCTCTGCTTAAATGAGAGTGAGAGAGAAAGGTCAGAGCTGAAGAGTGGATGGCCTCAGGGCCCACCCCTCTCTTCCAGGTCTCTCACCCCCTAAGGGCCTGTCTTCCCATTCTGAGGGACAGGTTCTCTGCTCCGGACAATGGTGACCATAGGGTTTCAGGTCACAGGAAGGGGTTGTGAAGTGACTTAGTCCCTGGAGAGGCTTGAGAGGCAGTGGGGTCAGGAGGAGCATATCAGGTATGGAGTTGTCTGGTTCCCTGGGGGCAGCATTGCTAAGTTCAGAGCCATGGCCAGGTTCTCAAGCTCTGTTATATAAACCATTACTCTCTAACCCCACCAGCAATGGGCATTTCATGCTCAGTTATAGTTTATTCTAGAACAGTGGCATTCCAGGTGCCTGTCCATAAACTGAAGGAGCCCTGGTGGTGCAGTGATTAAGCACTGGGTCGGTAACAGAAAGATCAGCAATTCAAACCCACCAGCTGCTCTGGGGGAGAAAGATGAAGCAGACTCCTTCTGGAAAGATTTCTAGCCTCAGAAACCCTACGGGCAGTTATACCCCGTCCTTTTGGGTCACTGAGTCGGAACTGAGTCCACAGTAGTGGATTGCTTTGAGTTTGGTCCATGAATTGTTGCTGCTTTACAACAAAATAAAGAGCTCATGCAGGATTATAAATAAATGCATTGCTTCCTTCATCGAGAATGTTGTGGTTTGAAAACGATGTCAGCTAAATGAAAAAGATAATAAATGATGAAGCTGGTTTACAGTTTGGCATCAAATCCTTTTCTTGCTGTGAACTGCACTGTTACAGAATCTATGTGGTCAGAGGACAAGCATGAGTGGAGTGTGAGATACTACCTAGAAAGGCAGTGACAACAGAGACAATGGCAGGGGCGGTGGTGGAGAGAGACCGCAGCTGAGGGCTCTTGGCCTACAAACTGACTAAGGCTGTGTGCCTGAGGCCAGAAGGCTTGCTTGCAGAAGGTGCCCTTTGGACATTTAAATAAATTGTATTTTTTGTTTTGTATGTGTGTATTAAATATATTTGCTTTGTTCACTTGTGAGATATAAGATGTAATTGGGGAACCACAGGGAGGAAGCAGGATCACTGTTGTTGCAGGGAAGGGAGTGGAATCAGTGAGATGAAACAAAGCATAGGATTGGTTGAATGTACAGCTGATGATCTTGTCTGTAAACCTTCACTTAATACACAAGAAAAAGTTTTTTTTAAAAAAAGAATAGAAATGATCGAATACTTACAATATAATAAAAAGCAATACAACCCTTTGGTTGGTTGATGATGCATGGAGGGGATTGTAACCATGGCAATGAAACGGTATATACGATTGGGCGAATGTAAAACTAATGTTCTCCCATGTAAACTATTACATAATTCACAATGAAATATTAAAAAAAAAAAAAAAGAAGCAATACAAACATATTAAAGAAAATTTGAAAGTATAGAAAAGAAGGGCATTCACCCAACCTAATGTAATGTGTTAGTATTTTGATGGTTTCTTCCAGCCTATCTAACCATTAGATATAGTGCTCTGGACAGCAAAGTCACTGTGAATCACAAGGTCGGCAGTTCAGGCTCACCAGTCACTCCTCATAAAGCCTATACACGGTCACTGTGAGTCGGAACCCACTCGATGGCACTTAACAACAACAACAAATTGTACGTACAGGAAGTCCACCCAGCAACACCTCTCAAGAAAGGCCTGGGCAAGCGACTTCTGAATAATTCATCCGCTGAAACCCCTGGAGTACAGTTCTACTGTGACACAGGGAGCTGCCATGTGTAGGAATTGATTTAATGGTAATTGATTGCTCTTAGGTGCTGCTGACTAGGTTCCTCCACGTGAGGACTGGCGGTGGTGGTGTGCCATGGAGTCAGTTCCAACTTACAGCGACCCTGTCTAGGGTTTTCAAGGCTATAAATCTTTATGGGAGCAGAAAGCCTCATCTTTTTCTTACAGAACAACTGGTAGATTCGAACTGTTGACCTTTTGGTCAGCAGCCCAGCTCGTAATCCACAATGTTACCAGGGCTCCTTGTGGGAAGAGTAGACCTATCCTGTAGCATTTCTGAGACTGTCATCTCTGCAGGAGCGGATCACCAGGTCTGCCTCCTTTGGAGCCGCTGGGTGGGTTTGAACTACCCTGATAGCTATTGTTAGTTGTCCTTGGGTTGACTCTGACTCAGTAATTCCACGTGTGGAGAACTGCTCCATAGAGTTTTCAATACTGTGTGACCTTTCAGAAGCAGATCGCCAGACCTGTGTTCCGAGGCACCTCTGGGTGCATATAATGTTGGACCCTTATTCATTTAATCAAGGAGCCCTGGTGGCACAACAGCTAAGCACTTGACTGCTAACTGAAAGGTTGGTGGTTCAAACCCACCAGCTGCTCTGTGAGAGAAAAAGATACAGTCTGCTTCTGTAAAGATGACAGCCTAGGAAACCCCTCTGGGGCAGTTCTTTGTCCTATAGCAGGGATGGGGAACATAACAGCCTGTGGGCCCTATAAAGCCCTCAGAATCATTTGGTCTGGCCCTGCCAATGCAACCACAGTTCAGCCATCACATTGCTGTTATTGGTAAGTGCCGTCAACTTGGTTCCAACTCAAACCTGTATAGGTTTTCTGAGGAGTGGCTGGTGAGTTTGAACCACCAACGTTGCAGACCAAATCTACCTTTAGGTACAGTGCTTATCCTACAGTACCAATAAGGAGTAAGTTAATTAAATGTTTGACCAAATGTTGTTATTGTTGTTAGGTGCCATCGAGTTGGTACCGACCCATAGCAACTTTATGCCAACCTCACTACTGTTACCACGCTTGAGTCCATCGATGCTACCACTTGGCCAATCCCTCTTGTTAGGGGGTCTTCTTCTTTTTCTCTGACCCTCCAACTTACCAAACATGATATCCTTTTCCAGAGACTGGTCCCTCCTGACAATATGTCCGAAGTATGAGAGGCGAAGTTTGGCCATCTTGGCTTCCAAGGAGCACTCTGGCTGCACTTCTTCCAAAACGGATGTATTGGAAGACCAAATATAGCAGGCTAATTTTTAAGTTGAAGGATTTGGTGGGCAAATTATTGAGCGATTGAGAAAGCATCAAAAGAAGACGGAAGGAATCACTGTATCAAAAAGAAATGGTAGATGTCCAACCATTTCAAGAGGTAGCATATGATCAAGAGCCAATGATCCTGAAGGAAGAAGTCCAAGGTACACTGAAGCCATTAGCAAAGAACAAGGCACCAGGGATTGATGGAATGAATACAGATTGAAATCTTTCAACAAACAGATGTGGCACTGGAGGCATTCACTCATCTATGCCAAGAAATTTGGAGGACAACTACCTGGCCGACTGATTGGAAGAGATCCTTATTTGTGCCCATTCCAAAAAGAGGTGACCCAACGGAATGCGGAAATCATCAGACAATATCATTGATATCCATCCCATGCAAGTAAAATTTTACTAAAGGTTATCAAAAAACCGCTGCAACCTTACATTGACAGAGAACTTCCAGAGGTTCAAGCTGGATTCAGAAGAGGACATGGGATGAGGGATATCATTGCTGATCTTGGCTGAAAACACAGGATACCGGAAAGATGTTTACCTGTGCTTTATCGACTACACAAAGGCTTCTGATTGTGTGAATCATGACAAGCTATGGACAACATCATGAAGGTAAGTATTCTGGAACACTTAATTGTGCTCAAGAGGAATCTGTACCTGGACCAAGAGGCAGCTGTTCAAAAAGAACATGGGAACACTGAATGGTTTAAAATTTGGAAAGGAGTACGCCAGGGTTTTCACCATGTTAATTCAATCTGTATGCTGAAGAAATAATCAGAGAAGCTGGATTATATAAAGAAAAACGTGGCATCAGGTTTGGAGGAAGACTCATTAACAACCTACGATATGCAGATGATACATACAACCTTGCTTGCTGTAAATATGTTGTTGTTGTGTGCCGTGGAGTCAGTTCTGACTCATAGCAACCCTGTACAGGGTTTCCGAGGCTGTAAATCTTTACGGGAGCAGAAAGCCTCATCTTTTTCCCGCAGAACAGCTGGTAGTTTCAAACTGCAGACATTGAGGTTCGCAGCCTGATTTGTAACCACTTCGCTACCAGAGCTCCTTAGGATGAAGGGGTAGGGCAGAGAAATCCCCAACAAGGTGGATTGATACAGTGGCAGCAGCAATGAGCTCAAGTGTGGCAACACTTGTGAGGTTGGCACAGGACCGGGTGGTGTTTCATTCTGTTGTGCCTAGGGTTGCTGTGAGTCGGTAACCACACGATGGCACTTAACAACAACAACAATTTTTTTGATCCACGAGTAATGTTATAAATTTTGGCAGAAAAAAGTTCCCACCCTTGTCTGACAGGGTCCCGATGAGTCATCACCGACTCGATGGCACACAGCAACAACTTTTATTTCACGAGCACTTTTTCATGTCCCAGGGAGCAGCACATCCACGATGGCATGATGGCACACAGCAACAACTTTTATTTCACGAGCACTTTTTCATGTCCCAGGGAGCAGCACATCCACGATGGCATCGCCCTCCTGTAAGCACATGTGTGCCCTGGGCTTCCGCTGGCCCTCACCTCCTTGCAGGTGCGTTCCTCCTCCAGTGGGATGACGTCGTGGTCCTTGTGTTCCCCCAGCAGGCAGGCCCCACACATGCAGCAGCCTTCCGTGCGGCAGTACAGCCGGCGGAGCTTGCGGTGCCTTCGGCACAAGCAGTTCTTGAAGTCCCACACAGGTTCGAGCAGCCGGTGACCCTGGAACACCTCGTCCTCAAAGTGGCTGCGCAGGTGCCTCTCACACAGGGAGGTGGCACACTGCAGGCATGACTTGACAGACTTGAGCTTCTGTGGGGAACAGAAGTCACAGGGCACATCCCCCGGGCCAGCCACGTTCTGCAGTGACCTTGTAGCCTGGCCCTTGGTCTCAGTGAAGCAGGCCACCATCTCCCCGAGGGTGACATTCTTGCAGAGGTGGAGCCTGGAGGGGAAGCTTTGTCGACACTGAGGGCAATAGGGCATCTCACCCATGGTGGTCTGGTGGTCCCAGAATCCTTGGAGGCAGGTCATGCAGAAGTTGTAGCCACAGGCGGTGGTGACTGGGTTGTGGAACACTTCTAGGCAAATGGGACAGAGGACTTGATCCTCCAGCATACGGCATTTGCCAGTGGTACTCATCAGTGACTGAGCTGGGGGAGCTCTCAAGGGCTGTGCAGGAGGCTGTGGGGCTGTGACCCGGTCCTGGGCTGGCCCTGGGAAGATCAAGGCAAAGCAAATTGAAGCCAGTGCAGAGGCTGAAGGGGTTTTTTGGGGGTGGACCCCTTCTCTTTTTTTAAAAAAATGTTTTATTATAAATTATGTGATAGTTTACATGGGAGAATATTAGTTTTACATTCATTTTAGCGTGTATCATTTCATTACCATGGTTACAATCCCCTCCATGCCTCATCAACCAACCAAAGGGTATACACTACAAGCCTGTCCCCCGGTCGTCAGCAAACAGCCCCTCTCCCTCTCTGGATCTAAAGTCTCCAGTTGCTCCATTTCTCCACGTCATCATCTCTGCCTCAGTCTCTGGCCTCACTGCCTCTGGGTAGGTGGACCCCTTCTCTTGCAAGCAGCCTAGATGCTGTATCACCTACCAGTGTCCCGTCTCCCCAAACAAAACAAACCCGTCGCTCTGAAGTTGATTCTCACCCATGGTGACCCCATGGTGAATGCAGTAGAACTGCTCCATGGGGTCTTTTTGGCTGTAACCTAGGAAACCCTATACAGGGTCGCTATGGGTCAGAACCCACTCAATGATACAGCATCAACAACAATCTTTATGGAAGGAACCCTGGCTGCGCACTTGGCTGCTAACCCAAAGGCAAACTGATATGTTAGCGGTTGAAACCTGCTCTGTGAGAGAATGAGCTAACTCCACAGGGTTTCCTTGGTTGTCATCTATTTCTATAGAGGTTATTGACAAGAAAACGCCAAGTGGCAGTTCTAGTCTGTAACGCATGGCGTTGGAATCAACTCAGTAGCACCCAAGAACAAGTCTTTAAGGAGAGCAGATCACTGGGCATTTCTCCTGTCATGCTGCTGGGTGGGTTCAAACCGCCAATCATTAAGGTTAGCGCAAACCGTTCATACCACACAAGGGCTTCTTGTCAATACCCCCCAAACTCAATGCTGTTGATTCGATTCTGATTCCTATCAACTCTGTAAGACAGCATAGAAATGTTCCGTGGGATTTGATGTTGTTATTAACAGCTGTTGTTACTGTTTAGTGTCGTGGAGTCGGTTCCGACTCATAGTGACCCTGTATAGGATTTTCAAGAAGAGGTTTGTAGGTTTGAACCACAGACCTTGTGGTTCAAACCGGCCTTGTGATGCTGTGCTTATTCTACAGTGCCACACCAGGACTCCATTAAGTGTCGTTTGTTGTTGTTAAGTGCACTCGGAGGAGGGTAGGACATGCAAGTACTTACATGAGTTTCCCACCAGAGACTCTGCTGCCCTGAGATGAGGAAAGAGCAGGTGAGCCCTCAGCAGGTCACCAGCATGCAGTTGTGCCGGTCCCTTTCTCTCCACTGGCAGAGACTTTCCGCTACAACTTTCAGCCCAGGAGGAAGAGAAGCTGCCAGCAACTGGGGCCACCTGCCCTGGACGGACCCTCTCACATACCCACCAGAGAGGGAGGTGACAAATTAGGGGCAGCAGGGCCCTGGGCAACTCATTGAATCTCTTTGGACTATGGTGTTTTCTTGTGAGTCAACTGGGTTGTTAGATATTTTATTAGCCAATATTCTCCTTCCTCTCTATTAGTTTGATGTTGTTGTTGCTAAGTGTTGTTGAGTAGATTCAACTCATAGTAGCCCTGCATAGGGTTTCCGAGAAGCAGCTGGTGGATTTGAACCACCGACCTTGCAGTTCAAACCAATCTTGTGGTCCAGTGCTTATCCTACAGCGCCATGCCAGAATTCCATTAATTTGATAGGTATACATATTCCCACTATTTTGGGGAGTAGTTACCCAAGAAATCATACATTTATGTCTGATCAACCCCACAACGAAACCCACTGCTGGCAATTCAATTCTGACTCGTCGCAACCCTGTAGGATAGAGTGGATTTGCCCCATAGGATTTCCAAAACTGTGTATGTCTACGGGAGCAGACAGCTTCGTTTTTCTCCTTCAGAGCAGCTGGTGGGTTTGAATGGACAACCCTGCAGCCCAGTGCTCAACCTACTGTGCCCCCAGGGCTCTTTGGCTGAACCAAGTCTAATACAAATAGTTTTTTTTCCCGCTTCTCTTAGAAAATGGAAAAACCCTAAAATACGGAAGTTCCATTGACTTCATCCCAATTTTTATTACTGTGTATTTGAATTCTATGTAGATTTCAAACTTAGCCAGAATGCTCCATAGACTTAGGAGTCCTGGTAGTTTAATGGGTTATGAGTTGGGCTGCAAACTTCAAGGTCAGCAGTTCGAAAATACCAGCTGCTCCATGGGAGAAAGATGACACTTTCCACTTTCTGCTCCCGTAAAGACCTACAGCCTCAGAACCCCTAAACATGGTCCCAATGAATCAGAACCAACTCTATAGCACCACCAACAACCACCACCAACAACCGCAAACTGCTCCTTCAAACCAAGGATGGAGAGACTTCATCTCAAGCACTTTGGACATATTATCAGGAGGGACCAATCCATGGAGAAGGACATCATGCTTGGTAAAGTAGAGGGTCGGCCAAAAAGAGGATTGTCACAGTGTCTGCAACAAAGATCTCAAGCAAAGCAACAATTGTGAGGCTGGTACAAGCCTGTTGTTGTTGTTGTTGTTATGTGCCATCGAGTCGGTTCCGACCCATAGCGACCCTGTACAGGCAGTGGTTTTTCATTCTATCATACATAGGGTTGTCATGAGTGAGAACTGATTTGACCCCACCCAACAATAACAAATTCATAGACATCATTAATGTTTATCAATATTTGTTTAGAACAATCTACATATTTACCTTTTTTATTGCCCTCCACTACTTCCTTGGTCTCTAAGTGTCCATTTGGGATCTTTTTTTTTTTTTTTTTCTGTCTGAAGAAGACCTTTTTTAGTATTTCCTTCAATGTAGGTCAGCTGCTGACAAATTCTCTCAGGTTTTGTTTGTTGATAATACCTTTATTTTATAGTCATTATTCTAAGTTGGCAACTATTTTAGTGTCTGGCTCCCATTTTTTTCTGTTGAAAGCCATCAAGATAAACAATCAAGCCCCTTCAGGCAAACCCTCTTCCAAGACCGAAGCTCTAAGTGAATACACGAGCAGACATGTAATCTTGCTGGTGACCATGTTGGTCTACCAATAAGGGGAAGTGGGAGAAAAACAGCAATGAAGCTGTGAGCTAAGTCCGACCATGTTCGATAGACTCCTGTCAACATGGATTGTGACCTGGGTGGCCAGCAGTATAGCGAGATCTAGGGACTCCTGAGCCCATAGACAGGGACCTAGTCACAGAGGACTAGAGCAGAGAGTGAAGCATCCGGCTGATATGAAGTGAGGGGAGATGCACAAGAACACCCATACTTGCAGATAATACCCACTTGACCTTGCGTCAATGGCTGGAAGATCAGAACTCACCTAGAGGTAGAAAGAAGAGGGGAAAAAAGTGTAATCTGCTATAATTTGAAGAACTTGACCTATACTTATGGATGTAGTAGCTTAGGAGGGAACGAATCTTTACAGCATGGATCATTCCCACCCCCTCTGTACACAGGGTTGACAGGGATGGGCAACTTAGACATTGGCTACCCAAAAATGGGGGGTGGGATGCGGAGCAACAAAGGCACAAAGTGACTGGCTTACAAGTTTTCAAGAGGGAGCTTAGTTTCAGAGGGTGTGGGGGAAGGTAGACTCTCCACTGAGTGGTTTCCAACCTGTCTAGATGGAACTGGTGAAAGGAGACGGGGATAAGACTCCTGTGGTTCAAAAGTGAATAATTGCTATCAGGACTCATTGTGAATATTGCAAATGTAAAGGTAGACATTTTGCAACAAACGGAAGGGAGTGGTTGATCTTGCAGCCCAGGAGCGGAGGACCCTGGAACCATCGAGGGAGAAGAGCAGAGTGCGAGACCCTACCCAGAGAAGCAGTGATGCCAGAGATGGAGGCAGAGATGATGATGTGGAGAGATGGAGTGGCTGGGGACTCTGGACTCAGGGAGGGAGAGGGGCTGTGTGCTGGCAGCGGAGGTGCTGGCGTGCAGGGTATATCCGTTGGTTGTTTGAATGGTTATATATTTCTGAGTGCTTTAGTATACATCCAACAAAAGACCATATAAAACCAGAGGCAGGTCTCAAAAGTCTGTCCTTCCCTCTGTAGGATGGCTGGCAAGTCCACGCCCTAGCGGCGGGTGACAGGAACAAGGGAAGAAGGTACAAAGTTCCCAAGGCTCCCTCTGGTGCCACTGTCTTTTTGGCCATCCCCTTCCTCACATTGACAATAGCTTTCAAACTCCTTCGTGTGGTCATCCTTGGGCTGCGCAGTTCAGGCAAGGGCACTGTGTGCCAGAGGATCGCCCAGAACTTTGGCCTCCAGCATCTCTCCAGTGGTCACTTCTTACGGAAAAACATCAAGGCCAACACGGAAGTTGGTGATATGGTGAAGCAGTACATAGGGAAAGGTCTTTTGGTTCCAGATCATGTGATCACACATCTAATGATGTTGGAGCTGGAGAACAGGCGCAGCCAGCACTGGCTCCTAGATGGTCTTCCAAGGACTTTAGTACAGGCTGAAGCCCTGGACAGAATCTGTGAGCTGGATCTAGTGGTCACTTTGAATATCCCCTTTGAAACGCTCAAAGATCGTCTCAGCCGACACTGGATTCCTAGTGGAAGAGTATATAACCTGGACTTCAATCCACCTTGTGTACATGGGATTGACAATCTCACTGGGGAACCATGAGTCCAGCAGGAAGAGGATAAACCTGAAGCAGTTGCTGCCAGGCTAAGACACTACAAGGATGTGGCAAAGCCAGTCATTGACCTATACAAGAGTCGAGGAGTGCTCCACTAGTTTCCTGGGACGGAGATGAATAAAATCTGGCCCTATGTTTACACACTTCTCTCAAACAAGATCACACCTACTGAGTCCAAAGATGCCCACTGAACTTGCCCAATGGAAGAACCAGGAAAATGTAGTCATTCATTCAATTGTGTGTGGAGTATTGGTTGTTGTTAAGTGCCGTCGAGTCGGTTCCGACCCATAATGACCCGGTATAGGGTTTCCAAGGAGCAGCTGGTGAGCTTGAACCACCGACCTTGCAGTTCAAACGGCTTTGCAGTCTGGCGCATTAACCCACAGCGCCACA
>NW_006408650.1:7630876-7649944 GCF_000296735.1 Chrysochloris asiatica
GAGTAGAAAGCCTCATCTTTCTCCCGCGGAGCGGCTGGTAGTTTCGAACCGCTGACCTTAAGGTTCGCAGCCCGATTCGTAACCACTACGCTACCAGAGTTATTATTTCTACTTGGTTCTCTCCCTTCCTAGTAATACTGGTTGTTGCTTTTATTCCTCTCAAATTTCTTTTTTAAGAGCTGAGAGTTAGGAGACAATGTCGATTTCTTCATACCCCAGGAACTGAGCTATGCAGAAGGCCTGCTTATCTGACCCTCCTGGGTTTACAGGGCTCCTGTTTTCTATCATGAGAAAAATTAAATTCCCCAAAGCTTCCTGGGAATCTTCAAAAACATGAGAAATACCACCCACACAAATATTGAAAGATCATTATCTCATGTATAGAAGTAATAAGATCATCTGAAATTACTGGACTAAAATATTTTAGCTCTTTATTCAAGATGAAAAAAAGTGTATTTTTAAAATGCTGCTAAATATTGATGTTGACAGTGTTTTTCTCCTGCAAGTGGCCCAAACCTGCCATAAATAGTAAAAGGTATGGAGCTTGTGAGGCTGAAGAAAACGTTACACTAACTGTGATGCGATTGAATCTGAGACTTTTATGATTATGGGAAAACAAAATGTGTTATTTAAAACAATTTTCTTCTATTCTATTCCAAAGATACTTTCTACGGGGTCACCACAAAGTCTAGAAATACAGATAATAGTGTTTTTTTGTGTGTGTATGCATTGTAATTCCATATCAATAAACAGTTTATTAAGGAATTGCCTGTTTTCCAGACTTGGTGGCCACTTTGCATAATTCTTGCTCTCCTCTGGAAAGGACAGTGACCTTTATTCCTGCTGCTTTAAAAAGAAATGTCCCTCCACACACAAATAAATAAAATACATGTCCTTTCTACATGCATAACAAAAAACAGGCATTGGAAGCAAATGCTGTTGAATGATGATGCACGGAGGGGATTGAGGTCATTGCAATGAAATGAAATACACAACAAAAACTTAGTTTAAAAAAAAAGATGGAAGGAATACACAGAGTCACTGTACCAAACGAAATGGACAATGTTCAACCATTTCAAGAGGTAGCATATGATTCAGAGCCAACGGTACTGAAAGAGGAAGTCCAAGGTGCACTGAAAGCATTGGCAAAGAAGAAGGCTATGAGAATTGATGGAATATAAATAGAAATCTTCCAACAAACTGATGCAGCACTGGAGGCACTCACTCATCTATGTCAAGAAATTTGGAAGACAGCTGGCCAGCTGATAGGACAGGATCCATATTGGTGCCCATTCCAAAGAGAGGTGACCCAAAGGAATGCGGACACCATTGGACAATATCATGCAAAAAAATGTTACTAAAGATAATTCAAAAATGGCAGCAATAGTACATTGATAGGAAACTGCCAAAGGTTCAAACCAGATTCAGGTGAGGACGTGGAATGAGGGATATAATTGCTAATGTCATACGGATCTTGGTTGAAAGCAAAGAATAGCAGAAAGATGTTTACTTGTGCTTTATTGACTAAGCAAAGGCTTTCGACTGCTATGGTCATTTCAGAGAATGAGTATTCTAGAACACTTATTTAAGCTAATAAGGAACCTGTATGTAGACCAAAAGACAGTCGTCATTCGAGCAGAACAAGGGGACACTGAATGATTTAAAATTAGGATAAATGTCTGCCAGGGTTGTAGTATTTTTTTCCAACACTATAACTCAAATGCATTGATTCTTCAGAGGTCTTCCTTATCCACAGTTCAACTTCTACATGCATAAGAAACCATTGAAAATACCATGGCTTGGGCCAGGTACATGTCAAATTGATATCTTTGCTCTTGAATACTATTAAAGAGGTCTTGTGTAGCACATTTGCCTAATGCAATAAGCCATTTGATTTCTTGACTTCTGTTTCTATAAGTGTTACTAGTGGATCCAGGCAAAATTAAGTCTTTGACAAATTCAATCTTTTCTCCATTTCTCATGATGTTGTTTATTAGACCAGTGGTGAGGATTTTATTTTCTTTACAATGAGGTGCAATCCATACTGAAGGTGTGGTTCTTCATCAGTAAGTTTTTCAAGTCCTCTTCGCTCTTAGCAAGCAAAGTTGTATCATCTGCATATCTCAGGTTGTTAATGAGTCTTCCTCCAATCCTGATGCCATGTTCTTCTTCATAGAATCCAGTTTCTCAGATTATTTGCTCAGCATACAGACTGAATAAGTATGGTTAAAGAATACAACGCTGGCACACACTTTCTCTGATTTTAAGACATTCAGTATCCCCTTGTTCTGTTCTCTGCTTTCAGCCAAAATCCATCTGACATTAGTAATGATAGCCCTAGTTTCATGTCCTCTTCTAAATCCAGCTTGAATTTCTGGCAGTTCTCTGTTGAGGTACTGTTGCAACACAAAAGTAGAGAGACCAGTAAAACGAAGTCCTAAGTCTCAGACATCTATTTTCATCAACAAATGGTGAATCGTGTTTCATTTTCAAACCCTCCTATTTTTCCTTCTCCTCTCACTGTATTATTTTAAAGCAAGGGAAAATTGTGTCGTTTCATCCATGGGCACTTCAGTCTCCATTTTTCTTTTATAAATAGACTAATATTTTTAGAGTAGTTTGAGGTTTACAGGAAATTATGCAGTAAGCACAGAGTGTTCCCATCTACCCTTTTCCCCCTCTCTCCCTACATTGTTTCTCCTACTGACATTTTGCATTCCTGTGTCTGTACCTATTTTTAAATAGTTCACTCATTTTTAAAAAAATCAGACCACAGTACCATTATTTCACTCTCTCTCACACATACAGATTCCTTCACATTAATATTTAAATTTCTCAGATTGTCACATAAAGTCTTTTAAAACTATTGTTCACTCATATCAGAAATCCAGATAAGATCCTCACATTGCATTTCCTTTTCTTAAGTTTCTTTAAATGTTGAACTGCTCCATTATCCTCTTTCTCCCCTGGTCACACATTTATTGAAGAAATTATCCTCCACTTCCTGTATCCTGTAAGCTGTTGAAATACAGCTTCAATTTTTTGGCACGAATCTGTCATAAGTGGTGTGTGTATTTCCTATTGCGTAACATCAGGAGGCACATAATGCACTGGACATTATGTACCAAAATTAAGAGAGAATTTGGGGCTAAGGGTGACATTCGAAGAGTCCTTCAGCAGAGATTTTTGACTGCTTCCCACAGGAAGTTAGGGAAACTAGAATAAATCACCATAGTCCAGTTAGGGACTGAGAGAATTCAAAATGAGGTCCCAGTCTTCTCAGAAGTCTGGTCTACTTCTGGCTCATTCTTTGTCATAGGCTCTACTCCTTCAGGATTCCTACCCAGAAGCCCTTCCTTGGCACACCCTGAACTCCAATATTTGTTTCAGAATTAGCAGATACTGCCAAAGAAAATAATGGTTCTAAATGCTGGGTTCACATGTTTGAATTTCCTTCTTTTACTAGACCTTGGAGCCCTGGTGTGGCGCTGCGGGTTAATGTGCCAGACTGCAAAGCCATTTGAACTGCAAGCTCGGTGGTTTAAGTTCACCAGCTGCTCCTCGGAAACCCTATACAGGGTCGCTATGGGTCGGAATCGACTTGACTGCATTTAACAATAACGACAACAAGTAGGCCTTGGCTCTGTAATTATTTGCTGCTTGGTGAGATCTCTGATCCATACAAGGGGACTTCAAAAACTTCACAGAAACATTCCATCATCTTTCAATTCCATGAATTTCTTGAAACCTCGTGTGCCTGTATATATATGTTGTTGTTGTTAGGGGAGCATGGTGGCTTCATATGATGAGCACTGGACTGAAAGCCATAAGATCCATGGTTCGAGCCCACCAGCTGCTCCGCTGGAAAAAGATGAGGCTTTCTACTCCCACAAAGATTTTAAGTCTCAGAAACCCTATACAGGGTGCTATGAATTGGAATCGACTCATAGCAACCCTGTATAGAGTTTCTGAGAAGATGCTGGTGGGTTTGAACTGCCGACCTTGCAGTTCAAACCAATTTTGTGGTCCAGTGCTTATCCTACAGTGCCACACCACATACACACACACAGCCACCACCACTCCATTGTCAAGTTTGTGGTAGTGTGGTGGCCTGTGTGTTGCTGTGATGCCGGGAGTTATGCCCACCCATATTTTAAATACCACCCCATGGTGGACAGGTTTCAGCAGAGTTTCTAGACTAAGACAGACTAGGAAGAAGGAGAGTCGGACCACTTCTGAATGTTAACTACTAAAAGCCTCTAGAGTAGCAGCGGAACATTGTCAGATAAAATGCCGGAAGATGAAAACATCATGAGCAGTAGAAAAATATTATCAGCTGTAGTGTCAGAAGATGAGCCCCTCAGGTTGGAAGGCACTCAGATGTGACTGGGGAAGAGCTGCCTCCTCAAAAGCAGTTTTTTCTGATGACGAGAATGGAGGAAAGCTTACGGGGCCTTCATTTGCTGATGGGACACAACTCAAAAAGAGGAGCAGCACCTGAGAACATCCATTAGGAATTGGCATATCCATTCACTGTAGCATTAGTGAGCTGAAATGTACTGGTATTACCCATAGGCAGCATTTACTAGGCTGGAAACAACAAATTCAAGAGGAATAGTGTTACATTCATCATCAAAAAGAACATTTCAAGATCTATAAGTACAAGGCTGTCTGTGATAGGATAATATCCATGTGCCTACAAGAAAGATAAGTTAATACCACTATTCTTCAAATGTACACACCAACTACTAAAGACAGTGATGATGAAATTGAAGAAGTCTACCAACTTCTTCAGTCGGAAATTGAACAAACATACACTCAAGATGTATTGATAATTACTGGTGATTGGTATGCAAAAATTAGAAGAAAAAAAGGCTCAGTAGTTGGAAGACACGGCCTTGGTGCTAGAAATGATGTTGGAAATCTCATGATAGAATTTTGCAAGACCAATGACTCCTTCATTACAAATATTTTGAAAACAACATAAAAGATAACTGTACACATGGACCTCACCAGATTAATTCCACAGGAATCAAACTGACTTAATCTGTGGGAAGAGACAGTAGAAAAGTTCCATACAATCAGTCAAGATAAGGCCAGGGGCGGATCATCAATTGCTCATAAGCAAGTTCAGGCTGAAGCTGAAGAAAATTAAAGCAAGTCCATGAGAGCCAAAATATGACCTTTAACATATCTCACCTGAATTTAGAGACCAGTTCAAGAACAGATTGAATGCATCGGACACTACTGACTAAAGATCAGAAGAGTTGTGGGATGACATCAAGAACATACAGGAAGAAAGCAAAAGGTCATTAAGAAGACAAAGAAAGAAAAAGGCAAAATGGATGTTAGAAGAGACTGAAAATTGCTCTTCATGTTAGAGATACTAAAACGAATGGAAGAAACGAGGAAATAAAAGAGCTGAACAAAAAATTTCAAAGGACAGCTCGAGAAGACAAAGTCAAGTATTATAACGAAATTTGCAAAGACCTAGAGTTAGAAAACAAATTTCTCAAGCATTTCCCAAGCTGAAAGAACTGAAGAAAAATTCAAGTTTCACCTTGCAGTACTGAAGGATTCCAAGAGCAAAATACTGAACGATGCAGAAAGCATCAAAGAAAATGGAAGGAATACATAGAGTCACTGTACCAAAAAGAAATGGCTGATATTCAACCACTGCAAGAGGCAGTATATGATCAAGAGTCAACAGTACTGAAGGAAAAGGTCCAAGCTGCGCTGAAGGCATTGGCAAAAAAAAACAAGGCTCCAGGAATTGATGGAATACAAATTGAAATCTTCTAACAAACTGAAGCTCTGGTAGTGTAGTGGTTACGAATTGGGCTGCTATCCTCAGGGTCAGCAGTTCGAAACTACCAGCTGTTTCGTGGGAGAAAGATGAGGCTTTCTGCTCCCATAAAGATTTACAGCCTTGGAAACCCTGTACAGGGTCGCTATGAGTCGGAACCGACTCCACGGCACATAACCACCACATCAAACTGATGCAGCACTGGAGGCACTCACTCATTTATGCCAAGAAATTTGGAAGACAACTATCTGGCCTACTGATTGGAAAAAATCCATATTTATGCCCCTTCCAAAGAGAGGTGAAAATCCTGTGGAAATCATCTAACAATATTATTAATATCACATGCAAATAAAATTTTGCTGAAGTGAATTTTTAAATGACTGCAACAGTACATCCACAGGGAACTGTCAGAAATTCAAGCTCGATTCAGAAGAGGACATGGAATGAAGTATATTATTGCTGGCATCAGAAGGATCTTGGCTGAAAGTAGAGAATGTAAGAAAGATGTTTACTTGAGCTTTAATGACTATACAAAGGCTTTCAATTGTGTGGATGACAAACTGTGAAGAACATTGTGAAAATCAGGTATTTCAGAATATTTCATTCTGATCATGATGAGCCTGCACATAGACAGCCGTCTTTCAAACAGAACTGAAATTTGGGGATACTGGATGGTTTTAAATCAGGAAAGCTATGCACTAGTGTTGTGAATAAGTATCCTTTCACATACTTATTCAATCTGTATGCTGAGTAAATTATCCAAGATGCTGAATGATATGAAAAACAAGGCATCAGGATTGGAGGAAGACTTATTAACAACCTATGATATGCAGATGATACAACCTTGCTTGCTGAAAGTGAAGAGGACTTGAAATACTAATGAAAATCAAAGACCACAGCCTTAGGTATGGTGACTCCATACATTAATGTGTGTAGAAAGAAAATAGTCCAACCTTGGACAAAAAGCAATCCAAGAATATCCAAGGGAATTTACAATTTCCTATGGACAAAAAGTATATACATGCTAAGGAGCTCTGGTAGCGTAGTGGTTACGAATCGGGCTGCTAACCTCAGGGTTGGCAGTTCAAAACTACTAGCTGTTCAGTGGGAGAAAGATGAGGCGTTCTGCTCCCGTAAAGATTTACAGCCTCAGAAACCCTGTGCAGGGTCACTATGAGTCAGAACCGACTCCACGGTACTTAACAACAACAACAACAATTGAGTTTCTATCCATTTGGTAATTTTCCTTTTGTTAGCAATAACTAACAGAAAACTGGCATCAATTAAAAAAAAACTCAAATTTAGTGCCATCAAGTCGGTTCTGACCCATAGTGACCCTATATAGGGTTTTTGAGGAACAGCTGGTGAACTTGAACTGCCGACCTTGCAGTTTAAACAGACCTTAAGGTTGAGTGTGGAGTCCTGGTGTGGTGCTGTGGGCTAATGCATCAGACAGCAAAGTTGTTTGAACTGCAGGATTGGTGGTTCAAGCTCACCAGCTGCTCCTTGGAAACACTATACGGGGTCGCTATGGGTCAGAACTGACTCAACAGCACTTAACAACAACAACAAAAAGGTCCACTGCTTATCCTACAGCACCACACCAGGACTCCTTAGATATATATTGTTGTTGTTAAGTGCCATCAAGTCAGTTCCGACTCATAGCGACCCTGTATAGGGTTTTCAAGGAGCAGCTGATGAGCTTGAACCAGTGACCTTGCAGTTCAAACTGACCTTGCAGTCCAGCACATTAACCCACAGCACCATTCCAGGACTCCTAGATTTTAAGCTACATAATTTGAGTTAGGGGCAATCAACATGGAGGAAAAAATAGCCATAAAAGAAAACTCACAAGGGTCAAAGCTAAACTTGGTCAACAGACTGAAATTTTCACTGTAAACTTTAACAGTGGCCTTAGTAAAGAGGAAAAGTAAAAAGGGGACGAGGAAAACCTAGAAATGATTTCATGGCTCTGTTTAGAAAATCAATCAAGGAGTTAAACGGCTTAATAGTGACCAGTCACTGGAGAAGGATATCATGTTGGGTAAGGTGGAGGGTCAGAGAAAAAGAGGAAGGTTCTCAACAAGATGGACTGGTCAAGTGGCAGCATCGATGGACTCAAGCATGGCAACAGTAGTGAGGTTGGCCCTGGATCAGGCAGTGTTTCGTTCTGCTGTGCATAAGGTCGCTATGAGTTGGTACCAACTCGATGGCACCTAACAACAACAACAATGGTGACTCCATACACTAAGCACTGGACTGAGAACCAGAAGGTCAGTGGTTTGAGCCCAACAGTCACTCTGCTGGAAAAAGATGAGGCTTTCTGCTTCCACAAAAATGTAAAGCCTCAGAAATCCTATACAGGGTCCCTATGAGTTGAAATTGACTTGCGGGCACTTAATAACAACAATGGATTCCTGGTGTAGTGCTATTGGATAAGCACTGGACTGCTAACCAAAAGCTCAGCAGTTCAAACCCACCAGCCATTCCTTGGAGTCCTGGTGAACGAACAGGAAAAGGTAAACACATTCACTGCCCTCTCCTTCCAGGAGAAAAGCTAAAATGTTAATCAGGTTACTGGGTGGGACCAATCCTCTCCACCTAAGCCCTCCTCTATTCTGACCCCATATAAATCTGCACTGCACTATATTCAGGGCTCAGAATCTGGAGAAATTAGCTCCTCTGATCCAGCTGGCTTAATAAAATCTGAAACTCTGTTTCACCTCTCCGAGTGGCATTGGTTTCTTTGATGACGGATCAAGAGCTGCTTTTGATGTTAACACTGGTGTGGTGCGCAGGATAAAGCACTGATAGCATGGCTCTACCAACCTAAACAAAATGGAGTCGGTTTAGTTGTTATGTGCTGTGGAGTTGGTTCCAACTCATAGTGACCCTGTACAGGGTTTCTGAGGCTGTAAATCTTTATGGGAGCAGAAAGCCTCATCTTTCTTCCACGGAACAGCTGGTAGTTTCAAACTGCTGACCTTGCAGTTCGCAGCCCAATTCATAACCACTACGCTACCAGAGCTCCTGGTTTAGTTGTTGTTAAGTGCCATTGAGTAGATTCTGACCCATAGTGACCCTGTACAGGGTTTCCAAGGAACAGATGGTGGGTGAGCTTGAACCACCGACCTTGCAGTTCAAACGACTTTGCAGTCTGACGCATTAGCCCATAGCGTCACCTCAGGACACCTTGGTTTAGTTATTAGGTCTTGATAAATGAAGATCCTGCAAATGGGGAAATTAGTTTGAAAATTAGCCAAGATGACCTCATGGTCCTAGAAGGAGAACAGGACGTGCTTAAGTCCACCCAGATAGTTATCTCAGAAACTAAGCACCTGGGATCCCAAAAGATGGGATGTTTGAAGTTTCCTTTTCCCAAAGAATGCTACCTTCATGTTAGGATAGATTAAGTGTATGTCCAAATGTAACTTACCCTATATAAGGTGTTTGTTCTTCATGAGGGGGATGACGGTCCTGAGAAACTATTCTCTCCATCCTCCAGACTCCTGGCTTTCTGCTAATAAAGCTTGGATCAGATCTCTCCGTCTCTGTTTGACTGCAGTGACAGGCAGCAAGCCCTCATTTTGGTTTGGTAACAGCACTGGACCACGAGGTCGGTTTGAACCACAAGGTCGGCAGTTCAAATTAGCTGCTCCTCGGAAACCCTATACAGGATCACTATGAGTCGGAACCAATTAAATGACAATTAACACCAACAATGGAATAATAGAGTCCCCTAGAGAAAAGAGGTTTGTGGATGGACAATTCCCTGCATGGTTTGATTATTAATGGAGTCCTGGTGCGGCACTGTGGGTTAATGCATCAGACTGCAAAGTTGTTTGAACTAAGTTCAGTGGTTCAAGCTCACCTGATACAGGGTCGCTATGGGTCGGAATCGACTCGACAGCGTTCAATAACACCAACAATGATTCTTAATAAAAACAGAGCACTGCATGTCCACCTGGGCTTCGTAACTGAGCAGATCTGGTGAAACTCCAATATCTGTGGCAAATAGTGGTGCTGTCTGGAACCTCAGAAGGGACTATGGTTTTAGTTCTCCTTCTATGCTGGAGACCTGGGTTCAATCCCCAGTCAGTGTCCCTGATGAGCAGCCACCCTGGTCAGTGAAGTTTTGTATACTGCTGAACAGGTTTCAGCAGAATCGTCAGACTAAGATGGATCAAGAAGGCCTGTTGATTTCCTTGTACAAATAAGCAAATGAAAACCCTGTTCATTGCAATGGTCTGCTTTGCAACCAGTTCAGGAGATGGCAAAAGATCTGGCTGTGCTCTGTTCCAGAGAGTTCGCATGGACCACGTGAGTTCAGGGTTGGCTCATGATACCCAGCAAGAGCAGTATGGAGCCTGTGGCAAGTTCCAGCAGAAGAAAGACCACACAGAACTCCAGGGTTTGGAGCACATCTGTACCCTCTTTTCCAGAACGGGTGCTCTGACTGAATTCAGGCTTCTAGCCTCCACACTGCGAGAGTGGGACCCAGGTGCGGCACTGTAGGATCAGCACTTGACTACAAATCACAGGGTTGGTGGTTCAAATCCACCAGCTGCTCCAGGCTCGTTATGAGTCAGAACAGACTCAATGGCACTGAAAAAAAGCTACTGCTTTGCTCCTTGGCCCTGGAAGAGAAGAACTCCCCACAATAGGCCAGTGGCTTGAGCTGCCCATCTGAATTGGGGAGCCTAGTCCCCTCCTGCACCCCAAGGCAATGTGAGAAGTAACATAGCCCATAAAGAATAACTGTCTCTCAGACCTGGCCATGTGACTGAGACTACTTGAGAGTCCTCGTTTTGGAGAGAGGCTGAGAACATTTTTGCACAAAGCGTAGCTGCATCTTGCTATATGAAGGCATGCCATTGTTTTTACCACTGTTTGAAATTTCCAAAGAAGAATAGATCATTCTGAATTATGATGTTGGCGAGCAGTATTAAATATACCATGGACTGCTTGAAAAACAAATCTGTGTTGGAAGAAATACAGCCAGTATGTTCCTCAGAAGCCAGGATGGTGAGCCTTCCGTTTCTTATACTTTGGACATGTTATCTGGAGGGATCAGTCCCTGAAAAAGAAAACCCTCAATGAAATGGATTGACAATATTCTCACCTTGTTGTTCTTATGTGCCGTGGAGTCGGTTCTGACTCATAGCGACCCTGTACAGGGTTTCCGAGGCTGTAAATCTTTATGGGAGCAGAAAGCCTCATCTTTCTCCCGCAGAGCAGCTGGTAGTTTCGAACTGCTGTCCTTGCGGTTCATAGCCTGATTTGTAACCACTCCGCTACCAGAGCTCCTTATTTTCACCTTAGTCATCCTCTTACTTGCAGAGAAAATGGATACCTGGTCACTCTCATTTCTCCCTTAAAAATGATCTCTCACTCCTTGTCCTTTCTGTGAGAAATAACTCTTGTGGGTGTGGTCCATCTTCAGGAATTCATGAGATTGCTAGACCTGACAGGCCGATTGTTGAAACAAGCAGGCTGTTCGAGGACTAGGAAATTTAAATCACAATGCAATCACTAAAGACCATGGGCAAGCCATTTTGAATTCAATGCAGGGAGGGAAAATGGGATGAGCCATAGAATTGTATTTGGGGAACTGGAACTGGAAGAGGAGGGGCTTTTTGGAGACAAGAATAAAAACTGCTTGTGGTGGGCCACGTGGCGTGTCTGCTCCAGTCAACTGGGTTGGGCGCCGATTTTTCAAAATTGAATAAAGAAAACCTCACTCTTGCTAAAATGAGGACAGATTAGATTACTTGAGCATTATTTATCGGTATAGATGTTTCTCACACTTTCCCAGCTCGTACTTTGAGGCCTTTCAGATGTGGTAAAATGGGAGGTGTCCCCCTCACCCCATAGTTTGGGCAGCAGGAGACATGGGCGTTTTATATGAGGCCCTGCAGGACAGATGCATCTCTGCAGGAACACTGATAGAAAGTGGTCACAGAGCCAGGGAGCTGGCAGAGATGTTGAACACACAAGAGCTTTTGTGGTTCTGAAGTTTATTGACAAAAAAAATCATAGCATTTCAGACTGTTCAAACACATGGTAGCCAAGGGCACCAAAGAACAATGGGCAAGGCACCTATCACTGGGTCAAAAGTCAAGCTGGAGGAGGGGCTGTCTCCTTGTGCTCCACCCCTGCCTCCCGCCCCCCACGACTAGCTGACACGGAGATCAATTCCGAAGAACAGAATCAAGTCCCATCAGAGGATGTTGGGTCCCAGCTCACTGCCAAAGACCAGCTTCCAGGGAAAGGGAAGTAGTTGACATTCATCCCTGACCCATAGTTCCCACCAGGCAGCAAGGGTCACCTGACAGCCCACACTGCAGACTGACAGGCGGCCGAGTTATCAGACTCTACTGGAGTTTTTCGAGAAAGACCACCTACCTTGGTTCATAAAAATACCAAACCCACTTTCGATTCTCACAGCAACCTTAGAGGTCAGGGCAGAAAGCTCTTGGGCTTTCTGAGGCTGTAAATCTTTACAGGAACAGATGGCCTCGGCTTTCTCCTAAGGAGCAGTTGATGGGTTTGCACTGCCAACCTTGTGGTTAGTAGCTCAACATTTAGTCCCATGTGGGCTTCAAACCCATGGAAGCTGTGAATCTATGGATCAAAGTCTCATCTTGCAGCGTAGCTGGTGGGTTTCAACTGCCAACCTTGCAGTTAGTAGTAGCCCAGTGCTTATCCTATAGGGCCACCAGGGCTCTTGCAGTTCACAGGGCTTGGGTACAATACTTCCCCAGCATCCTGGAGGAAGAATTCCTCAGATTCCAGAGTGCCGCTGGTGCCAGGCTGCAGTGGGGGTCGTTTTGTTAAGTCACCTCGCAGCAGAGTCACCTGTACCCACTTTGTTTGGGACTTAATTGTGGTGTCTACAGGACTTGCTGTGGGGTTCGGAAAAGATAAACCAGGTCCCTGCCCAGTGTCTGCCCTCCTACCCAACCCTGAGAATCCACCCCAGCCTGTGTGGGCCAGACAGGTCCCAGGAAGCAAGTTAGTCCAATGGCCCCAAATTCAGCTTCTCTTCCTCCCCATCTCACTTGTTCTAATTGGCCCAAGTCCCCTGTCCTGCTCCGTCCCAGCAGCTCTTCCCATTTTCTTTACTTTTTCAGGACTAAATCCAATTCTTTTTCCTCAACGATGTGACAGGATGGATGTCAGTCTTATCTTTTTGAAGGGGTAGTTGCTCTTACTGTAGAAAGAAATTCGAACATGGACACTGGACACTGGCCAGATTTCTGTGGCACCAATGTCTTACCAGTGTGACTTACGGCCTATTCCTACTTGCCCTTTAATGATTGTTTTGTTCATTTGCCCTTACCCTGAAACCAAAACCAAACCCCAATGACACTGTGTCAATTCCAACTCGTAGCTACAAGACAGGGCAGAATTGCCCATAGAATTTCCAAGGCTGTAAATCTTTAGGGAAGCAGAACGCCACATCTTTCTTGCGAAGAGACTGGTGTGTTTGAACCACTGACCTTTCTGTTAGCAACCAAGCACCACGTAACCACTGTACCACCAGAGCGCCTTGAACCAACCCCTACTTTTAACAAATTCGTAATTATCACCTTCATTTGCTGCAATGTGCGTGCAACTTTTAATTAAATCATTGAAAAGTCTTCCAGACCTTTCTTGCATTAGTTAAGTGCCATCGTGGTAAGTGACATCATAAGGGCCCTGTCTGAATAAGGTTTCCAAGAAACAGCTGGTAGGTTTTAACCACCAACCCTGCGGTTAGCAGTCCAGTGTTTATCCTACAGTGCCACGTCAGAACTCTTGCACTAACTGCTCCCACCCCCAAAACAAACCCAACCTAACCCACTGCCGTCACTGGGTCCTGGCTTACAGTTAACCTGAGAAGATCTGGTGTGGCTATGGAGAGTAAGCATTCAACCTCAAGGTCAGTTTGGGTCGAGAGTTGTTGGTTCAAACCTATCAGCCGCTCCATCGAAACCCTATACAGGATCACTATGAATACAACCTAAGACATGATAGAGCTGCCCCACAAGGTTTCTCAGACTATAAATCTTGACAGGAGTCCACAGCTTCATCTTTCTGCCAAGGAGTGCTGGGTGGGTTCAAAGTACTAGCTTTGCAGTTAGTAGCCCCCGACACCAGTAGGGCTCCTCTTCCTGCATTAAATTTAGGTTACATGAGAGCCACATGCACCTGGTTTGACTTACCTTAAAGGTAACCTTGGGACTACCTGTACTTGGGGTGGGGAGACAGGTAAGTATCAGCAGACCCCCAGAACCTTCCGATCCTTCTCTATAGACACACAGAAGGAAAACAGCTATGTTCTTTCATGACCAGGGGAACATATATGGCATACATTTTTTGCTCTTTCGTCTTGGGACATTAGCGTCCCAGTTACGGTATGTGCTGGCATCTGGTGGGCCACATAGACTTGCTCATAACTGAAGAAACATGTAGAGGCACCAAACCACGTGTTAAGTGGGTAGTGAGGGGGAGCATCCCAGATGTGAATGAATTAAACTGACTGGTCTAGCTCATGTTCGGACTTGGCCAGGTCCGTTTCATAGGTGTGCCGGCGGCTTCCCGTGGTGTTTTCAAGTTGTGGGTTTGCTGATGGTGTCATTTTCAAGTCAGTAACTGATTTTCAGGGACAATACTGTCTCTTTACACAAATCCCGTGCATGCCTTCTACATGTTTGCCAGTCACTCCCTTCCTCTCCTCATTAAATGTCTAAGTGTGTTACACCATGTTAAAAAAACAAATTTGGCACAGTGGGACTTAGGAAAATACCTTGAAGGGGAGCAGCTGGCGAGCAAGAATAGAGGGTGTGGGTGGTTTGCATGAGAACATGGTGTGTTATTAGTGTGTGGCACTATTCTGTGTGCCCAATGGACATTATTTACAATTCTCCAGGGTGTCTCTTCTAATTTCAAAGCAGCAAGCAGTTCTTGTGGGATAAAAAAGAAACCATCCATTCCAGTTGTACTTTTCCCGGGACACCGAATCCTTTTGTCTGTGTACCAGAAGCTCGAAGAATGTGCTTCTCCTCTGGTATATTCTTAGGTTGGTTTGGAGCTATGGCGCTATTCTGGTTTTTCAGAATGTACAATTATTTGAGTCTGGAAAATTTCATTGTAAAAATGGACTCTTTGAAGGATGAGGAGATTCTAGGTCATTTTTTTTCCTCTACCGGAGAATAAGGATGATTCTGAGGAATGTGACAAAGATCCCTTGGATGAGCTTATGTGCCTTATGGCATCTCAAGCTCATCTTGATGGTACCACAGGGGCATTGGCATGGAACTAGAGGATGTAGCAGTCGATGTTGCAGAAGAAAAGGCGGAATCGGATGATGATGCCCATGATGGAAAAGAGGAAGGTGAATGGTACAAAGATGTCTCCTTCTTTGAAAACAGAACTCGCTTCAGTAACATGCTGATGTTTACTTAGGAAGAGACAGCGTAGACTACTTTCTGTTTACAGAAGACATTCTGGAAATTATGAAGGACTAAACAAATCTTTAGGGGACCTAGGAACTAAAAACACATCAAGGTCAGTTAACTAGAATGCCAGGTAGAACGTGGCAGCTCACCACCCCAGAGGAAATAAAGACATTCCTTGCTGTGCACATATACTGATGGGTGGGGGTACATGTCTTGTAGAGAGCTCAGGCATTATCAACCCAGTGACTTCCTCTATTCTAGAACTTACGACTAAAACACACTCCCAACACCCTGACCAAGAACATGTACTACAGTGATAACTCAAAATGCATAGCGCACTGAGAACCAGGCTCCGCAAACTGTGTCTGTCACTGCTCCCTGTAGCTGCCTTAAGAGGTGTGTGTGCTCTCAACGGTCATGGCAGTTGATGAAAGCATAGTACTACTCCGGACCGGTCATCAATAAAACGACACATGCCAATAAACAATACAAGCTTGTTCAGCACGGGCACAAAGTTTGGCGCTCTAGAAGTTTGATATCTATTCCGGAAACCAAGGGCCCCAGCAGTGACTCATGTTTCGCCCTCAGTGAGAGCTGTGCCTGGACTATGTCCTTCATGCAACATTTTCATGGGTTCATAGCTTTGGGCCAATTCTCTTCCTCCTAGCGCTTGATGAAAAAAGCATGAATGAGAGGGGACTGTTTGTAGGAGGCACAATGTGAGCCAACACGAAGGGGCTGCCAGATACGGCCAAGAGGAAAGATGAACGGCAACAAGGTTTCTGTTTCATACGAGGATGTGTGTCGGCAGTAAAGTGGCAGGACAATGCACTGGTGACGGGCTCGTCAATGATCCACAACCCAAAAGATGTCACTAATGCTGAAAAAGAGCAAAGAGGGTCCCTCCTCAGTAATCCCTCACCAAAGAGCAGATACAGGGAATAACCAGAGCTCCGAGGAGAGGAAGGTCAAGGTATGCACCGAAGGCGCCCTCTCAGTCTGCCTGCCTCTGTATCAACCTTGGTGTTGAGAAGCGTGCCACACTGTGGAACTCTTAACAGTGGGACGGATGGGACCAGCTTTCCTTCAGGCTGGTTCTCACTAGGCAGGAAATCAAAGGAGGAAGGCCCTCCTTTCTTGTGAAGAACAAGCCAGGAGTAAGCGGGGTGTCAAGTGACAAATGGTGCTGACAGGCGGGTAAGCATTTACCTGTCATGGGATCTAGAAGGCAGTGATGCAGAAAATCCAGCACTCAGAAGGAGGAGACTTGAACAATTATGAGCAGCAATTGCAGGGGCTTTTATGTGTTACCCCATGTGTCCCAAAATGCCACACAATAAAATAAGTTTATTAAGAACGATTTTTTTTCGTATGCCTCATCCCACACCTCTTGTCCTCCAGTGTCCAGTGGGACATACGTGTCCCAGAGAGCACTTACCAAATCCATCTTCTCCAAGAAAATGGTAGTATGACTCAGTGACTCATATGCATTTCATGACTTGTCCAAATCTAACAAAGAAAGCCATCCAGTCACAGAAAGGCTAGGGAAGAATTAAGTCATCTGGGCTCGTTCGAGTCACCAGCTCAACACCAGTTCACAGTCTTCAGTCCATTCCAAAAATCCCTCCTTCAGGCCCACCTAGCCAGCGGGGGAGCTGTGCCGACAGAGGAGCCCCACTGTGAAGGCGTCTCCCCTAGAGGAAGCTCACCGTACAGACAGGTGCCACACTACTGAATGCTCCAGGGAAACACTATGGATTCTCAGCCTCTGTCCACAGTCCACGATTGCTCATCGAGACGCGGCAGTTCAAAGAGAAGTCTGGAGAGAAATTCTGTGGTAAGGCCCCAAGGCGGGCTGACTGACAAGGACGTCAAGGTTGGGGGTGGGTCAGAGCCACAGCGCCCCACAGACCGCAGGTGGACACGCAGGTGGTGGGGGGTGGCATGAGTCTCTGAGATCTCAGAGGGGCTGGGAGGCAGCACAGGTCCTGCACGTTCAGTAAAGGCATATCCAAGGGACAACCACGGAATAACAACACATTTTGGATACAACAATGTAACACATTTGGCAACTTTCAAAGAAACACCCTTCCTGACTCCAAGTCCCCAGAGGGCCTATAAAGTCCCTCTCCTTGGTCCAGTTTCGAGGACAGGGAAGGCAGGCCGGGGCAGTGTGGTTTAGGAAAAATTGCAGGAGCGTCCACCAACTTCAACCACAGAGATGACAGACTCTGCTGGAGACAAACCAGGCGAAGCCGATTCGGGAGCTGCTGAGGGCCTGGGTTCTGAGCAGCAACTGCCAACCTCCAACCGTATCACAGAACCAAGAGGACACCCAGCCTCCCTCTCCAAGCGGCTCTTGTGCAGAGGAGTGAGGGTGCGCTGGGCCATCTGTCCTTTGTCCAGAGCCTCAGTTCAGCCACATGAACGGAAGCGAGAATTCTTTGCACCTGCAGCATGAGGGGGCAAGTGGGGGAGAGGGGGGTTACAAAGCAGCTGCGCACGTCCGCGTCCGCCTTGGTACAGCTTGGGGACATCACGCGCCCCAGCTAACTTTCAGTACAGCCATTTACAATGAGCCGGGCCTCCCTTTCCCCTTCCTCCAGGTCCCCACAGAGACTCTGGCTGGGATGCGGCCCAGCTGCAGTGGGAAAGTTCTGTTCTAACACTGGCTAAGAAAATGAAAGCGGGTTTCTGAAAAGGTGCTCTATAGGCCAGGAGTCGCATCGGTCTCTGGATTCCTGCGGGTGGGGTGGGGATCCTTTGGTTTTGACCAGGACACGTCTCCCCTGTTATCTGGGGAGCAGGCTGGGCTCAGCTCTGCGGTAGCTCAGTTACTGTACAGGTGCAGGAGGAACGGCAGAGAGGCGCTCTGCTGGATTGCTTGCTGGACATCTGGGATTTGGGCGCCTTCAGATGTTCCTTTCACATCCGAGATCCTCTCTCCTGAAGAATCTGGAAGGGGAGGTGGGAGAGGGCTGAGGCATAGACTCTGGACGCTTGCTGTTTCCAGGCTAAGGGTGTTCAGCAGATTGGTGAGGGAGAAGACACCAAAACTCTGAAGCAGCAGCCCTCCAGGGCACAGCAGCCCTGGCCACAGGGTGTTTGAGGTGCCACATCTTCATAGGCAGTCTGCTACAGCCGTCTCCCTGGAGCAGCAGGCCAATGCCTAACCCCCTCTGCCACCAGGGTCCATTAACTCACCACCAAAACTTAATGCCACCGAGTCAATTCCAACTCACAGAGACCCTATATAGGGTTTCCATGAGTCAATTCCGAGTCAGAGGGACCCTATATAGGGTTTCCAAGACTGAACCTTTATGGGATCAGATAGCCCCATCAGTCTCTCATTGAGCAACTGGTGGTTGTTTGAACTGCTGACCTTGGGATTAGCAGCCCAACACTTAACCCATGTCACCAGGGCACCGTGCACCTGGGTGGGTCAGGGCACAGCAGAGGAGGAAGGAATAGTGTAAGCCAGTAGTTAAGGGAGAAAAAAACCTCACCAAGGTAACAATACTTTCCTCATGCTAAACCACAGTTCCATCCAGAGAATACAGGCAAAATGCTTCCCACATGTGAGCTCTAGAATCTTCACTTTGTCACGATTAGTGGCAGTAAGTTTCTGTTCCACACAAACTGGTACGAATTATGAAAAGGGTTCAAAAAGCTTGTGGAAAAATTCCATTATCATTTAATTCCATTTGTCCACAAACTTTGTGAAACCTTCACGTGCAACAGCCCAAAGCCCAAGAGAAGGGAGACGTGCATGACACTCAATAGCTAAGGCAAGCTGACAGGGTGGGTCCACTGGGGCGG
>NW_006408650.1:7650044-7663156 GCF_000296735.1 Chrysochloris asiatica
GGGGTACCATCCCCCTGGAGAACTTCCTTACCTTTGCCTTTTCACTAGGCTCGATGACAATGCCATTGGTAGAGTTATTTAGTTCTCGGGATACAACACAGAGGAATTCTGCCTGGTCCTCGTTTCCATAGTTATAGGAAGACCCGATGCTGATTAGCTGAGAGGATGTAAACATGGTGAACAGCCAAGCAGTGAGCTTAAAACACTAAAAGGACCCAAAATCCACCCCTCCCCTGACTGAACAGAACGTGGTCACCGTGCTTCTCAAAAGACGAAGAATTCACTAGTGGCAGCAAACCCCTTGGGCAAAACGGGATTTGTCAGGGCTGTACTACCGAGGCTTCCCTCTGCTGCCCTTGAGCCCAAGCACTTGAAGAATCCCACAGGCAGCCATTTTGCCTGATGTAGTTTTACTTGTCTGTCACTGTATAGTACTGTGGTGGCTTGTGAGTTGCGGCAATACTAGAAGCTATGCTCCCAGAATTTGAAATACTAGCCGTTTGTCACCCATGGTGGACAAGTTTCGACTGAGCTTCCAGACTAAGACAGACAAGGAAGGAGGAGAAATGGGCTAGTCCTGAATGTTTAGCCACTGAAAGCCTTATGAAGAGCAGTGGAACACGGTCAGCACCAGACCACTGACTACTGAAACATGAAGAACACCAGAATCTTGTCAGATAAGGTGCCAGAAGATAAGCCCCTCATGTTGGAGGGCACTAAAAATATTACTGGGAAGAAGCTGCCCCCTCAAAGTAAAGTTGACCGTGATGATGCAAATGGAGTAGAGCTTTCAGGACCTTCATTTGCTGAGGGGGCATGACTTTAAATGAGGAGAAACAGCTGTTAATAATCGGAACGGGGAGTGTATGAAGTATGAAATCTAGGAAAATTGGAAGTTGTCAAAAATGAAATGGACCGCATAAAGATCTAGATCTAGGCATTAGTGAGTGAAATGGACTGGCATTGTCCACTCTGAATCTGAGTCATGTGGTCTACTATGCCAGAAATGACTAACTGAAGAGGTATGGCTTCACATTCATCATCAAAAGAACATTTCAAAATGTATCTTAAAATTCCAATCGGAATGGAAGGATACTTCCTATCAAGGAAGAAGCTTGTTGCCTCAGTGCACTGGGTTGACAGGGACGGGCAACCTAGACACTGACTATCGAAAATGGGGGCTATAAAGGCAGTGTTTCATTCTGTTGTGCAAAGGGTCACTCTAAGTTGGAACTAACTCCATAGCACGTAACAACAGTCTTAAACCAAAGATACCGTGAAAAGGCGACAAGGCATACTTTGTGACACAAATGCACAATCTCTCATCTTAAATTTCGCATGTAAATCCTGTCTTGAGCACTGTAATTCAATGACATTAAGTGCAATTCAGAATTGGATTCTGAGTAGGAATTAGGTGTTAGGGCGACAAGAATCTCCCTGTATGGAGCACTGGGGCGAGACAGACTGTGTCTGTGCATGAGAAGGAGCATCTGACTCCCAGCCAAAACACCTACACGGAGCTGGCTCATTTGAGGCAGAAGTCGGAGAAAGGAGACGGGCATCCGGATAGATCTGGAAAGCACTGAGTGAATCACCAGACAGCACCCCCAAACTGTATCCTGCTGTACTTTTGACTTTCCTGGAGAATTAATTCAGGGTTTATTTCGGAATTGGAAACATACATGCAGAGGGAGAAGCTGAGGCCAAGGGTGAGGCCCTTGTGACCTACAATGAGGGGACCATGACTGACTTGCTATGTGGCTGGACTGGGCAGCGGGGTCTCTCTGTGCTGTAGCACCCTCCTCCAGGCAAGGGAGCCAATGGCAGCTACTTCATCCTCCCCTACGGCATCATTAAGGCCCGAGGAGAATGAAGAGGAACCCTTCATTAGTTTCACAAAGTATACTTTTTACAACATCTTTGCTACAAGACTTCCTATTAGGGAACATGCTTCCAGAATAGAGAATGATACACCATTGACAACACCCTGTAACCCTGGCATGAAGAACCAGACCTAGGTGACAGACATCAGACAGAATAGCACACAGGGAAAAAACACAAGAACAAGTTTAAGAAAGAATCCACTGTTAACTCCAAAGACAAAGCTGAAGAGCAGATTCCAATTTAGCCTGTGAAACACCGTTATCACTACTTATTGTGTGCTATGGAGTCAGTTCCGACTCACAGCCACCCTGTTTAGGGTTTCCGAGGCTGTAAATCTTTATGAGAGCAGAAAGCCTCATCTTTCTCCAGGGTTAGCACAAATAGTGGCTTTTATTTTAGAAACCAAGTTGATGGTGACAATTCCAGTGCCCTCTACCTAACACCAGGCATGACCCAGATAAAATAACCGACTCGTTTTGTTCATGTTCAGTCTCCCCATGTTTTGATAGCAATGAATGAATTGAACAATTCTGCCACCTGGTGGAAGAAAGCAGTATAATTCAGATTCTCGGTTCCTTTCTTCAGCTGCTGTTAATACCTCCATCATACAAACGGAAAGCAGAAGAACCACGGAGACAGGGAGGGCTCCGTTCACATCACACCCGTGCACCATGCTCTTTTGGTAGCACAATTACATGGTTCTGGCCCTGGGTTGGGCAAGGAAGGGGCGTTGAGTCCTCATCTTCTCTAAGTACTTACTCTACAGTGAGGTTCCGGCTCCCGGTGGACACACTCGAGCTGAAAACCTGAGCTATGAAGCTGGGGACAAGGTACTATTGCTCATTCTCCAACTCATCTTGCACACCTCATGGACCACAGAGCAGATCATTCATGCTGAGTGGCTCTCTGTCCACATTCTCAAATGGAATCACACAGGGCTGCTAGCTAGTTACGGAAGGAGACTGTCTGAAGGGGCGTGGGGGGCGTTCCTAGGTAGAGAGAGACGTACCTGTTCAAATTTCCATCCATCAGACATGGTGGAGACCATCTGTGTCAGCTCCTCCTCTTGACACTGCAGGACTCTGTACACATGCTTCACGGGGCCCTATGGCAACCAGAGACAGGTGTAGGAGAACCAACCATCAAGGGCAGTTTACCGCTGGCTCCAGTCTGCAAGGGGGTTTTATTCCCTGGCAGCTGTCCCATCCAGCCACACTCCCCTCCCCTTTACAAGCAGCACTGTAGTTTTTCCTCTAAAAGCTGATCTAAGGAAAGACAGAGGACCCAGGAACAGGGCTCAGTGAGTAACCCACTCTGAACTTCAGAGGGCTGAGTCAGGTGAGCAACCATGATGACAATATGTCCAGCTTCTCGACCGCCCTCAGAAGGAAACGGAGGTAAGTGGCTCTGCCTGGGAAGCCCTGGTTTTTCCTGAAATCACTCACACTGTCCCTTACATGCTGACAGTGGAGACGGCATCGGGTTTGTTCCTTGTGATATCATACTACAGGGATACTAGACTTTTTTTTACCGTGTCTGGAGGCCACCCAAGGAAAGAAGTGCTAAATGAAGGCCACCAGTGCTAACTGGAGACAGACCTTTGTTAGGGGTCTTATAGCTGGTCAGGCTCAACTTTTTCGAACTGAAGTTGCAACTGGAAGGCAAAAGGCTGAGGCACCAAGACGGATGATCCGCCCAGAGGCAGCTGCAGCGTGACAGCTTCTCCACCACCCCCCAGCCCCCCGGCAGAGCTGGCCCAGCCCGGGGGAGTCAGGACTCACACTGCGATAGGGACACGGCTGGCTGCAAGGAGGCAAGCTCACCAGGTGGACGGACACTCACAGGACGACACAAGTGGTTATGTTTAGGACCTGGGACCTCACATTGCCAGGTCCACCACTGGTCCCGGGGGGCTGGGGGGACAGGAACACCCCAATAGTGAGGGACCCCAACAGTCACGGAGAGGGGGCCATCTTTGTTCAAGATGCCGCTGAGGATATTATGAATGCTTCTTTAAACGTGATAAAAGCTAGGTTGGTTGAACCCCTGAAACTACTGCCCCAAGATCTTCAAACCTTAAACCAAAAATATTCACCAGTAAAGAATGTCTGTCTTGAGCCCTGAGCTCCTCTATGACCCAGCTCTATGGGAGCAGATGGGTAGCAACAACTCCAAAGATGAGCCAGGACCCTTGGGGGACGGTGAGTTTATGTGACGATGTGAAGGGTGTAGGGGTGGGGGTCAGGGGGAGGGGGACTCAGAAAAGAAAGGCCAGAAGGGTTACACAACTTGAAGAATGTGATCAATGAATTGTGCTGTAGAAACAGCTGCATTGGTATGTTCTGCTGTGTATATTCTCGACAAGACAAATTATTAAGAAATCTACTGAAATAAATAAGCCAACCAAGAAGGAAGCAGAGGGAAGAAATGGCGAAGGATCATCTGTAAGGATGACGACCACTTCAAATCCTTAAATCTAGTCATGCCTTAGACTTCCCAGAAACCTAAACCAATAAAAACTTTTTTAAAGAAGATAAAAACTTGTATTACTTTTTCAAAAGGAGGCCTGAACTTCAGTTATCTGGGACACGAATTCTGGAGCCACCACTACTCAGACAGCCCTGGACAGATCAAAGTCACTGCTGACCACGGAGAGCTGCGAACCCAGATCACCGCCCTTCTCCAGCCGTCACTGCGCCACGGGCAGGGCGTGTGTTCCCTTTGACTTGGGAGGATCGTGGTGTTAGAAAGTCAGGTGCCTCCTCCCCACACTGTCCGGCTACTAAGTGGGACATGAACCCAGATCTGCCTGACAAGACTGCATTCTTCTAGGTTAGTCTATGTTTTCTCCTTCTAAATGATGACGTACTCGTATCAGTATTAAGATTTACAAACAAAAAACCTTCCATGTAGAACAGAGGACAAATTCCCTAAAGAACCCAATTGGCTGTAGCCACACATTTCGGAAACAACCAGCTATTACTACAATGGAAAATACAAAAAAATCTATGATATTGGTCATAGTTGTGAATTAAGATGCCAATATTGGCACACTCGCTCTCTTTTTTCCAGGAAAATCACCCCAGAGGCATCAAAAGGATGCTGGCAGCTACTCAAAGACTGGGAAGTCATTAAGAAAAGTCAGACGTCTCAGGTCTTGGCCTTTGCCAGGTGTGAGGAACAGCCACAAGTCAGAGGAGCTAATGTGTCTGCAGGGACAGCTGGAGAACCCCACCCACAGCCCAGCTCACAGCCCTTCACCTTAGAGGTAGCCATGTATGAGCAGAGGAGGGAAGAAGGGCGTCTTTGAACAGCATCAAACCCACTTCTCAGTTCCACCAAATAAAAAGGACAGATGCACAGATCAATTAACATCAAAAAGGTCTCGACTTCCTACAACAACAATAAAAAAGCTTCCAACTGGGTCTAAATCCACAAGCCTTCAAAATCTGGAGGAGTAATTAACTTAATTGCCACCATCAAAAAGATATCTTACAATGCTCTCTAGGAACTAGCTAATGGCAAAAAAGCGGAGACTGTCCAGGTACTTGCATTTGAATGGTTTCATATTAGACAATCCACGGTACCATCAAAATGACAGTAAGCCATCAACAGTTATTTTGGAATGTGGAACACTGAAGGTAAGGCTAGATTTCCAAAATGTCTTAAGCTGTCAAATATCCAATGGTGACAGACACCACCGAAGTAGAAGACAGAGAGGACTGGTAGCATGAGATCACATGATATGATAATCTGCAAACAAGGGTCCGTTCCATTCACCGTTGAACATCACTGGCTAGATGGGTGAGAATGGGAAAAGAACTCAGTGAGGAAGCCCTTTTGTCCGCCTTTGCAAACTGCTGGCTGAAGAAAATGTGGAAAACAGAATTCATTTTTTATCATTGTTGTTATGTTGTTAAGTGCCATCGAGTCGGTTCTGACCCATAGCGACCCTGTACAGGGTTTCTGAGGGTGTAAATCTTTACGGGAGTAGAAAGCCTCATCTTTCTCCCTCGGAGCGGCTGGTAGTTTCGAACCGCTGACCTTAAGGTTCACAGCCCGATTCGTAACCACTACGCTACCAGAGCTCCTTTTTTATCATAGGTGTCAGTTATTGATCAAGATGATTCCATTTAGAACCAGAAAACTCTGACATATGGAGTCTTCCACAGAAGGGGCAAGGTGCTACTTTAGATTTTTGAAACAATGCATTGTTCTCTCGTTGTTGCTAAGCACCATTGAGTGGGGTTTGACCCTGTGTAGGGTTTCTGAGGAGTGGCTGGTGGGTTTGATACGCAGACCTTGTGGTTCAAACCAACTTTTGTGGTCCAGTGCGTTATCCTGCAGCGCCAGTGTCTCGCTCTCGTGGGAGAAGGGCAGACGGTCACTGTGGCGTAGATCTCTGTTCTCTTACTGCAACTCTTAAGTGTTGTCTGTTCTTCATTTTTTTTTTGTTGAGAATGTACACAGAAAAACACACTAATTCAAGTTTCTCCAGGTACAATTCTGTAACACTGATAACATGTTTTGAGTTTTGCAGCCATTCTTACCCTCCTTTTCTGAGTTGTGGCTTCTCCCTTAATAGAAACACCGCGTCCTAAGATCCCTACGTAAACTTCTGAGTTGCTATTGTCACTTTGATTCCGGATAGCTAGTTATTAAAAGAGCACAGTGCTCAAGACAGACATCCTACTCCTTCAGCCTAAGTGTGGTTTGGTTTTAAGAAGACTTCAAGGGACAGTGTTCATTTAAGACATAAATAAAGTTTAAAGATTTTCTCAAGGCAATAGTTTTGGGGGTTCAGCCAACCTCTGTGGCTCCAGAGTTTGGATTCCATGAGAATTTGAAATTCTGTTCTGCACTTCCCCTCCTTGGATCAGGACTCTTGTACAGAATCTTTGATCAGCATGCTCGGTTACGGAAGTCTGGCACCGCACCATTCAGTTCTTTGGGGCTCCCGGCAGAGGAGGCAGTCAGCCCTGCTTTCCATCTCCTCCTCCTATTCCTGACTCTCCTTCTCCCTAGGTGGCTCCAGGTGAAGTGAGACCAAGTATTGTGCCTTGGAGGACTGGCTGCTAGCTTTGAAGACCCCAGGTACCACCCGGTGAACCAGGAGGTAGCACTGACACATCGAGCATGTCGTCAGGCCAATTAACTGAGTTGTCTCGTGAAACCTGGTGCAGTCAGACGTTAACTTGTAGCTTAAATACACAAAAGGGAATGTCTGTTTTTGCTGCTAGACTTTAAGCCTCTTGGGGGTAAGGACCTTCTTCCCTAGAATCCCAAGGAGGACTGTGGGCACTCCAACACATATGACGGGAAATGAGCTAAGTATGTACCCTGTCTTCCCTGCTCAAACTTGGGGACACAGTCTGGCTTCATTTTTGATACTATATAAGAACGGAGACTTCATAACAGAAAGAGAAGTTGAGTGTTTTTTTTTTATCTTAGAAGCAGCTTCTAAAGTCTCTGCTCTGAGACGCCCCCTCACCTGGCTCGCAGGAGCTGGATATGTCCTGGTGTGTGTTAAGTGCCATTGAGTCAGCTCCGACTCCTATCAACCCTGTGTACGGTTTCCAAGGCTTTAAACTCTTTGTGGGAGCAGAAAGCCTCCTCTTTCTCCCACGGATACGATATGGTCATGTGTTAAAGGCTCTTCCTAGTAAAGAGTGGCCAAAGGTTCAGATGAGATCTTGTTGGGTCTTTATGTCGAGGGAGACAGATTCTCAGTCACAGAGAACAGGGTTTGGCTCTGTCCAGTGGTGACTAGCGACAATCTCCTGATTCTTCTAAAGGGACAGATACGGGGCTATTCCCCCAACCCCCTTATTATTTCTTCTCTATTTCTTCATGCTGAACAATTATTGGTGCTAAGCCTGCTGTGTCTGGCTGAGTGTGTTCTATGAGCGCGGCACTCGACAGTGATCCACACAGACCTCCAGCTCTCGCCAAGCAGCACCCCCAGACCTTGGGATCTAGAGAGCCCCTGGAGACCGTTTCTCCTTAAGAAATGAAAAGCCCCTTACTTGTGAAGTTCTGTTCTCGTTGTCCCGTATCCTTTCCTTAACCAGTCGCACTAGAGGCGCGATGTTGTAGAATTCTGCTTCTTCCAGCACACCTGGAGCAAGGACAGACTGTGGTTTGAGAGGTCTGACTTCACCAGAGAAACAAGCAGTAACTTACCTCAAGAAGAGCCCGGAGCTAACGGGTTTGGAAAAACTGGCATTTTTCAAAAGAAAATGTAATCTCTTACCTTCATCCTGAAAACTAATGTTTGGCTGTTTAGGGTGGACTCATGACCTTATCCCAAACAACAGTGAAGAGTGGGCCCAGGGCCTGCTTGTCTCACCTCTACCCTTTCCTTCCTGCACCTGCCCGGAAGCTGCAGGACGCTGTCTCCGAATGTTGCTCAGTTCCTGGAGTCAGTCACAGTGGACAGCTCCGAAATCTGTCATTTTTACTCAAAGTTTGCCCTAAAAAGACCTACGGGTTGGAGGAGTTGGGGGGAGGGCGTGCATTTATGTGGGCAAAGTTAACAAGACCGATCACAATGCGAGGCAATCATCGAAAGAAGCCCCCTCGGAACAGAGTCCAAAGGGCTTAGACACAGAGCACCTCAGTGGGATGTGTGATCACGGGCCAGGAAACAAAGGATCACATTGGAACGTGCACTGTGGATTGAAGTATTTGTCAATACCAAGTTTCCTAAATGTGACAAGGGCCCTGTAAGAGCACAGCCTTGTGGGAAACAGGCACTGAAGTGTTAGGGGTCAAGGGGTCTGTCTGGCAGTTGCCATCTAGTCTCAAATTGCTCCAAAATGGCACCGATATAGGAGAGGGAGGGGCAGGGGAAAATGATAACACAAAGATGGCCCCCCACAAAACTTAAAAACTGGTCAATCTTAGTAAAGGGAATTCTTTGTATTAGTCTTGCCATTTTCTTTCCTTTTTTAAAAAAAGGCATTGGAAAAAGATGCCCACCAGGTGGTCACTGCTGAGACTGGATGGCGGCTGTGTGGGTTGGCTGGTGCTCCACTGTTACAAAGTATTTAACGATTTCCCTAACAAGTCATGAATAAATAAAAGGGCATTAAACAAAGAAGATGCTCATTTGGTACTGGTTGAAACAGAGCCACTTGACAGTCACTTCATGAAGTTTGCCTGGCTAGTATGGCTTCTGTACTCAAAGCCAATGGCCCCACATCAGGGTGCCCTGGATGGACAAGTAGGCCCCAATCTCCAGACAAGGCCTTCAGTGAGACCCAGCTGAAGGCTGTTCACACCCACTCACAGTCCAAACACCCTATAAATTGAAAAGCGAAAGCACCCAATGTTATATACACCTGACAATGAATCGGAGACTAAATGAGGTCAGGTGCAAACATTTGCAGGGAAGCGTGAGACCAGAATCTTAAAAGAAATGAGGCCAAGTCTTCATTCCCCCGCCCCCAAAGGCTGCAAGTTCAAACTAAAACTAACAAATAACTGAACGTCAGAGATGTGTTGTCACAGGCTAAGGTCATGCACAGCTAGCACGTAGGTCAATGTGCAAAGGGACCATGACAACCGCGCTGGCACAGAAGAAACCCCTGAAGCTTCCTAGCAAGTGGAGCTGCTCAGTTCCCTTCTCATTAGGAGGCAGGACAGTCACAAAATGCTCTTAGCCAGCAATAGGCCACGGGAAGCGTCCTGTTGACGTTCCTAAACGATGCCCCAAGCCATAGGAGAACACCATGACAATTCCAAACAAGATGCATTAAAGATTCAGCCTGAATGCTGAAAATGCCCGATTCAGACATTGGTCTTACCTTCTTCTGCCAGCTCCTTATTAATGATGAGTTTCCCGTGTCGGAGGTAGTTTAGGATAGGACCAAAGTAGGTGGGATCTCGGTCAATCAGATATGCCCCGGTCTCATCCTGCCAACCAAATACCAAGGGATCATTGTGGAGAGAGAGCTGTGGAGCTTCTAGGCCACGTCAGAGCCTCGTGGTCAATGCCCTGAAAGAGCAACTCATTCCATAGACAGCTACAAAATTTTCATGAGAGGGCAAGTTTTGGTAGATGTTATCACAAACTACCGACAAGAGAGCTAAATTCCTTTATCTGGCATGTTAAGATCATTTCAGGGATACCCTACCCCATCATTATGTATGTATTTCCAGGTTTGAGTTTCCTGAAATTATTGAAGCCTGGTTTGAACCTCTACATTTGGACGGCAATGACTAACATTCTTTTGGAGGATATTTGCAATAAAGAAAGGGATGACCACAGTGTCCACTAGTCTGAACCTGAAGAACTGGATGGTGTCCAGCTAGTGCTCGGATAGGGATTACAGTGGAAGGTCTTGTATGGTGGAAGAAAAATGTAGAATAAATGTCAAAATCGTAAAATAAGGCCAGATTTGCTGGTCTGATGAGCCTAGTGGACCTCCCAAGACCCTTAGTTACTTTTCAAACCCGGAACGGAGCCCATTCCTGGGGAATCACCTTTCAGCCCAGCACTAGACAGGCTGTGAACAGGAACACTCATGCAGACGTGCTGCTCACAACAATCAAACAAAGCTCACAAGGTGGGAAAGGACCACAAAGAGGGGAGAATGGCAAATGCAGAGCCAGGGAGGAAGTGGGGAGAGCGCTGTTACATTGAGGGAACGGGAACTAATGTCAGGAAACAAAATGTGTATAAACAATGTTCAAAAATGAAGAAGAGAAGCAGCGACACCAGAGGTGGAGGCAGAGATGGGGACATGGAGAGAGGAAGCAGCTGAGGACGCTAGATTCATGGAAAGAGAGGGACTGAGTGCCGGCAGCTAGGAGGCAGGCTTACAGAATGTCCCCTTTGGTGGTATAAATTATTATATATGAGTGCTTTAAAAAGAGCTAAAATGAATAGACAGAAATCCTGTTAATCATTGTAATGAAACTAGGTGTATGATTTGTTGAATTTGAAACTGATGATCTGCCCTATAAACTTTTACTCAATTCACAATTAAAAACTGTAAAAAAAGAAATAAATAAACGAAGGAAGACCTGGTGAGCTATGTCGGCCCCAGATGAGCTACAGCTCCGGTGAGCCACGATATCCAAGCAAAATAAAATTTATGGAAGCACATTGAAAACTTCAAGCCTCAAGATCTCTACTGGATCCCAGTAAAGGGTTTGGATGGGAGGTGGGAAAGGTGTGTGCCACGGTTGCTTTGGAACAGTGAATTATATAATTGTAAAAAAAACCCAAAAAAAACCCAAACAGAATCTATGATGGTTAGGGGTGGGGAGTGTTAATCCTGGGCTAGAGGGCAGACACATGTTGAAGTAGGTGACAGGGCAGACAATACACAAGAAGGAGGTGAGCAGAGGAAGGAAGGTAGCTAGAGGCACAGGGAAGAGTGTAAGAGTCAGTGACTAGAGGGGAATGTTGTTAATTGTTGGTACATGGAGGGGGCTACAAACAAGTAATGAAGCAAAGGCCAGGATTTGTTGAATGTAAAACTGATGGTCTGCTCTGTAAACCTTCACTCAATTTGCAATAAAAAGTTAAAAATAAGAACTGAAAACAAAGGAAGAAAGCAGTATTGTTGATAAGTGCTGTTGAGTCTGTTCTGATTCTTAGTGACCCTGTATAGGGTTTCCAAGGAGCCTCTGATGTACTTGAACCACCGACCTTGCGGTTCAAATTAACCTTATAGTCCAGTGCATTACCCTACAGCACCACACCAGTTTGTTGTTGTTAAGTGCCACTAAGTCGGTTCCAACTCACAGTGTCCCTATTTAGGGTTTCTGAAGAGTGGCTGGTGAGCTTGAACCACCGATCTTGCAGTTCAAACCGACCTTGAGATCAAGTGCTCCTATGGTACCACACCAGGGAGCTTAAATCTGTGCTTGAGGTAGACATTCTGACTTCGTCATTGCCCCTGATTCTAAGAAAAACCTGTTTAGTTGGCAGTGCCCCTGAGCTCATGGCCAGCATGGGTGAGAGTCTGCATTGCCAGCTGTAGCCTCACACCGCCCCCAACTCTGTGCCCAGAGGAAGCCTGGCATTGCCAGGATTTTAGCTCTGGACAGTTTTAATATTATTCATCTTTACACTAAAAGGACCAAGAAGAAACTGGCTGATTCTGCAACACAGAAGATTTAGGATAGATAAAAATAATTCCTTTATAATCAAAGAGTTTGGGAATCTAAAGTTTAGGCAGGACAGCCTTCTATCAGTCTGAGATGTATTAAAGGCAGGGGAAGAACAGATGGAATCAGGGACATTTACACAACCCCAATTCGGTGCAAGGTTGTTGTTCTATGGAATATACAATGATTTAAACCATAACTCAAGTCTGTAAGTTTAGCTTGTCAAAAGTGAAAACGCAAACAACTGTTGAGGCTGGAAATGGGTTAAGTGTCTTGTCACCTCTCAGCCCTTTGGTTAGCAGCCACGCATCTTACCCAACAGCATTCTTTGGTCTTCATTTTCACCCTGTGTTTGTTAACTGGTCAACCGAGGTTTGCAATGGCAAAGGGTAGCTTGCAATGTCTGCGACCTTCGGTATGGACCTAAACCAGTGACTGATACCAGAACCATGGGCTGGAGGGCAAGTGTGATCCAAGAACACACCTCCTGCTGTCAAATCATCGGTGGCCCCAGGCTCTAACCCAACTTGGCTGAAGGGTTCAAAGAGGAAGTCTGAGAAAGCTATAAAAATGCCTGCGCTCGCCCTGACCCAGTTCTGGATGCATCTGGCACACACAGCGAGGGGCCGACGAGGAGCCAAGAGAAAACTCACGCTGATCCGTGGGGCTGGGATGTAGGGTGCAAAAAAATTTGGAGAAGGGGTGTTGGGTGGGTTTTCGTGGGTGGTTGGGCACAGTATGCGGGGAAGAAGTCGCTGAGAACGCAGGGCGGGGTCACAAGAAAGCCTAAGAATGGGGATAACACGGGAGTCTCCCTGAGGTCCCTGGGGGTCGAGGGGAAATGGACCCCAGCTTGAGCTGCCTGTCCGTGAAGAGGGGGGGGTCCTAGGACTGGGGATTCGAAGGCCCGGGGGCGCGCCCGAGGGCGGGGCGCACCTTGTCCGAGTCCAGCTCCGGATCCTCCTGGCAGCAGAGACGGCAGAGGAAGGACTTGGGCTCCCGGCCCAAGGTCTGCCTGGTGGTCACGAAGTAGGTGCCGCCTACGTTCAGGCGGACCCAGCGGGCCGCGCCGCCGCCCCCTGCCCGCTCGGGCGGACCGGGACCCG
>NW_006408650.1:7663286-7664537 GCF_000296735.1 Chrysochloris asiatica
CCTAGCCCGCTGCCGCCACCCCCTCCCAGCCCCGCCATCGCTGGGTCCAGCTGCAGCTCCGCCATCTTGAGCCGCCGCCGCCGCTGCTGCCCGCGCGCCGCCGGGCCGGCCCATTTCTCGGCAGGGAGAGCCGGGCCGGCCCATCGGCGGGGGTGGGGCAGGGGGAGAGGGAGGGGGGCGCCCCCAACCAGAGAGCTGGGAGACCCGGGCGCTGGAGGCGCTGTGCCCGCCTTCGTGGGCGGGACTTCCGAAATAAATCCCGTTCTCTATTGGCTAATCTGTGATGCATGACCCGCCCAACTGACTTTAGGATTGGCTGACAGGAAGCCTTCCGGTGACCCACTTCCGTTACTTGCTGCTGGGGCTGAGGGCCTCCGGGGACGGTGAAGGTGAGTGGGGTTTCGAGGAGTCGGACCCGGTTCCCACGCGTCCCTTTGCTGTACCCCCTTGACGGCTCGCGCTGATCTTTGCCGCATTACTGCCGAGGACGCCAGATTGTCCTACCGACCGAGCGCCTGCGCGTAGCTGCTACTGCACCTTCCACCTTCCCCGCCCCCGCTCATTAGGTCGCCGGGCCTGGCTGTGACCCTGCCGTCCCGTTTGGGGTGCCCAGCGGCGCGGCGGCGTGCAGGAGCCCCGTTTTGAGGGTGAGGAAGCATTGCACGAAGACAGTCGTTAACTTGATCGAAGACGCCGAGGGTGGCGGGATGCAAATGGATTGGGCTTTTGAAAAGTCTTTGTAGGGCGTTTGGTTTCCTGGTGTCTTTAAAAGTCACTTGTCAACTCCTGTAACCCCGCGGTGCCTTCCAAGGAAGCTTAAGCTTTCCTGGAAAGAAAAGAAAGGAAGAGGCAGGTGTGTCTTCTTCCACCTCCTTGTGGTCCACCGTGTATGTAGGATGCCGAAGGCGTTGAAAGCCTCTTAAAATGAGCCGGGTTAGCGTTCAGCTGCTAGCCGAATGGTCGACCAGCGGCTCTGGAGGAGGAAAGACCTGGTGATCTGCGCTTGTTAAGATGTTGTTGTTGTTGTTAGGTGCCATCCAGTCTGTACTGACTCATAGCGACGTTATGCACAGCAGAACGAAACACTGCCGTATCCAGGCCCAGCCTCACTACTGTTTCCACGCATGAGTCCATCGATGCTGCCACTTGGCCAATCCATCTCGCTGGGGGTCTGCCTCTTTTTCTCTGACCCTCCACCCTACCAAACATGATATCCTTTTCCAGCGACTGGTCCCTCCTAACAATATGTCC
>NW_006408650.1:7665736-7749334 GCF_000296735.1 Chrysochloris asiatica
AGGTTGGCTACTCTACCCGAGGCACCGCCAGCTATCGACTGGGCTTACTATAAGGCCAACGTGGCCAAGGCTGGCTTAGTGGATGACTTTGAGAAGAAGGTGAGTAGTCATCAGACAAGCCAAGCAGTGCTCTCTTAACATGACTTGTGCATGGAGAAGAAGAAAGCAGATAATTACATGTGCGGGAAGACAGTAAGGAAAGAAGGCTGCGGCTAACACTGAAATCAGGAAAGACGCCCGTGACCAGAGCTAGGGGTGGTGGATTTCAGTGGTGAGAATCCAGGGCCTGTTCAGCAGCAGGTTTCTTCTTATCCTTCATTGGCGAGCCAAAGGGCTGTCAGGTATTCCCTCTCAGCTCTTCTGGAACTCCTCTGTAGCCTCCCATCTGTCTCCCTTTGAAACAAACATCTTTATTTTCTTACTACTGTTTTCCTCCTCTTTACTCAGTCTTTTTTTAAACTGTCCCTGATAGCTGTCATTTCTCATCCACCTGCCCTCCTCTGATACTTACATGCATCCTCAGTCCTCGGCTTTCACAGTTGGTCTATGTGTTCGCTCACTGGTTGTTTCTCGAGGGCCCACGCTGTGCCAGGCACAGTGCTGCCGGCTGTGGTTACCACGCTGAGCTTATTTTATTTTTTGAACTTTTACTGTGAATTAAGCGAAAGCTCACAGACAAGATCATCAGTTTTACTTTCAACAAACCACACACATTGCCCATCCTGAGGACTACAATTTTCTCCCTGCAACAACAGTCATCCTCCGCCCCCCCTACCCTGTGGCTCCCCATTTACATCTTAATATGTCACAAATGAACAAAGAATATATAGTCATTTAAATGTCCAAAGGGTACATTCTGCTAGCCAGCCTCCTGCCCAAGGGCACACTGAGCTAATCCTCTAAGAGTCTGTCTGCATCATGCAAACGACACTACTGCCAGTCAGTCCTCATGGCTTTCACTTAAAAGAGAAAGCAGAGTTTGTGCTAAGAGATCCGGCTTTGAGGTCCCAACTCTCATTGTCATGTTCAGATCAAGGAAGTGAAGCTGATGAAGAATTGCCCAGGGTCCACAGTTAGTTAGAAACAGGATCCAGAACTGATGTTTTTATTGTGCATTGAGTGAAAGTTTACAAGGTGGATAATCAGTTTTACATTCAACTAATCATATGCTTTGTTTCATTACAGTGATTATAGTCCCCTCCATGTACCATCAGTTCACAGGATTTCTCTCTATTCATTTCAGGTCTTTAAAAAAAAAACAACAACAACACTCAGGCATACTTATTAATTTAAATAATCAAAGGACACATTCTGCAATCTGCCTCCTGGCCACCAGCTCTCAGTCCCTGTCTTTCCAGTCCTCAGCTGCTCCCTCTCTCCAGGTCTCCATCTCTGATTCTCTGGATAAGGTCCCACATTCCGCTTGTGCTCCTCTCCCTTGATGGTTATAGGGTTCTCTGTTTCTGTGCTGTAAGATTAACTATTCCCCCGTTTTTGTTACAAAACTTCTACCTTTACAGTGTAATAGTCACAGTTAGTCATGATAACAATTACTCACTGTTGAATCTTAAGAATCTTATCCCCATCTCTTTTTACCAGACCCATCTAGACAAGGTGAAAACTATTCAGTGGAAACTATCCTCCCCTGCACACTGTTAAACTAAACTCCCTCTTGAAACCTTGTAAGCCAGTCACTTTGTGCCTTTATTGCCCCCTTATTTTAGGTAGCTGATGTCTAAGTTGCCCGTCCCTATCTACCCTGTGTACAGCGGGGATAGGATTGGTACTTGATGTTAAGATTCCTTCTATCTCTGTTGTAGAACCATGAACGCTTGTTTCCTGGTCTATTAGTCTTTCCACTCTGACATTTAGAAGCATCCTGCTTTCATCTCCGGATGGAGAATCTTTTTATATGAACCGTAAGGATTAATGGCTAAATCCTTATTCTTGATATATTGGCAACCACTCACAGTCCCTGTGTTTGCAGTTTAAAGCCCTGAAGATCCCAGTGCCGGAAGATAAGTTTACTGCCCTGGTGGACGCTGAAGAAAAAGAAGATGTAAGTAGTCGAGGCCTTTGTTTTTTCAAGAATTTTCTGAATCCTGACAACTCTGTGTGTTTCTTAGCAGCTGGGTGAAGGTTCAGTGAGTGAAGTTACAAAACAAGGAGTTGACAGCAGTAAAGAAGGATGGACGATTTGTAAATGCAGCAACGTGGATGGATTTCAGAGTAGTTCTGCTGAGTGTAGCCAGCAAAAACAAACAGACATACATATACCATAGGATTTCATTTATATAAAACTTTTAAAAGGTGCAACTGCAGTAAAACCTGCAAAAGCTGGCACCTCCGTAAAGTGGAAACCCGTCAGAGAAGGAAAACAAATACTTTCCACCAATAGGAGCTCTGGTAGTGTAGTGGTTACGAATCGGGCTGTGAACCTTAAGGTCAGCAGTTCGAAACTACCAGTCACTCCGTGGGAGAAAGATGAGGCTCTCTGCTCCCATAAAGATTTACAGCCTCGGAAACCCTGTACAGGGTTGCCGTGGGTCGGAACTGACTCCACGGCACATAACAACAACAACATAGTGATGGAAAAGTGGTACCTGCACCTGTCAAAGGTGGGAAACTTGCGCAGCCAGGAAAATCAAGGCAGAAGAGCTGGTGGTTGTCCCAGGTTTCACCGAAATCTGTAGTGAGAGAAGCAGATGAGTGGTTGCCTGGTACTTAGAGGGAAAGGGCTGAGAGAGACACGTTCACTGTCTTGACTGGGAGTCCTAGTGTGGCGCTGTGGGTTAATGTGCTGGACTGCAAAGTCAGTTTGATCCACAAGATTGGTGGTTCAAGTTCACCAGCCGCTCCTCAGAAATGCTATATAGGGTGGCTGCGTGTTGGAACCGTCTTGATGGCACCTAACAACAACAATCTTGATTGTGGAGTCCTGGTGTGGTACCATAGGATGAGTACTGGACCACAAGGTCGGTTTGAACCACACAATCAGCGGTTCAAGCTCATCAGCTACTCCTCAAAAACCCTATACAGGGTCGCTGTGAGTCGGAACCAGCAACATCTTGATTGTGACGTTGGCTTCACTGTCACAGTGTAGCAAATGACATTCTTTAAACTGTGTATTTCATTGTTTGCCAATTATACCTCAACAAAGCTGTTGAAGACACTCTAAGGAGTTTAATTGGGTAGAAAAATAAAAGAGTATTCAAATGACTGACTATTGGCTTGAAAGGACAGAAGGCCACTCAACCATTGGGGCCCAGGCGACTCCACCAAAGGTGGTCAGAAGGCTCGTCCTGACCCTGAAGGAGGAGGCTTGTCCTCCTCGTGACTGGGCCTTAGGAAACGTGGGCGTTTGCTAAATGGCTGCATGGAAGGAAACCTTTGCTGTAACAGTCTGGATACTGGCTTTCCTCCTTGGGCTTCTTCATGACTTGGTAGGAAAAGCAGTGGTTTCTCTCCTCACTCAGTGGGGTAGCCACTCGGTAGACCATCCAGTTGCTCTCAAGTTGATGCCAATTCATGGCAACTCTAACTGGATTGTACCCATGAACCTTCTAGTTGGTGGTGGAATGGGTTAACCATCCGCACCACCCAGAGGCTGGTACTATATAGAGCCGTGGGCAAGGAAGGTTGGGCTCTGGGACTCCTATACCTTGGGTCAGGACAAAGCCGACTCTCTCAATTGTTTCGGTTTCAAAACAGCATCTCTCTCTTCTTTTCAAGGGGAAGAGCTGTGCTGAGTTTGTGTCTCTTTCAAAGACTAGGATTGGGGAATACGAGAAACAAGTAAGTTGAACCATGACTTTGCCTGCATGTCTCCTCTCTTTCGCCTGTTGCCAGTAGTCTGCCTTGAGGTCTTGTTTCATGGCTCTGCGACCCTAATTACCTCAACTAAACCCATTTCCTCTTTCCAGCTGGAGAAGATGAGGAACATTATTCCATTTGACCAGATGACCATTGATGACTTCAACGAAGTCTTCCCTGAAACCAAATTAGACAAGACCAAGTATCCCTATTGGCCTCATCAGCCCATTGAAAATTTATAAAATTGAGCCTGAGAGAAGACTCTGGTCCTGACATGACAAACTCTGAACAGTAAAACATTAAAACAGTCCTGAGTGTGTCTGCTTTTCTCTGTGGTAGGATCATTACACCTTCACCTAGGAGTGCCTGTCTGTTAAATACATAGCAACCCCACAGGACAGGGTCAGACATCCCCATAGTGTTTCCAAGACTGTAATCTTTACGGAAGCTGACTGCCACTTCTTTATCCCGTGGAAAAACTGGTGAGGTCAGGCTACCAACCTTTTGATTAGCAGCCAAGTCCTTAACCACTCCACCACCAGGATCTTCCCTAAATGGCAAGGTGACCCTGAAGGTGGGTGCTGGTCCAGTCCTGTATGGTCTGGATGGAAAGGAGCCAACTGCTAAGCCCTCGAGCTGCTGAAATCACCAGCACAACTAGCAGGAGGGCCTGTGACCGTGTATCCACAGGTAGAGAGGAATGATTATTCATCTACTGACTCTTGAACTTCCTCTATGCTTTCAAGTAGCGAATCCCTAGGGAGCGTGCCATTCTACATGTCCATTAGGAAGTGTCAAGAACAGATGGACCAAGTTGCAAGTGTAACAGCAGGGTGAGTAGCAGCAGGGGTTCATTTTTCTGTGCCCCAGCTTTTGAACATCTAAGTGGAATAAAAGGAAACTTGTTTACAAAGTTAGAAGCCATTACAGCTTTATATTTCAGTGTGGACGTTTGTATCAGCCAGTTCCATTAAAAAAAATCTCTACCTTTCTGTGGTTAGCAGAATTGGCCAATGTGGTGGTGGGGGAGGTGATTTAGAGTAAGGGGTGACATTGAGACCATCAAAGGTGCAACCATTGGTCTCTCCCAATCCAGAATACAGAAGAGTGAAGAGAATTGAAAATGCATGGAAACCTGAGTCCCGTGGACACATGGACAATGTGAATTTCAGCTTCCATGACCTGAGACCGGAAGAGTTACATGGTGCCTGGCTACCACTATGGACAGCTCTTGAAAGAAATCACAATAGAAGGTCCTAGATAAAATGGGAGAAAAATGTGGAACAAAACTCAATCATAAGCTTATTGGAGACTGGAGGAACCAAGACAATGGCCCTTGGTCACCCTTTGGGTTCTGAATTGAACTCGCGCGTGCGCACACAAACACGCACACCCAATAGCTCAATTTTCAGCCAAACAATAGATCTAGAAGGGGAACAGTGATACTAGGATGGTACATGCTCCTTAGAACAGTCAACCATTGGAGGTCAAAGGGCAGATTTGCCCAAGAAGTTTAGAAGGCAGGAGGGGCTAGGGAATGTTACATCGTGAGGATTACAATCCAACAACACGAAACAATGAAATGTTGAATGGAACAGTAACTTGCTCTCTAAACCACCCAGTTCACAAGAAAGTTTTAATTTTAAAGGGGGAGTTGGAGGAAGATGATGGAATGAGTCTTTTTGCTCTTGACGTCAGAGGATCTGGTGTACTTATGGCCTAATCCTTTGGCCACTGTATTTCTGACATTAGACTACTTGGGATCTTGAGTTTACAAACATCAGAATTGTCATGAGAATTAGATGAGAGAACTTGGAAAGATTTCTAGGTAAGAACATGATCTAAAAATAACCATCCTCTATGGTATGACAACATCCCAAGGGAAGGGTAATGGGTAATATACACAGGCAAAAAAGTGGTGTTTCTGCCAAATAGCCCAGGTGAACTTGATTGGAGCAATCAACATGGCTGACAAGTCTCAAGAAAGCAGAGTTCAGAGGAGGGAAGCAGAGGATCCTGGAGCCTTAACACTCATTTGTAGGGAGAGAGTTCTAGTTGAAGGCGGGAGATAGCAGTGTGTTTGTCATAAACTGCCTTAACTTGTAACAATCAAATTCGGTGGAGCTGTGGCCTGTAGTCCTCTAATGTACAAAACAGAATAAATACCGCTCGCCCCCTCTCGGATGCTGAATCACTGAACTGGAACCTAGCCTGGCAGCTGAGGAGTCAGACCACTTCCAAATAGAAAAAGACCTTCTATTGGTTTTGGGAGTGTGGTTAGAACACTTGTTGCTTCAAGAAAGAAGCAAAGTGAGCACCCTGTGAAAGTTTTGGGGCATAAAGAGAGGAGTTCTAGCATTTGAGGGAAAGCCTTTGGAAGATTGAAAATGATCCCACAGCCAAAAAGCATTTAGAAAGAATTGGAGGCACTGTTTATTTTCTACCCTCCTAGATTGCAGTTCAAGGCCACCCACCGCTCCTCAGAGCAAGATTAGATTCCCTGCTCCTGCAAGGATTTACAGCCTAGGAAACAGGATCACTGAGTTGGAACCTACTTACTCGATGGCACTTAACAAGAGGATTGTGTGACATTTCTACATTCTGCATGCATTAATTTTACACTAAAAAAATAACCATAGAATGGTCAACCATTGGAGATCAGAGGGCAGCATTGACAGAAGGAAAGACATGCTTCAGAAGGGAAAGGAGGAGGCACGGAAATAGGAAACACGGAGAAAGCGGGAGAGGAGATGTCACACTGAGGGAATTGCAATCAAACTGTATTAGAAATAAGTTTCAAGAAGGATAAAAATTAAGGAGAAAGAGGATGCATTGAGGGTATCATTTCTTTACTGGCAATTGAAGGGGGCCAAAAAGGTATCTCTCTTTTCTTTCTTAAAAAACTACTTCATGAAATCAAACCTGTAGTTACAGAATGCTTGGAAAATGAAAATATGACCATTTCATATCAAAACATGCAAATTTGCTGCGTTAAATTACTAAAATAACAAATTTTTTATTACCAAATACATCTTGTTGAGTTCCTTTGAGTCAGTTCTGACTCCGCAACCCTGAATAGGGTTTCCAAGGAGCAGCAGGTGAGTTAGAACTGCTGACCTTAGAGTTCAAACCAACCCTGCAGTCCAGTGCTTATCCTACATCAAGAATTGGTTGTAAAAGGAAGTAAAAGAATAGTCAAGAAAAGATTGAATTTGTAAGAAACTGGAAAATTAATTAGTACTGTTATATAGCGTCATAAAAACCTAAACCTAGTTAGATCAATGAAGTCGTGGTGTGGCATTGGGTTAATGCACTGGACGGCAAAGTTGGTTTGAACCACAAAGTCGGTGGTTCAAGCTCACCAGCTGCTACTCAGAAACCTTATACAGGGTCGCTGTGGGTCGGAACTTACTCGACGGCACTTAACAACAACAGCAATTGGATCAATAGAACTTGCAGCTGGTAAGTGCCACGGAGTTGGGTGTATGGTTCCTGAGAAGCAGTTGGTGGATCTGAACCACCAGCCTTACAATTAGCCCAGTGCTTATCCTACAGCGCCTCATCAGGAGTCTAACAGAATAGAATGCTCAAAAATCCTATAGAACATGTTAGTATTGAGAATATGCACGTGTTAAGAACTGTTGAGTCAGCTCCAACGCAGTCTCTATAAGGTTTCAGAGAAGCAGCTGGTGAGTTTGAAGCACTCACTTTACAATTAGCAGTCCAGTGTTTATCCTACAGCACCATGCTATATAATCCAACTAGTATTTTGAATCACTGGGGAAAGATACTGGTATAAGCGTTAAAATATTTTTAAAACAACAACAAAAAAATCATTTACACTAAAACAAATTCCATTACAGATTGAAATGTTACAAAAACAAAGTAGCCCAGAATCAAGAAAAACACAGGTGCATTTTATTTAATATTTCGGTGGGAGCGTTTTTCTAAGCAAAGCACTGAAGCAGAGGCCTTCACTGTCTAAGGCATCCCTCATTCTCTCTGTCGTTTTCAAAATTATCTGGTTTATGAGTTTACTGTTTTTCTTTTTCGCTTGAATGTAAGTGGCAAGAATGGGTTGAAGGAAAAATGACGCCTGAAACCCAGAAAAGAAACCTTGGTTCTAGTGGTCCACTGGAGAAATGCAGCCACAGAGCTGGCCTTGGAAGCCAGAGATCATCTGAAAGAGCATCTGCAAGACATGGCAACTTGTCTGGGCTACAAAACAGGAAGAATCCTGGGCCACTTGAGTGGGGAGAGGAGGAAGCGGTTTGAATTTTCTTTTTCAAAAGTACAAGGAACAGTGGTTTTTAAAAACATCTTGAGTTAAGAATTTATGAAAACCTGATGCAACAATACAGTATTCCCAAAATGCTGTGCATAATGTGATGTATTCAACCTAGAAAGGCTCTCCCTCCCTCATGGCATCCCGGAAGAGTTATGATATTCAAGTAAAACATTAAAAAATTTTTTTATTAGTACATTTAAAAATGAAATTAAACATTTTATTAAACCCAGCAGTGGTTCCTCGAAAACCCTATACAGGGTGGCTATGAGTCAGAACAGACTCATAGGCACTAAACAATTGTTGTTGTTGTTATGTGTCGCGGAGTGGGTCCTGACTCATAGCCACCCTGTAACCGGGTTTCTGAGGCTGTAAATCTTTACGGCAGCAAAAAGCCTCATCTTTCTGGTGTGGAACAGCTGGTAGGTTCGAACTGCTGACCTTGTGGTTCCAGCCCAATTCATAAACTACAATATGTAGTTTTATATTCATCTACAGGAAAGTGTGCAAATCAGACGTATACAGCTCTCTGTATGTACAAAAGGTTCAGACAAAAAAACAAAAACAGAACCGTATTAGTTTGTCAGAAACTCCTCATCCTATTACCACCTCATCCCCAGACTTCTAACAGCGGGAATTAATTGTCTTGACTTTCTAGCAGTATACTGATGGGCTCACATACAGTGCACTCAGTTTCATTTGCTGGTGGGCTTGTAGCTTTCTGAGGAGTTTCATGAGGTGGAGGTTTGGATGTTGAGCTACTTCTGGGTACCAACTTTGAGAAAGGCAACAAGTGAGGTCCCATTTAGCCTATTACAGTTCACCTTTCAAAGTGTAGTGGGGTTTCATCAAGAAGAAAATTGTGACTGAGCTATGAAAAAAGAGTAAAGAAAATTAGTAAACAAAAGCATATATATGATGGCGAGGAATTTCCTTTTTTCAAACTCGTATAAAAATGTTAAGTGCCACTAAGTCAGTTCTGACCCATAGCGACCCTGTATAGTGTTTCCGAGGAGCAGCTGGTGAGCTTGAACTGCTGACCTTGCAGTTCAAATGGCTTTGCAGTCTGGCGCATTAAGCCACAGCGCCACACCATGTAAATTAGATTTATTGCAAACAACCATTTTTATAACCAAATAAATTGTTTAACTGCTTGGGTGACCTTTTAAAGGTGAATGCTTGTTGTTGTTACTAAGTACCGTGGAGTAGGTTCGGACTCAGGGTTTCCGAGGCTGCAAATCTTTACGGGAGCAGAAAGCCTCATTTTTCTCCCGCGGAACAGCTGGTAGTTTCAAACTGCCGACCTCGCGCTTCGCAGCCCGATTCGTAACCACTATGCTGCCAGAGCTCTAGTAAAGGCATTTCTTTCTAAGCTAGGACTTGAACTCACAGACACTAAGAGGAACAGTACTCTACCCACTAAGCAACCAAGTTCTGACGCTTGTACTTGCGATGTCACGCTTCTAGAGTTACAGCGCTGCATGGTTGTATCCTGACGTCAGGCGTCTACGTCTCCTCAGGTATCCAGTGGCAACACCCACGAGGCAGTACATCAATTGTACAACACTACAATTCTACAATACTACAACTTCTGGTTCTCTTTCTAAGCCTAAAACAAGGACAAGGACAACGATTCCGAGACGGAAGCAACTGCGGTAACCATTTTCTTTTCGGTATCAAAAGTGTTTCCCGACCACGAAGGGACTCGAACCCTCAATCTTCTGATCCGAAGTCAGACGCCTTATCCATTAGGCCACGCGGTCTTCACAAGTCTAGGAGCTCTACCAAGCAACTATTTGGTAATCGAGGAATTCACCAATGTTAGGTGTGGCGCTGTGGCTTGATGCGCCAGACTGCAAAGCTGTTTGAATTGCAAGGTCGGCAGTTCAAGCTCACCAGCTGCTCCTTGGAAACCCTATACAGGGTCGCTATGGGTCGGAACCTACTCGACGGCACTTAACAGCAAGGGACTCTGTGGGTTAATGTGCTGCGCTGCAAGGTTGGTTTGAACCGTAAGATCGGCAGTTCAAGCTCATCAACCGCTCCTTGGAAACCCTATACAGGGTCGCGATGAGTCGGAGCCGACTAGACGGCACTTAACAACAATAACGCAGATCTTAGAGGCGACACTGCCTGTTCCCCGCTTCACCGCGCCTGTGACGTTCCCTGCGGGGAAGCGCGCACGATTGATGCACGGTCCACTCACGCTAAATTGCCCGCGCACCACCTCCGAGGGGCGACATTTGGCTGGAGCTGCGGCAGCATAATGACTTCTATAGCTGGGTGACCTAGCTGGTGGTGGTGGTGGTGGTTATGTGCCATGGAGTCGGAACCGACTCATAGCGACCCTGTACAGGGTTTCCAAGGCTGTAAATCTTTACGGGAGCAGAAGGCCTAGCTGGTAAGGCCTTAAAATACAGATATGAGGATTTGGGTGTTCGAGTCCTTTAGGGATCGTTTCGTTTTGAGCGAGTGCCTCATGCCCTTCCGCGGCGCGTGGTTCAGCAATCGGTCCTGGTTCTGTCCCACAGACTCGATACGCGCCCCCGCTGGGCGCCCTTTTGCTGGAGCCCGGTCACCAGTCACCTAGCCTGGAACGCTCGCTTTTCGTGCAACCCGTATAGACACGCTGCGGGACGGCTGGGCTTCGGTCAGCCATCCTGGTCCCAGGCCGGCGTCGCGGGGTTACAGTCCCGCATGTGTAGACTCATGCCTGGTACCACTGGACTCGTGATGCCAATGTTTAGTAGTGCCCCAGTGGCCTAATGGATAAGGCACTGGCCTCCTAAGCCAGGGATTGTGGGTTCGAGTCCCACCTGGGGTGGCATAGCTTTCTATGTTTGGCAGCAGATTTTGGTGTCCAGGGTTCTGTTTACTCCCGATCTCTACCCCTCACTGGCCCTACCAAACCACCCCCGACTCCTTTAAAGACGCAGGTGATAAGCTTGAGAATCTTTTACCCCCATCTCGGTAGTAGCCGGTGCCGCCATCGGCCCCCTCGGGATCGGAGTTTAGCTGCCATCCGTGCCAGGGACGCGAAAGAGTGTCTTGGAAACACGCTGCACCCTTAAATTTACTGGGAGAGTCCGATCTCCATTTCCAACTGTCTGAAAGTTGGGGATTGGCCCCTCGAATCCAACACTGCGAAGTTGAGTTAAGGGGGCGGAATCTGTGGGGCAGACTCCGGTTCAAGTCTGGTTTGGGGAGTGAAAATAAAGTTTGGCAACTTCCCGGATGGGACAGGCCTTTTTTAAAAAAAAAAATTCTTGAGGGAAACGAAACAAAAACTACCCCAGGTGGGACTCGAACCCACAATCCCTGGCTTAGGAGGCCAGTGCCTTATCCATTAGGCCACTGGGGCCTGCGGCGCATGAGCGTGGCGTCTTCTCCTGTAATAGGCTCTTACAACGGTCTGACTCCGTGCTCGTTTTGCTGGCACGGTCTGTTGGCTGGCTGACTGCGGTGCGGAGGACACGACCCGGTACTGAGCTTCAAATAAATGGAATCTTACTTTTTTTTGTACAAAGACTGGCTTCTCTTGATTTATGATTCATCCACATTCCTTCTTTTGCCCTGTTTTTTGTTTCTGTTTTTAAGGATGGATCTCTGTCCATTCAGCCTGGTTTTTGTTGTTTCTTTTGTTTTTAATGTTTCCCCTCCGTGTCTTTGAATGTTTTTCACATGCCAGCGGTGTGTTCTGAGCTCCTCAGGGGTCCAGCACTATGTCTTGGGGTCCCTCCTCTGTCCTCTCACACTGTCACTGTCTAACCCTGGGTCGTCCCCCACCCCCCCACCCCCCCAGTATATCTTCTCTCTCTCCTCAGAGACTCCCCCGCCCCGCCATCCATTCCCAAGACTCCACTTGTCCTCTCTGCCCTGGGTCTCCCAGATCCCGCTTCATTCTTGAGCTCCAAGGCTCCAACGACCCTCTCCTGCTTGGCTTCCTGGACATTCCTCCTCAGAGTCACCAGTCTTTTCTCCACAGACAAAACCACGCACTTCAGCCAGCCATCCTCCCAAGCACACGCCCACTCCCACACCATCTGGCCAATCTTCCGACCGCAGATCCTCATGCATCTGTTGTTTCTGTACCCACTGATCCCCTGGGTCAGTCTGCAACCTGTGCCCGGTCCATGCAGACGTTTCTTTGTTCAGTAATGGCCAGTTTAGCCTTCCCTTGCATCTTCTATTGAGGGGTAAAGTCTAAATATGTTAACTGTCCGTTTAAAGCAGGGGTTATTGTCACTAAGTGCAATCGAGTCCGTTCTGATTCAGTGACCCTGTATAGTGTTTCCAAGGAGCGGCTAGTGAGTTTGAACCGCCGACTTCGTGGTTCTAGCGGATCTTGAGGCAGAGTGCTTATCCTATGGTGCCACAGCAGGGGTGGGGAACCATTTTTCTGCCAAAATTCGTGGACCATACAAAATTATCAACTTAAAAATTAGCCAGCTATATTTGGTCAAACATTTAATTAACTGACCCCTAATAGGTTGTGTGAACCGACTCCACGGCACATAACAACAACAATATGATATGTGCCGCTGTGGGTTGATACCTCAGACTGCAAAGCCGTTTGAACTGCAAAGTCAGTGGTTCAAACTCACCAGCCGCTCTTCGGAGACCCTATATGGAGTCACTATGAGTCGGAACTGACTCCACAGCATTTAACAGCAAAAACAACAAACATGATGACTAGAACTGTGGTTGCTTTGTGTGCCTTGTGGGGCTGTGGGTTAATGAACCAGACTACAAAGCTGTTTGAATTGCAAGGTTGGCAGTTCAAGCTCACCAGCTGCTCCTCGGAAACCCTATACAGGGTTGCTATGGGTCGGAACAGACTCGAAGGTACTTACCAACAACAACATATGTCCCGCAGGCCAGATATTACCCACTCCTGCAAGTTCCAAACCTTTCTAGGTCTGGATGCTACTCATCACCGTGGTACCTAATCTTCCTTACCTCCTAGTTCCTTAGGTTCCAGCCACACTGGGCTGTTTGTGATGGTTAGCATTCACTGAGCACTTGGTGGTGGTGAAGTGCTTTTGAGTTGGTTAATTACACATTTTGATTCCTTATGAGGTAGGAACTAGTTAACATCATTTCTCTTTTGGAGATGAGAAACTAAAGGGTCAAAGAATTTTACCCAGGTTCCACTGTTTGGTGAAGAGGTGGTTTCAAAGCTCACCCTCTCACTCACTCTAGTGCCCTGTCTTAGCCACAGGCAGGAGAGGGCCTTGGCATTACCCACACTTTCTTATCTTTGCCCTTGGCCAACATTGGGACCTCTGGTGGTAATGCCAGCTCTTCCTCTCCTTCATGTCCAGCTCAAATGCCACCTCCTCCAGGTCATCTTCACTGAGCCTCCTGCTGGAGCTAGGGGTCCTTCTCACTGCCACAAGTTATTTAGGCCTTTCTTACGTCATTGGCCACAGTTATGTCCTGTTACTATAATAGCAGGTCTCCGTTTGTCTTGTTAGTTTTTATCATCCCCTGATGAATCATTCTCCCTGCAACTAGAATGTTAACCCCCCAGAGGAAAGCTCTTTGTTTGCTTCACTGCTGATTCCCCACCCCCTCACCCAGTGCCTGGCAGTCAGTAAATTTCTGTTGAATTAATGAACTCATGAAAGTGGTACTTCCTTGCACATAAGCCTCACTTCCCCACAAGGCCCTAAGTCCCTTCCAGATCTTTGGTTATGTTGGAAAAAGTCATTTATAAGATAGAATCCCTACTGAATAGTTTTCATCTTGTCTAGACAGGTCTGCTGAAAGGAGGTGGGGATAGGATTCTTTTGATTCAATAGTGAGTAATTGTTATCATGACTAATTGTGATCGTCACAACTGTAAAGGTAGAAGTTATATAACAAAAAGGGGGGAGTAGTTAATCTTATATTCCAGGAAGAGAGGACCCTATGCCCATCAAGGGAGAAGAGCATGAGTGGAACATGAGACCCTATCCAAAGAAGCAGCGACACCAGAGATGGAGGTAGAGGTGATGACATGGCGATTGACCCGCTGAGGACTCCAGACTCGTGTAAAGAGAAAGGTTGTGTGCCAGCGGCCAGGAGGCAGACTTGCAGAATGTGCCCTTTGGTTGTTTAAATTATTATATATTCCAGAGTGTTTTTGTGTTCATCAAACAAACTAAGGGAATTAGAAGCAAAAACTGTCAACCGATAATGCTTGGAGGGAATTGTAATCATTTCAATGAACCAAAATATGATTGGTTTATGTTTTCCCATGTAAACTATCACTCAATTCACAATAAAAGCTTTAAAAACAGTGATTCATAAATGTTTTTCCAATGAAAAGCATATATATGACTAGAGTTCATCACAATGCATTTAGATCTTCACAATATAGCATCTGTCAAACAAGTAAACTAGATTAAAATAATAGTCTCAGAAATTCATATACATGAGCAATATATTCTGTAACCTGTCTACTCCTTCCCAGAGCCATACTGCTGTACACAGAACTTCTCAATTGCAACTTGCTCTTTTCTGCCTCCAAGAACCCATTGACCTGGAGTAGCTGCAGGCTCTGGGCCCATGGACCGAGTAAGGCTGTGTGCCTGTGGGCAGGAGGCTATCTTGCAGCATGTGCCCTTTGGACAAAGTGAATATATTTTTGTTTTGTTTTATATGTGTGCATCAAATAGTTTTGCTTTGTTCATTGTTGTTGCAGGGAGGGGATTGTAATCATTGGGGTGAAAAAAAGTGTATGATTTGTTGAATGTAAAGCTGATCACTTTGTCTGTACACCTTGATTCAATTCACAATAAAACGTTGAAGACAATAACAACAAAAAACCACTACCCAAGACGGCACCCAGCACCCAGTATGCCTTCCTCACACGAGATCTCCAGTGACTCCCCATTTACCTATGTTTCATAAAATCGGAATTCCTTGACTCCAAGGCTCTCCAGATTGAGCTTCTAGCTGCCTCTAGACTTCCCTCCCACAAGTCTTCTGCACACCACGCATTCACACCACAGGCTTTCACACCAGCTCCCCAGCCCTGCCTCTCTCCTGTTGCCATCATTTAGATCGTTCCCTTCAGCGAACATGTCCCTCTCCCCTCGTACTAAGATCCAGACCCAAATCTCTATACTCACTTCTCCCCGTCCTTCTGATTGCATGTTCCCTGAAGACAGACACCAGAACACATTTTCTCTGTTTTCCCAGTACTGTGGTACATAGTTAGTACTGAACGAATAATTCCACTGAGCGGAAGGTAGGAATTCTGTTCTGATGCACTGTGAGTTTAGAATTTTTATTACAGTGAATACATTACCCAGATCACGAAGGTTTAATAGTATAATGACTACTTACAGAGACCTTTACAAGGAATGCCGGAAACTTTCATTCCACAAGAGCATTCTCTTAGCGGCCCCAATATTACAATACGACAAGCATTAACAGAAAAGGAAGGAAGCAATCTCTTCCTAGGGTCAAAGGACCCTTAGCTGCAGTTGTTCAGGTACCCTGAGGAATGGTGTTAGCGGGCTACAGGCGGTGATTTCAGTCCACATCTACCCTTCGGCTTGTTTTGATGGCAGAATTTATTCTCTTTTGTCTCAGCCTTTCCCGATTCCTGTTTTCTACCCTGAAAACAAATCCCACAATTAGGCCCAGATGTCCAGTGTTTTTCTAAGTGGTAAGAGATACTGGGAGCCCCTCGGAAGCAGAGCTGCCAGATTAGCAGGTACTAGCTCCTGAGACCTTTGTTCCGGTCAGTCTCCCAGTTCCGGGAGCTATCCTCCTGGTTCCAGGATCTATCCTCCCCCCCCCCCCCCCGCCGGTCTGCTGAGAGGTCTTGGGCTTCACCTGCCTCCCTTACTACCTTGCAGCTTCATGCACAGGGGTCAGTTTATAGACAACCAGGGCCTATTCTGAGAGAGTGTGGTGGCTCTACAGGATAAACACTCTACTGTGAACCACAAATTTGACAGTTCAAGCCCACTAGCCACTGCTCAGGAGCAAGATGAGGCTTTCTGCTCCTACAAAGATTTGCAGCCTCAGAAGCCCTATACAGGGTCGCTGTGAGTCAGAAGCAATTGCACAGCATTACCAATAGGACTTTTCTGGTACCTGAACTTCCAAAGTACCCCATCTTCTTTAGATGGTTCTTTGGGGGTCTGACTGGCCGTGGTGATCAGGTCTCGAATTTTCTGTAGGCAGTCAGCCAGATTCCGGAACTGATAGCGGCTACATTCCGAGGTGATTATCAACTCTCCTGCTCTGTTGATCTTATTTTTATGCTGCAAATAAAGGAAAAGCCAGTGTCCTTCCAGAATGAAAATGGAAGTTACCGGGGATTACAGACAAGGGGACGTGGTTACCTCAAGGGCGATCTTCTGCCGCACCGGCTCGGCAATCCAGTCAGCGCTGGCCAAATGGAACCTGACTTCAGCCTTGGAATTCACTGAGGAGGAGAGAGGAGGGGAACATGGGTCACACAGGCTCCCAGGGGTGGGGTGGGGTGGGTGGCTGGGAGACGAGACAGCTAACCATTTACAGCACTAGCCTATGTCACCTTGGGGATACAAAGTTGGTGATGGAATGAGCCTGGAAATAGTGAGGTGCTTTTGGACAAAAAGAAAATCTTCAGTGCTTTGCTTACTGTTGTACTGGGCTCTGAAAAGGCTGGGGGGAGCAGGCTCCATGAGAATGAAGGGAACTTGGAGGTGGCTGCCAACTCACACTGTGATTTCCCTTTGTTTAGACTCACAAGCCAATCCTAGGCCTAGCAACCCACAGTGGAAAGTCTGAGAATCAAAGCACACGCAAAAGAATAAAGAGGATTATTATAAGCTGGTGGAATGTAAGCTTCTGTTGAAAACTCCCTTATTCTGCATGAATATAAACCTCGAGCTGACAGGATGCTGTTTCCTAGCTAAGGTTTAAAGGAAAAGCAAGTAACAAAGCTCCCAGTACCTTTATTAACATTCTGCCCCCCAGGACCACTACTCCTACAGTAAGATATTGTCAAGCGATCTGTAAAACAGAAGAAGACAAAAATATGATTATCCCATGGCAAAATGTGTAAACAGCTACTAATTTTACCTTCAATATAACTTGCCCTATTAGCTAGAATCTCTCTCTCTTCAGTGACTTTGATACGGATAAATAAAGCATTCAAATTAGTAAAGTTGAAGATTCACATGGGAAATTTAGGGAGCAAAATTATAACCCAGGTTTGTCTGTTTCTGGTCTGATTCATTTCACACATAGGCCTGCTGCCCGCCATGTTGGTTTTAAAGCAAGGACTCTCTCAAACTAAAGGCACACTTCACTTAAATGTTCATTTCAAATATGGTGGGCATGGGATCCTGGTAAGCTCCGAGGTGGCAGGCGCTGTGTCTCATTTCCTGTGTCCGTTGAGTGTTTCCAGGGCCCAGCTGACAGTCTGTTACTCCAAACATCTGCTGAGTTACTGATCACTCTGTCTGGAGTTCAGAGCTCTGGTTTCTAGCACAGGTTCAGTCACTGACTGACTACGGGATCTTGGCAAAGTCCCACTACTGCTCTGGGACACAGGTGGGTGTTTTGTTGTTGTTGTTTGAGCTATAAATTGGTTTCCTCTACGATTTTTCTTCCTGGAAAGCAGTCTTGTACAGTTGGAGAGGAAAGGGTGGAAGGCAACATAGTGGGAAAACCTCAGAAACTAGATGACGAACCATGGGGGTTTGCATGGTCAAGGATGGTGGCACTTTGGAGACAGAGAGCAGGCCTCAGTAGACAATGGTGACCCACCTTGAGACTGTTTCTGAGAGGTTTTCTTCTTCATGAGAAATCAGATCCTGTTTTGACCAGGTTACATATGCTCATGGTACTGGAAGGATCGGCTCCACCAAGTATCCTGCAATCTTGCCTGGATTCATTACCCTCAAACACAGGGCATGGGAGGTCTGTTAACAGGGACCCTATTACTTGTGTTGGGGTCAAATATTCTCTGTGTTTCAGTGTTATCCCGAGCAAGGGCCACAGAGAGCCCTACTCGGGACTCCTCCTCCTGTCATTGTCTACACAAGTAGTGAACTCTGTGACTCTAACAGGGGCTCATTGTTTCTTTACTGGCCCTGCCTTCTGCTTAACAAGAACAGCATTCCAAAGTTACCAATTATGTGAAGAATTCTTCCACACCTGTCCCCACCTACCAAGTTAGTCCTTTCCTCTCCACTCCTCAAGGCTGCTGCTGTATCCCACTTCTTTTATATCTTTTCAGATAAACACATACACATATGCAGTTGGCCCTAGAATAATGCAGGGGCTAGGGGCGCTGACACCCCACACAGTCAAAAATCTGCATATAACTTTTGACAGCTTACTGTTGACTGGAAGCCTTACTGATCACACCAACAATTGAGCTACACATATTTTGTATGTTATATGTATTATGGGTCCTGGTGTGGGACTGTAGGATAAGTACTACACTACTAACTGCAAGGTCGGTGGTTCAAACCCATCAGCCACTCTTTGGAAACCCTCTTCAGGGGTCACTGTGAGTTGGAACCGACTTGACGGCACTTCACAACTAACATGTACAACTAGCATTTTCAATACGAGAGCAGGGATTTCACAAATGGTGCAAAGCTTTCATTCCTGCTGGCATAGCTGTAGAGGCTTCGTGAATTTCGTTTCCTTTCCTTTTTTTTTTTACAATGGTCCTTACTCTGGATTCATTTATCTTGAAATGGCGGGCAACTCAAGCAGTTCAACATGTTCTTGTCATGTCATGATTTTTCTCTAATTCTTGGGGACACTTCCAGCCTCACCAGTGGCACTTCATATGGGTCCCATGGTGGTATTCAGGGTTCATACACTGGGCTAAGTCGCATAAAAACCACAATACACGAGAACCTCAAAAGGTCACTTTTCTACTTCAATAAATAAAGTTTTAGAGAGACCAACTGCTCACACAGAGATGATGAGCATTCCATGGTTTAAAAAAGAAATCCACATATAATTGGACTCACATAGTTCACACACATGTTCAAGGGGAAACTGTACACATATGCATATATACAAGTAAGATAGGCAGTAGTAGTAGACTTGGTATACTCGACTGCACCTTGTTTCAAGTACTGACCAGCGGCTCTATTGCATGTATTGTCCCATGTCAAGAGATCATCAAGAGTTCTGGGTTCACGTGTAACATTCCACTGAGCACCACCCATTTGCTATTCTAAACAAGACTGCAAAGACTCCATTTCTGTCCTCCCCAAGACAATTGCTTCACTTTCACATGGGAGCAATGTGCTTTTTAATGAAACGGAATTACTTACCTATAGGAATGTCATTGTTGTCTCGCTTTGCATCGTCCTGGAAGATAATTTATATAGTGTCAAATACATATTACCTGCTAGGTAACTCCTACTTGGTCCAGGGTATCAAAACAAATTACATGAAGCCACACTGCCAATATAGACATTACTACTTTCCAAGGCTTCTACAACTGTTCTTCCTTGTTCGGTCATGGCCGATGCAACAAAAATGGAGTCAACTTGAATTTGTAAACTGTGGATGTACTGAAATGGCAACTGGAATGGGAAAACTACTGGGTTGAAGCCCTGGGATGGTACACTCAGAAGTGGAATCGTGAGCCCTTTCAGGAGACTGATGTGGGAGGTTCTTATAAAGATCATGGAAAGTGACACCCATTCAGATTTATACAGGTGGCCTTCATCTTTGAGCTGAGCACCGCTGTCTGACTCTGTAGGTTAAAAGATTCGGTTGCTCTGGAACGCACACACTGCCCTGGTTTTCCAGGAGGGAGACTTTCAAGTAGGGAATCAACCAGTAATTTTTTTCACTCCAGTTATCACCCATTTTACAAATTTGGGTCTGTTCCAGTTTCACTTCACCAGCCATGACTGAATCAAAAAAGAACTGGTTTGAGGTCCTGTAATTTTCCAGCCTTAGCAAGCTCATCCTAACAGGATGACGGATAAAATATTCCCAGTCTCCAGAGGTATTAAGGAGCTCTGGTAGCGCAGTGGTTAAGAATCAGGCTGAGAGCCTTAAGGTTAGCAGTTAGAAACTACCAGCTGTTCCACAGAAGAAAGATGAGGCGTTCTGCTCCCATAAAGATTTATAGCCTTGGAAACCCTGTACAGGGTCGCTATGAGTCGGAACCAACTCCACAGCACATAAAAACAATCCCCAGATGTACTACCTCAGAAACATTCCTCCAGCCTGAGCTCCTACAGGTCACTAGGGGTCTGGTTCCAGGGAGGGAGGGAGTCACTCATCAAGACAGCTCTTAAAGGTACACCCTCTACCAACTTGGCACAACAAAGCTTGTGGCCCTGATCCTTCCTGGGCTGTGACAAGAACTTGTTGGGCCTGCTATTCTGTGTTTGTCTGGGATGTTCATTTCCCTACTATTCTCAGGGCCTGTGGCTGTGTTTTCTCCAGGTCTCTAACTAAATGTCTCTTGTTTATAGAGAATTTCCCATACCATTTTACTTAAAAACGGCAACCTTACCCCCACTTCTAGCATTCCACTTCCTTCTGGGCTTAATTTCCCCCCAAAGCACTTTCACATATTCTGTATTACTTGTGTAATACAATGGAGGGTCAGTGAAAAAGAGGAGCGAGACCCCAACAAGATGGATTGGCACAGTGGCAGCAACAATGGCTTCAAGTGGAGCAGCAACTGGCACAAGACACGGTGGTTCATTCTGTTGTTACGTAGGATCGCCGAGTTAGAACTGACTCCACGGCACTTAACAATATCTTACTTTACTTGTACATTTTTCTCCTTCGATTAGTATACAAGACTCACAAATGTTGCCTTTTGTTCACTGTTCTATATCCAGTCACAGCATAGCGTACCCAGTATACGATCAGTAAGAGTTTGCTGAACGAATGAACGTATATTCTCTTATGGAATTGAGTGAGTGTTGGTTCTCCGGCTTCCCACCTAATAGTGCGCACGCACAAGAGCTGTTAATGAATGCATGCCAGGAGAATGAACGATAGTTCCTATTTGCTTAGATGTGCTGAGGTTGTTATTGGAAGCTATAGGGAGCATAACCTTCCTTTTTAGTAAACACTTAGCAGGCTCTGGCATTCCTTAACAGCTTTAGAGGACGAGAACGCCCACATTTTCCTTTAGGAAAGGAATTTGGGCCAGTGGGAAATAAACTAATGAGAAACGAGAAGACCCGAAGCCACACCCCACACCACGGTATTCCCTTCAGCCCCAGGACCCAGTTACTCGGGCAACCAGTCCCCTCCCACGGCGAACGTCGCGCCGTGCGCGTGGAGACTTCCACACAGCTACTGGGAGGCCAATGGGAACCCAGATTCCTGACGTCACCCAGCAGAGGCGAGGGAACGCCCCTTCCGTGTCCCCGGCTCACCGGGACCCTCCAGGCGGTGTCCAAGCCCTTGGATTCGGGGTAGAGCTTGTCCAGGCTGTAGATGCTCTGGAACTCGGCACCGTCTACCTGCTTGTGCAGAGTCCGGCGGGGACAGCGCGCGGGCGGCGAGAGCAGCCAGGCTCCGGCTCGGTTCACGCCCCAGCGAAAGCACCTGGCCGCCATGTTCAGAACGCCTGCCACTTCCGGCGGCGATTTACCAGTCCGCTAGCTCACACTTCCCTCGGAATTTGGTTCCGCGTGTCTTTTAGCGACCTCCTAGTGGAGGCGGTGAGCGGGCGGTTGGCTTTGCTCTCTGGCGGCGATTCCTAGAGACTTAGGGTTGGTCGCCTGCTGAAGGCCTGACTGGCGTTCTGGGGTCTGCTTCAGCAGTGGGCATGACTTAGGCCAGATAGCGAGGTCGCAAGTGTAAAGAACCCCCCAGATCCCGTGTCCCCCAAAACACCACTGCTTGTCTCCCTATGATTAGCAAGGTCTGCTCCGAGCCACCTGTTGTTAGGTGCCATCGAGTCAGTACCGACTCATAGCCACCCTATGCACAACAGAACGAAACACTGCCTGGTCCTGGGCCAACCTCACATTCATTGCTACGTTTGAGCCCATTGCTGCTGCCACAATGCCAATCCATCTCGTTCTGGGTCTTCCTGTTTTTCTCCGACCCTCCACCTTACCAAACATGATGTCCTTCTCCACGGACTGGTTCCTCTTGACAATATATCCGAAGTATGAGAGATGAAGTCTGGCCATCCTGGCTTCCAAGAAGCATTCTGGCTGTACTTCCGACACAGATCGATTTGTTCTTGTGACAGTCCATGGTACTTTCAGTATTCTTCTCCAACACCATAACTCAAATGCATCGATTTTTCGATCGTCTTCCTTATTCACTGTCTTAACTTTCGCATGCATATGAGGTTATTGAAAATACCTTGGCTTGGGTCAGGTGCACCTTAGTCCTCAAACTGACATCTATGCTCTTGAACACTTTAAAGAGGTATTGTGCAGCAGATTTGCCTAGTGCAGTACGTTTTTTTATTTCTTGACTGCTGTTTCCATGAATGTTGATGGTTCATCCAAGAAAAAAGAAATCTTTGACTTCAATCTTTTCTCCATTTATCTGAGCCACCTAATTCACCTGAAATCCATCAGCTCAGTGTCCCCTCTTGCCTTCACTCTGCTCTATTTTTGCATACCACTTAATCCTTTTCTAATACTTATTGCATGTCTCCCAGCTAGAATGGATCCCGGATGGCGCAAAGGGTTTGCGCTGGACCTAACCCAAGAGTGTTATGGAAGAAAGGCCTACTGATCTGCTTCTTTAACAATTATCGCCAATAAAACCCCCACAGAGCAATTCTACTCTGTAACACAAGGGGTCGCCATGAGTCAGAAGCAACTCAACAGCAACTTTTTTCCTTCCCCAGATACAATGTAAACACAGTACAGTAGCTCACTGTTATAAGCTGAGTACCTAGAACGTGACCCATTTAATAATGTTATTAAATGCTGTTGAGTTGGTCAGATTCATAGCCATCCTATATATGGTTTCAAGGCGTGGCTGGTGGGTTTGAATTGTGGTTAGCAGTCCAGTGCTTATCCTACAGCACTACACCAGGACTCCATGGCCCAGAATAACTAATAAATATTGATAACATGAGTTTTGTGGAAATGTAGTTGTTTTTTTTTATGTTTTATTGTGAATTATGTGATAGTTTACATGGGAGAACATTAGTTTTACATTCATTCTATCATAGATCGTTTCATTGCCATGGTTACAATCCCCTCCATGCATCATCAACCAACCAAAGGGTATACCCTGTTAGCCTGCCCCCCCACACCCTCCCGGTCTTCAGCACACAGTCCCTCTCCCTCTCTGGATCTAAAGTCCCCAGCTGCTCCATCTCAGCTGCTCCATCTCTCCATGTCATCGTCTCTGACTCCATCTCAGGCATCACTGCTTCTCTGGGTAGGGTCCCGCTCTCCGCTCTTCTCCATTGATGGTCCCAGGGACCTCCACTCCTAGACTGCAAAGTTAATCACTCCCCTCCTTGCTATCAAATGTCTACCTTTACATTTCCAACCCCCACAATCACTCCTGATAACAATTATTCACTATTGTATCACAAGAGACCCATCAGCCCCGCCTAGACAGATTTGATACTAGTCACTGGAGATTCTACCTTCCTCCAGGCCCTCTGGATCTAGGTTCCCTCTTGAAAGCTTGTAAGCCAGTCACTTCTTACCTTTGTAGCCCGCCCCCCACCCCACCCCATTTTGGGTAGCCAATGTCCAAGTTGCCCATCCCTGTCTACTCTGTGTATGGAGGGGGTGGGAATGATCCTTGCTGTCAGGATTTGGTTCCTCTTTTGAGCTACTGCATCCATAGGTGTAGGTCAAGTCCATCAAATTGTATCAGATTACGCTTTTTTTCCTCTTCTTTCTTCTGGTTGAGCTTTGATCATCCAGGCATTGAAGCCAGGTCAAGTGGGCATTATCTGGAAATGTAGTTTTGCAACTTGAACTATAGCTGTTGCTAAGTGCTGTTTGGTTGGTTCCAACTCATAGTGATCCTGTAGCAGGCTGGGGAATGTCTGGCCCCATAAGCCCATAAAATCATTTTACCCACAAGCCCATAAAATCATTTGGTCTGGTCCTGTCAAGGCAACTGCAGGCGGGACTGAAATTCAAATAAATCTAGGAGTTTTTTTCATAGCAACATAAATTTATACTAAGTGATGTTATAAATATCCAAATGGCCCTTGGCAGAACAAAAGGAACCCTAGTAGCTAGTACATTATGAGCTGGGCTGCTAACCACAAGGTCAGTAGTTCGAATCTACCAGTAGCTCATCAGGAGAAAGATGAGGTTTTCTGCTCCCATCAAGATTTTAAGGTTTCTGAGGATTGGCCGGTGGGTTTGAACCGCTGACCTCGTGGTTAGCAGCTTAACCTACAGCATCACACCAGGACTCCAGAGGTCTAGTATAGAGCTGAGTCTTAGTGACATCAGCCTCTTTCACAAGGCAATTTGTACCCAAATCCCAAATCCTTCTGAGTATGCGTGTGGTGATGGCTTATACCCAGACACTGTCGCAGGACAAATGCCAGATGGAGGGAGTAGGAGGCATGTCAGAGAAGGAGATGGTTTGGAAAAGTGGAATACCCCCCACTTCCTGTCCCATTTTGGGCTGGAATGAGTTGAAATGTGATGGCAATTTATTCCAGCCAGGAGTTAAGGGGAGACTGAAAAGGTAGGAAGAGAATACGGAGAGCCACAAGGGACACAGTACCCTTAATGCTACTAAAACATGACAAAGCCCAGAACTGAGATGTGATCGTTCTGCACATGCTCAAGCTGTGCTTCAAAACAGCTAAACACTAGGAATTCACTTTAGTGAGAGGCAGTGTGGTCAATGAAAACTGAGCGCAAAAATGTTAATAATTGTTAGTAATACTAGTGGCTGTTTCTTGATGAGTTATATTTTTAGGAAGAAGCAGAGTTGCCTTTAAAATTTGCCTCCAAGGGCTGGTTGGTCCAAAGTGTGGTGAGACCTGGGGACTCCTGAGCCCAAACACAAGGACATAGCCATGGAAGGCTAGAACTGAGAGTGAAGCGTCCAGCTGATATGACGTGAAGGGAGATGCACAAGAACGTCCAAACTTGTAGATAGTACTCATCTGACATAGCCTCGATGGCTTGATGTTTAGAACTTGAATGTTGTTGTTGTTGTTAAGTGCCGTCGAGTCGGGTCCGACCCATAGCGACCCTGTACAGGGTTTCCTAGGGTGAACTTGAATAGAGGAAGATAAAAAGAGAATTTTTTAAATAAAGAAACAAGTGTAAATTGCTACAATTTGATGAACTTAATCTATACTTATGGATGTAGTAGCTCAAAATACCAACAGAGAGGGAAGGAGTCTTCACATCAAGGATCAATGCTATCCCCTCTGTACACAGGGTAGATAGGGACGGGCAACTTAGACACTGGATACCTAAAATGAGGGGGCGATAAAGGCACAAAGTGACTGGCTTACAAGTTTTCAAGAGGGAATTTAGTTTCAGAATGTGTGGGGGAAGGCAGAATCCCCACTGAATAGTTTTCGTCTTGTCTAGACAGGTCTGGTGAAAGGAGATGGGGATAAGATTCTTATGATTCAGTAGTGAATAATTGTTACCATGACTAATTGCAGTTGCCACAACTGTAAAGGTAGAAGTTTTGTAACAAAATGGGGGGAGTAGCTAACCTTACAATCCAGGAACAGCGGACCCTAGGACCATCCAGGGAGAAGAGCATCAACGGACTGTGGGACCCTATCCAGAGAAGCAGGGACACCAGAGATGGAGTCAGAGATGAGGACATGGTGAGATAGAGCAGCCGAGGACTCTAGACTCATGTAAAGAGAAAGGCTGTGTGCTGGTGGCCAGGAGGCAGGGTTGTTTAAATGATTGCATGTTCCTGAGTGGTTTTGTGTAAATCCTCTCCCACCCTCCAAAAACCAGAGGGAATAGAAGCAAATATTGTTGAACGATGATGCACTGAGATTGTAATCATTGCAATGAAACGATGAGTGTAACACGGATGTTCTCTCATGTAAACTATCACTCAATTCACAATAAAAACTTAAAATTAAAAAATTGAAAAATGGTGAGGCGTTTCCAGGGAGGGAACTTTATCCACATCTTAAAGTTTCACAGATCATTGCATTTTATGATATTTAGACATTGATATATTATCAATTGCCTTAGCAAATAGTGAGAGAAACCATCTGTCATTATACAATCCGCAATTATTCACCAGTCTTGGCCATCAGTGTCAGCTAACCCTGAGAGAAAACCAATAAAAACCTAAGCCTACTGCCATCCACTCAACAGCACTTAACAACAACTGCCATTAAGGAGTCCTGGTGTGGCTCTGTGGGATAAAGCACTGAACTGCAAGGTCGGTTGGAAGCACAGGATCAGTGGTTCAAACCCACCAGCTGTTCCTCAGAAACCCTACCCAGGGTCACTATGAGTCAGAATCAACTCGATGGCACTTAACAAAATAACAACTGCCATGAGGTTTCTTAGGCTATCATCCTTATGGAAACAGAAAGCCTCATCTTTCTCCCATCTTACGACTGGTGGATTTGAACTGCTGACCTTGCAGATAGGAGTACAGTGATTATCCAACAGCACCCCTGGGACTCCTTTGAGAAGACCTCAAATGTAGACAGGAATTTCAAAGTGTGATGTTAACTGTTTTTGCTTTATGTCCAATAAAGGTGATTTTCTGTTCACCTTTTCTTTTTCTTTTTGATCCCCAAACGGAAATTTATTGTTATATGTCGTTAAGTGTCATTGAGTTGGTTCCAGCTCATAGCAACCCTGTACAGGGTTTCCAAGGAGCGGCTGGTGGGTTTGAACTGCCAACCTTTCTATTAGTCCAGTGCTTATCCTACAGCACCACACCAGAAGTGCTATTGTCATAGCGTGAGAAATCGTTGCCAAAAAGATAGAGGCAGCCTCAGCGTGTTTTTGTCTGATAGTAAATCTGCATTGGAATGTGTGTCTTTCCTTGTACAGCGGTATTTGTACCTTTTGGGTTTAATTTCAGAAACCTAGGGTAAAAAAATAAACCCAGACTCAGTTGCCTAAAAAAAAAAAGCCTGCTGTGGATGCTGGCTGTTTGAAACAGGAGATTGTTATCAAATCAAGGCTCTATCTTCTCAGTATCTCTGTACAATGCTTGTTGTTATTGTTGTTAAGTGCTGTTGAGTCTGTTCTGACCCATAGCGACCCTGTATAGGGTTTCCAAGGAGCAGCTGGTGAGCTTGAACTGCCGATCTTGCAGTTCAAACAGCTTTGCAGTCTGGCGCATTAGCCCACAGTGTTTAGGAGGGAATAAACCACGTTCAGATACTGATTTTGTAACCTCCAATGTATGGAGCTCTGGTAGTGTAGTGGTTACGAATCGGTTTGCGAACCTTAAGGCCAGCAGTTCGAAACTACCAGTCTCTGCAGGAGAAAGATGAGGCAGTTCTGCTACTATAAAGATTTATAGCCTGTACAGGGTCACTATGGGTCGGAACTGACTCGAAGGCACTTAACAACAATGTATGAAGGGGTAACAACTAACATTCTCCTTTTGGGCTCTAGACTGGAAGTAGAGTCCCCTGGGTCCACTTCCTGTCTGCTTTAGTCCCCAAATCTCAGAGGGAACAGAGGCGTCTCCATGGTGACTGGAATGAGTTGCTCAGGGGAGCAAAACCAGGGATTCACTCGGGTTGAGGGTTAAAGGATTATGAATAACAAAGTCAGAATCTTATGTGGCATTTCCATGTGGCTGGACTCCAGACTCAAGCCTGACCCAGAGCAATAGAAACAGGAAGCTGCAGGTTTCCATGGCCCTAAATAAACAGCCTGCTCAGGCCATCTGGTGGCCTGGATTCTGGGAGAGAAGCTGATGAGACAAACTGCCTTGGGGTGGTGAGAAGAGCAGCTGGTAAACTGCTTTCACCTGCTGTTGCTATGAGCCTTCCAGAATGGGACCTTCCTGGGAAAAACAGACCTGAGAGGTACCCTCTGTTCTCCTAAATAGGTGGGCACCAAAGGCTGAGGCCAGCCTTCCTCTTCCTCTCCTAGGTCTTTCAAAGGCAGATGGTGCATGGGGGTACGGGGGTGGGGACAAGGGGAAGAAAAGGTGAAGAATTTTTAAGTTACCTTTCCTCACTGCTGGTCCCTACTCCATCAGAGAGAAAACCCAGCTGCAGTTGACCCCACGTGTGTCAGGGAAGAACTATGCTCAGAGTTTTCAGTGGCAGGTTGTTCAGATTGCCAGTCCTCTCTTCCAATGCACCTCTCAGTAGACTTAAACCTCCAACCTTTGGTTAGCAGCTGAGTGTGCTAAACATTTGCATCTTCCAGGGACTCCCAATTCCTCAGCCTTCAGGAACCAGTGACATCATCAACCTTTTCAGAGGACGCCCCCACCCCCTTCATCAGTGGTTTCCCAACCTTTTGATTTCATTATTATGCCCCACCCCACAAGGGAGCCTATTTAGATTCCCCCCCCACCTCTAAAATTTCACTACTGCATATAGACTGTGTATTGTGACTATTGAGTCGGCTCCCACTCATAGCAACCCTGTATAGGGTTTCCAAAGACAAGCTGGTGGGTTTGAACGACTGACCTTGCAGTTAGCTTATTCTACAGCACCATACCAGGATTCCTGATAGACCGTCATCTGTATACATCTAAAAAGTAAGGCTTTTCGTTCCCTAGGAACCAGTTCTTGCTCTCTTGGGGGGCACTGTCACCCCGTTGAGCATGCATGCCCGAGTTGGTGTAGGAACACCTTCCTGCTCCCACTTTCCCATCACGTTTTTGTGGCAATGTCCCCCTCAAATCAGAATGTCAACTCAGGGAAATAGGGACCCTGGCTATTTTGTTTGCTAGGTATCTCTTGGCATGGTGGTGGTGGTGATGTGCCTTGGAATCGGTTTCGACTCATAGGTACCCTGCATAGGGTTTCCGAGGCCGTAAATCTTTAGGGGATCAGAGAGCCTCATCCTTCTCCCGTTGAACAGATGACAGCGTTGAACTGCTGACCTGGAGGTCAGCAGACCAACTCGTAACCCACTACCAGAGCTCCATTCTCCTCCTGGCATAGCTATAATCATAAATATTGGTTGACTGATCTGGTGAGTTCAGTTTTATGGAGATACCTCAATGTCTTCGATAGTCCCAGGTCTACTATGGCTGAGAGTTACAGTAACGAGTGGGGGACCTGGAGGGCCGGAAGTGGAGCTCAAGCTTCCTGTAGGTGCGTGAGGGGAGGCAGGTATGTGTGACAGACAGACATGAACATGACTCCAGGACCACTGCTGCTTTCAGAATACTGGTGCGTTTTTTATTAAAGACGAGAATAAAGCATTTGTAAATATATTTCTCTCACGTATACTCCAAAGGAGAAGCTGGTCAGCTGCTACAACTGGGGTGGGAGCAGGATGAAGCTCTTTCCCCTACCCCATCCCCTCCACCTTCAAAGACAGAGACACATGGAGGCCCGGAAACTACCCAGCCCCAAAGGACAAACGGTTCTGAGTTACGTGGATGTGACTGGAAGGAGACAGCCACCAGCCCTCCTCACAGTGCCACCTGGAGTATGGCGGTCCCTCCAGGAAATCAGGCATGAGTGTTAAGAAAACCCTTTACCCACTAGAAATAAATAAGGCATAAAGGTCCCCCCCACAGCCCCACACAGAGGCTGGGGCCACCGCCTTCCACCGGGATGTATGGCTCCTCCTATTTCTAAAGTCTTGGATGGGCAGCAGGGGGAACTGTCCACCCTGAAGAACTGCTCAGAGCAAGCTGGGATCTCGGGTATTTCGGAGCACAAGCCTGGATTTCTGGAGACTTAAAAGATTAAACTCCTGACCCAGCTGGGTCCTTAAAAGCCCATCCAGAAGAGGGCTATAAGCAGGCATTATATAGGAGAGAAACATGTTCCCTGTCCTATTCCAATGCAATACTATCTGGTATGAGTAAGAAGCAGGCAAGGAGACAGGGATGGATGCTACAGCCACTGACTGGTGGCACATGCCCAGGACTTTGCGGGGCAGCAGTGGAAGCTGTGCTGGGGCCAGCCAGTGGAGAAAGTGGGTGTGAATGAGACGTCATGGTCCCTGAGATGGGGGCAGAGATCAAGCCCAGCGTGTCAGAGGTGGTGTACAGAGAAGGGGGCTCCCTCTCACCCTGGCCCTAGAAGGCTTAACTCAGAAGGCATTTCAGGGGCTGGAACCCAAAGGGGCTAGGAAGGAGATGGGGTGCTCACCTCCCTTATGGCTGCTAGGCGGGCACCCTCTTCCCCTCTGATTGGCTAAAGCTGCAGAGGCCCAGGGTTGGAGGGGAGATGCTGGCCCTCACGGGGGCCTAGCTGAGGCTTCCTGCCAGCAGGGCAGGGGTTTCCTCTGACCTGGTTGGGACCCCGGAGTGGGAGAGCTGGTGCTAAGGAACGGCAGCGTGGCTCAGCTGGGGAGAAGCAGTGAGTGGTCCAGGAGACTCTGGGGTCTCCCTTCAAGTGTTTCCAGTGGGAGCAAAGGGCTGGGGAGTCCTTGTATTGCAAATCTCTCCGAAAACAAAACTTGGAAAAGAAGTCAACGGGTCCAGAATGGCTCCCAGAGCCTGGCCGCAAAGCTCAGGGTCAGGAAGCTGGGTGGTCTGGGGGTACTGGGGACCCACCATGGGAGTGGAGACGTTTGGCTTTGAACTCTGGTTGCGACAGGATGGTCTGGGCTCCTGGGAAGCAGGCTGTGATGACACCTTCCCTGTCAGCAGGACACAGGTCCTTCCCACGCTCCCGGCGTCAGAGGGTCCTGTATTTCTGGACCGGCACCTGTTCAAGTGGTTGTTCTCCTATGGTAGGCTGCAGGCCCTGTGAGAGGCACCCACACGTGTGTCCAGGGAGGCTGCATTGTAGAGGCCTCACTTGCTGCTGTGGGTCTTGACTTTGGTGGCGTTGATGTCGGCCTTGGTCTTCTGGATCCTGGAGAAGATCTCTTTGAAGAGCGCCTTGTACTCGGGCTGGCTCTGCTCCAGCCGCTTGTCCACAGCCTCCACATGCTGGCTAAGGCTCTTGTCTCCAGCCTTGACCTCGCCCGGGCCCTCCTCGCCCCCTCGCAGGTCCCTCCAAGAGCTGTCCCGGGAGATAGGCCTAGAGGTCTGCACGCCTGCGTGCCGCACGCCCGCCCCATGCTGCCGGCACTTGTTCAGCAATTCCTCATACTTCTCCAGCAGCGCGTGGTACTGCTCATCTACCTCCCGCAGGATGGACATACCCCGCTTGCGTACGCTATTAGCGTGCAGCGTCAGGTTGCCCGCGTGCCGGCTGGCTGGGTCTTTGGCCACGATGACGTTGAGCGCCGTGTCACTGCAACTCTTGCGCACCGCATGGCCTGGGGAGGTGGCCGGAGAGGAGATGCCGTCCTGGGTACCTAAGTTGCTGCTGATACCCGGCTGAGGGTCATCCGCCTCGGGGGCATGGGTGAGCGGCTCAAGCAGGGCCTCGGCTAGGTGGTCCTCCCGGCCCAGCAGGTAGGTTTTCACCTGTTTCATCTGCTGCAGCTCTAGGAGCTCAGCTTCCAGCTCCTGCACACGCAGGCGGCAGCCCTCCAGCTGACCTAGGCGCAGCTCGAGCTCGGAGTATTCCTGCAGTACCGCTGTGTACTCCCGCTCTGCGCGCTCCTTGCGCTGCCGCTCCTGGCTCACTTGAGAACGTAGTGCCCCCACCAGGGTCTGCAGCCGCTCATTCTCCTGCTCCAGCGGCCTCGGGCCCAGCTCCAGGGAGGAACTGTGTAGGCGGAAGGCATCCTCGCACCTGGGGTCGTAGGGTAGTGGTCACGGTCAAGACCCCTAAGCCCAGCCTAGACATTGCATCTCTCTGGTCCACTGTGCCCATCTAGATCTGTTCTTCCCTCTTCCTGCCCCTCCGCCCCACCGTTTTCTGCGTGTTTCAGACCTTACTCTTTTTGTAAGCTCAGCCAACGGAAGGCACTGGCAGGAGGCCGGAGGGTATATGTCCCTGGTACGCTCCCTGGGTAACCATCAGCCCTCTACACTTTGCCTCACCCCCTTAGGCCCGGGATGGTCACAGTGGCTTCCCTCCACCCTGCCGATACCTCTTTATTTATGAATCCATCTTCAATGACTCTGTTTGAGTGGCTGCTTCCTGTCAGGACCTTTATTGAAACGTCTACTAAATATACGATAAAATTCTACAATTCTACATTAAGGAGTCGTATGGTCTTAAAATTTTATGGGAACTTAAAGGGGTGGTGGCTTAAGCCCTCCTGGGTTGGCATCCTTCTAAATGGGTGACCTCTGGGCTTCACTGTTCCCATCTGAGCAGTGGGAATGATAACTACGCCCCCCAACAGTAATGCTACAAGAATGACGTCACTTAGGCTGCGCCGGACACAGGCTCAGTACCCCATCAACGCCAGCCGCTATTGTTCTCCTTAACAAGTGGGCCAGGCTCTCTCCCATGGCCCATAAGATGCACCAAGACTTGTTTCCGCCCCTGCTCAGTGCTCGCCCTCTCTGTCCTTCCCTGCCTGGGGTCAGAACCCAGCTGCTGTACTCTGAGCGGACTGGCCCGCACCTACCGGGGGCTGGTGCACAGCTCCTTGAGGCAGGGGAAGGTGTGGATGGTGCGCCTGCGTTCCCGCTTCTCCCGGCGGACTCTCAGCTGCTCCAGGCCCCGCAGCTGTTCCAGCTGTGCCTGGAGCTCCTCCACTTGGGCCTGCAGGCGCTCAATGGTCTCCGTCAGCCTGCAGGTGGAGAGACTTGGGCTTAGGGATAGACAGGCAACCTTGAGGTGTGCTCCGGGCACTGAGCTCTGATGGGGAAACCGTCCATCAACCCAAGGCCCCACCCCTTTCTCACACCTCCCAGGCCCAGTTGCTCACTCCTCTCCTGTGTACCATCACTGTTGTTTGCACACTTATCCAGTACTGCAGTCACGTATTTACATGCTTGCCGTTACTCCCAGGCTTCGAGCTCACAGAGGGCAGACTTTACCATCCCATCTCCTCCATCCCATCTTCCCACCCTTGGCGGTCCTCACCCATGAATCTTCTGCTGCGCAGTCTTGCTCTCCAGCACCAGTTTCTGGTTAGTCAGCTCCAAGTCACGGGCAGTCAGGTCCAGCTGCTCATATACCTTGGCGTGCTGGTCATTCACGTGCCGCAGTGTGTCCAGCTGCTTGGTCAGGTACTAGGGGGAACGGGTTGGGGGGCGAGTGGCCCTTTAGGGCAGGTGGGGGAAAATATCCCTGCCTGAACCTTGCAGATTCGCTGGGGTACTCATCTACAGGGGCAGGAAGAAGCTGGTATGTCAGGGCTGTCTGTACACTGCACAAAGCTGGCAGACAGAGGCTGTGTTTACTAAGAAGGCACCTGCTGCCTGGGGGTGGGAGAGCGCATGTGTAGGGCCCACATGGCCCCTCACCTCAATCTCTTGCACTTGCTCCTCATTGGTGGAGTACATCTGCTGCAAAGACTCCTCCAGCTCCTTGTTCCTCTCCAGCAGCGTCTTCCCCAGCTCTGCTGCCAGGTGCAAGTCTTGGGGGAGGGGGCAGAGGGCAGAGGGTGGGAGAAACAGAAGCAGCAAAAGAACACAGTCAGACCATTTGCCATTAAGTCATTTCTGACTCACAGGGACCCCTGAAGGACAGAGTCGAACTGCCTATAGGGATTGTAAATCTCAACATGTATGCTGAGCAAATAGTCCGAGAAACTGGATTATATGAAGAAGACTGTGGCATCAGGATTGGAGGAAGACCCATTGACAACCTGCATTATGGCGATGATACAACCTTGTGTGATAAAAGCAAAGAGGGCTTACAATACTGATGAAGATCAAAAACCATAGCCTTCAGTATGGGTTGTACCTCATCACTGGACCAATAAATAATATCATGATAAATAATATCAATGGGTTGTATCTCATCACTGGACCAATAAATGTTGTTGTTGTTGTTAAGTGCCATCGAGTCGGGTCCGACCAATAGCGACCCTGTACAGGGTTTCCGAGGGTGTAAATCTTTACGGGAGTAGAAAGCCTCATCTTTCTCCCGCGGAGCGGCTGGTAGTTTCAAACCGCTGACCTTAAGGTTCGCAGCCCTATTCGTAACCACTACGCTACCAGAGCTCCTTTTATTGTGTTTCATTTTATTGTGCACAGGGTTGCTACTATTATACCAATAAATAGTATCATGATAAATGGAGAAAAGATTGAAGTTGTCAAAGGCTTCATTTTGCTTGGATCCACTATCAACATTCATGGAAGCAGCAGTCAAGAAATCAAATGACATATTGCATTAGGCGAATCTGCTGCACAAGACCTCCTTAAAGTGTTCAAGAGCATAGATGTCGGTTTAAGGACTAAGGTGCGCCTGACCCTAACCATGGTCTTTTCATTAGTTTCCTATGCATGTGAAAGTTGGATAGTGAAAAAGGAAGACCGTAGAAGAATTGATGCAGTTGGAGAAGATTAAAAAGTGCCATGTACTGCTAGAAGAACAAACAAATCTAGGTTGGAAGTATAGCCAGGATGCTCCTTAGAAATCAGAATGGTGAGATTCTATCTCTCATATTTCAGACCTTAATATCAGGAGAGGCCAGTCCCTGGAGGAGGACATCATGCTTGGTAAAGTGGAGGGTTGGCGAAAATGAGGAAGACTCCCAATGAGATGGATTGGCACAGTGGCAGCAGCAATGGGCTCATGCATAACAATAATTATGAAGTTGGCACAGGACTGGGCTGTGTTTCATTTTATTGTGCACAGGGTTGCTATGAGTCAATAATGACTCACCAGTACCTACCAACAGTAACATCAAGCTTCACAGAAGCAGAATGCCACACCAAGGAGCAGCTGGTGGGTTCAAACTCCCATCTTTTGGTTAGTAATCAAGTGCTTACCTATGGTACCAGCAGGGTTCCCTACAAAGTCAGAAGACCCTTTCAAGGGTCCTTTTGGACTGGTACCCAGGGCCCTAAGACAAATAATACAGAGGTGCTGCCTTCAGGTAGTCCCCAGGCTTGGGAGAAAATTGAAGTTTTGGACCTGTCTAAAAAATTCATTCCTTGAGGGTCACTGTCTCTCCTCCTTCAAGTCTACACTTAAATGTCACCTTCTCAGAGACACCTTGCCCAAACACCTAATTTTAAATCATACCATCCCCACCCAGCATGTCCAGAGTATATGAGACTAAGTCTCACCTTCCTCGATTCCAAGGAAAATTTTAGCTATACTTCTTCCAAGATAGATTTGTTTGTCCATGGTACTTTCAATATTTCAATATTGAGCACCACAACTCAAATACATCAGTTCTTTTCCGGTCTTCCTTATTCATTGTTCAGCTTTCATATGCATATAAGGTCACAGAAAACACCATGGCTTGGGTCTGGTGCATCTTAGTCTTCAGAGTGACACCTTTGCTCTTGAACACTTTGGAGAGGTTTTTTGCAGCAGATTTGTCCAATGAAATACACCGTTTGATTTCTTGACTGCTGTGTCTATGAATAATGATTGTGGATCCAAGTAAAATGAAATCCTTGACATCTGCAATCTTTTCTCCATTTCTCATGATGTTGTTTATGGGTCCAGTTTGAGGATTTTTGCTTTCTTTACACTGAGTTGTAATCCATACTGAAGTTTGTATTCTTTGATCTTCATCAACCAGTGCTTCAAGTTCTCTTTGCTTTTAGCAAGCAAGGTTGTGTCATCTGAATAGAACATTCTTCTAACCCAGATGCCATGTTCTCCTTCATATATCACAGTTTCTCAGATTATTTGCTCAGCACAGACTGAATAAGTATGGTGAAAGGCTCCAACTTTTACCTACACCTCTCCTGATTTTAAACTGAGCAGTAGCTCCTTGTTCTATATGAATGAATGCTTCTTAGTTTATTGTTGTTGGTAGGTGCTGTCGAATCGGTTCAGACTCATAGCGATCCTATGCAAAATACAATGAAACACTATCTAGTCCTGTGCCATCTTCACAATTGTTGTTACGTTTGAGCCCCTTGCTGCTGCCAATCCATCTTGTCGGAGGGCTACCTCTTTTACCAACCATGATATCCTTCTCCAGGGACTGGTCCCTCCTGATAACATGTCCAATGTATGAGAAATGAAGTCTTGTCATCCTGGCTTCTTAGGGAACATGAGCATTCTGACTATACTTCCTCCAATATAGATTTGTGGGTTCTTCTGAATGTCTTTAGTACTTTCAATATTCTTCTCCGACATCATAACTCAAATGCATCAATTCTTCTACGGTCTTCCTTATGCATTGTCCAACTTTCACATGATGCTATTGAAAATACCATGGCTTAGGTCAGGAGCACCTTAGCCCTCAAACTGACATCTTTACTCTTGAACACTTTAAAGAGGTTTTGTGCAGCAGATTTACCTAGTGTAATATGTCATTTGATGTCTTGACTGCTGCTACCATGAGTGTTGAATGTTGATTCAAGCAAACTGAAGTCTATGACAGCTTCAATCTGTTATTAATTTATTGTGTTATTTATTGGTACAGTTGTAAGGATTTTTGTTTTCTTTACAGTGAGGTGCAATGCATACTGAAGGCTATGGTCTTTGTTCTTCATCAATAGTATTTTAAGTCCTCTTCACTTCTAGCAAGCAAGGTTGTATCATCTGCATACCACAGGTTTTAATGAGTCTTCCTTCAATCCTGATGGCATATTCTTCACATAATCCAGTGTCTCAAATTATTTGCTCTGCATACAGACTGGTCTATGCATGAGTGCAATTAAGTGTTCTGGCATACATATTCTTGGCAATGTTATCCATAGTTTGTCATAATCTACACAATTGGATGCCTTTGCATATTCAATAAAGCACACGTAAATATCTTTCTGGTATACTCTGCTTTCAGCCAAGAGTCATCTGACGTTAGCAATGATAACTTGGTCCATGTCCTTTTTTGAATCTGACTTGAATTGCAGCAGCTCCCTGTACATGTGCTGCTGCAACCATTTTTAAACCATCTTTAGCAAAATTTTACTTGTGTGATATTAATAATATTGTTTGATAACTTCCCTATTCTGTAGGGCCATCTTTCTTTGGAATGAGCCCTCATATGGATCTCTTCCAGTTGGTTGGTCATGTAGTTGCCTTGTGGATTTCTTGGTGGAGATGAGTGAGTGCTTCCAGTCTGCATCAGTTTGTTGAAACACTTCGATTGGCAGTCTATCAATTCCTGCAGTTTTGTTTTTTCTTAATGCCTTCAGTGGGTCGGAACCGACTCGGTGGCACTTCATAACAAGCCCTCAGATTTGGCCTGCCTGTTTCTTCTTCTGAATCTGTTACTAATCTGGAAGCACCACTGACAACGGTGTACCATGGGCGACCCTGTTGGTATTTAGACAACGGCTGCATGGCTTTCAGCATCACAGCATACGCAAGCCACCACAGTACGACATCCTGACGGACCAGTGGACAATATATGTCTGTTTGGTCATTTTTAGAGAATACAGAATATTCTACTGTATAAACCAAAGGAAAGGAGTCAAATCCATTGTCCTTGAGTTGACTCAGACTCATGGTGACCGCATGTGCTACTTCTGGGAGCCGTTTGAACTGAAGGTCTCAGACTTGGGGGCAGTTTATCTGAAGGATTACAACTCAACAGTTGTGGTCCAGAAAATAGGGCTGCTCCCAGGTCAGGCTGCCCCCTGAGGAACTTGCAAAGCCTGCCTCAGGGAACAAGGAATTTGCAAAGTCTTTCCTTGTACATCAATCAAAGTCTTTCCTTGTATGCAGCCATGGCCTTCTGCAAAAACATCTAGCTGCCCTATCTCTGTTTCCCTAGCAACTACATTCCTCTGATAAAGTCCCTGCTTACTGCTTGCGTCAATTACACCAAATGTTTTTTGCACTCTTTTCCCTGCCCCCAGCACTCTCCCTTGATATATAATAAACGTGCTGAATCTAAGTCGGAGTCCATCAGAATGCTGTGTCTCACCTGGTCCCAACTTAACTATTTTCATTTTGTGTCTTCCTGTTTTTCTAATCTCCCATCACCCCTACTAGGGTTTAACCTTTCCTTACGGGTTGTGGAGTATAGCCACTTGTCCGACACCAACATGCTACAATGTAGAAGTGCTCCACAGGGAATTCTCTTAGCTGTAATCTTTATAGGAGAAGCTTGCCAGGCCTTTACTTCGCAGTGCTGCTGGATTCGTTTGAACAGTCAATCATTTGGTTAATAGCTGAGAGCAAATCGCTTGTATCACCCAGGAAACATCATACAGATCCCTAAGTAGTTGTTCCAAAATAGTCCCCAATGTTGAGCTTTTAGGGGAGAACAGAAATAGGAAATACAGCAAGTGGGTTAAATCATGTGACAATATAAGGACTGTCACCAATGACATGAAACAAAACAGATCAACTGTTGAATGGGTAATTGATTTGCCCTGTAAACCTTGATCTAATTCACAATTAAAAAGTTGTTGTTTTTTAAAAATCTGTAATTAACTTCATTATACAAAAATCTCTGTGCAAGGGTATTAGGAATGGTTGTGCAACTTGAAGAATATAATCAATGTTCCTGAATGATACCTGTAAAAATTGTTGACGGACTGTTTTCTTATGTATCTTTTCACTACCATAAAAGAAAAAAAAAAAAAAAAAAGTATTCAAATCACTGTCTACCTCCTTAGGGGATATTTCCCAAGAAACAGAGTTATCAGAACAAAGGGGAGGTCTCTTTGATTCATTTTACCAAACTGCTGTCATGGAAAGCATTGGACTTTTTTTTCACATCATGAGGCTATTTCTTACCACAACCTCCATCTAGGATTGAGATACATAAAGGCAATTCCACTGGGGCCCATAAGATGAGGTCCAGGGATTCAGCTTTGCATTGTTTTCCTGCTTTAGACACGAGGACAGTCTTAGGATCCCTGGAGGACCATCCAGCAAGTTTCCTAAGTGTAGTTGCTTCCACTGAGTTCTTTGCTAGGCACCGAGCTGACCTGGGATGAGAGTTTTCCTCTTAGATGGCCCGGGAGAGTTGTGCCTCTCAGACTCTTAGCGGGCAGAACCTTAGGCTTCCTGGTCCCCAAGCAGAGTGAGGGCTGACTTCGTCTGGTGACAGCCAGAGGGACCTGGCCAGCCAAGAAGCTAAGCGGAAATCCAAGCTGCACCCAGGACAAACCTGGAGTCTGCTCCCATGTGAGGATTTGAATACGGAGAAACAGAGGCTCTGGGGCTCAGGTCCCAGTTGGGAGGTGCACCCTGTGGTCAGACATCATCAGAGAAGGTGATCCTTTGTTTTGAAAGAGTGTAAAGCTATTCTCCTGGGACAAGGCTGCCATGTCTTAGCCTGGAACTGTACTCAGTGTTTCTAAACACCTACCTCCACCATTAAAACCGAGCTTTGAGCAGTGGGACTTTCTGGTAATGACACCAACATAAACCTATTAAATGGATGAAGACACTTGTCCTATGAATCTATTAACTACCAATTGGACAAAAGTCTGGAGGTGTTCATACAAGTGTGAACTCGGGTTTTAAAATCATTGAACTGCAGACCTGTGTGATGTGGGATTGGCAGTGGTTTGGGAGCCCAGAAAGACCTCCACCCCTACCCCCAGGCCATGATGCTAAAGTGACCCGAGCCCTCTTTTGTTGGTACTGGAATGGAACCCAAAGGCAACCAACGAAACCCAATTCCAACTCAGAATGATCCCATGGGTTACAGACTAGAATTGAACGAATTCTTTGTTATTGTTTATTGAGAAACTCCACAGCCAATCCAAGCCAATAATTTCCACATGTATCATTCAGTGAAAAGGGAAGCAAATTCTTTAAATTGTACAGCCATTCTTAATACATTCTTCAAATTGTGGAATATTCTCACCCTCCTTTTCCGAGGAACATTAAGTTCACTGCCCCCTAAGTTTTCTACTGAATCTTCCAAGTTGCTGTTGTCTCATAGATAGTCCTTAATGCACGCACGATGTTCAAGGCAGAGCTTGGCTGTAATCTTTACAGAAACAGATTGCCAGATTTTTCTACAGTGCTGTTAGATGGTTCGAACCACCAGCCTTTTGGGTGAGTAGCTCAGCACAAACTGTGCCCCCTGGTGGCCTCACATCTCCTACTACCAAATAATTGTTAAGTGCTGTGGAGTCAGTTCTGATTTATAAAAACCCTGTACAGGGTTTCTGCGGAGAGGCTGGTAGGTTTGAACCATCAACTTTAAGGTTAGCAGTCCAGTGCTTATCCCACAGTGACACCAAATAACTGGTTACTGACAAATAGTAATGAAGCCGTGATGGTGCTGTAGGATAAGCACTGATCTGCTAACCGCAAAGTTGGCAGCTCAAATCCACTGGCCACTCTGTAGGAGAAAGATGAGCTGTTCTACTCCCGTAAAGATGTATAGCCTCGGACCGCCCACAGAGGGTTGCTGTGAGTTGGAATCTACTGGACAGCAGTGAGTCTTTTGGTTTGGGGTCAAATTACAAGAACAGAGGGTCATGACTCATAAGTGTTTTCCCCACTCGAAGCTGTTGGGCAGTTTGTGAAGGGGCCATTGCTGCCAATGCTGCCCCATGCCCTGGTGTTAAAGGTCAGGCCCTGTGTGGTGTCCTTAGCCCAGAACTCAAGGTCACAGAGTCAGAGACGGCGGAAAAAGGCAAGGCCAAGAAAATCTGAAGCATGAAGCTTTTGCTTCCTGCGAGTGTCTGGGTTGTGTGTGCTTCCAATGCCGGTGGGCTAGGGTGCATGAAAACAGGAATGTGGGAAGGTGTCCTACAAAGATGGCAAACTGACCAGGCCACTTCCTGATTCAGGGATGGGGAAGGCAGACTGGTTAGGGCGGCGGGAGAGTCTCAGACTGTCTCAGAGAAACTAAATTGCAGTGCAAGCTGCCAGGAGGGGACATAGAGGACTCCAGAAACTGCAGGAACAGCAGGACTGAGTGGAGCCAGGTGAGGGAAAGGACAGCCGACAGCTGAGGGAGGAGATGGCTTCAGGCTCCGGGAGGTGCAGGACTGAGGGGGGAGGGAGGTCTGGAAGTGGAAGAAGGGAGGGGCTGGCGAAGCAGGAAGTAAGCTAGAGTAATAAACAGCCTGTCACTTCACATTCATGGATCACATTGGACCAAACCAAACCGCAATGGTAACTTGGTCTGGGATGGCGATTCTCCTGCTGGACGTGGGCTTTTCTGGGGCCTCCTTAGGGGTCTTCTGAGGTTTTCCCTTCTGAAGGCCTGCTGAGGGCTTGCCCCATGAGCCATGCCCTGAGGCCTGCAGGAGGAATAACTGGCGGGCCACAGAGATGTCTCTAGAGAAGAACCCTGAAATCTCTCTGCCCTTCATAGGCTGGGGGCGGGGTGGGGCACCAGAGAGCTGAGGGAAGCACAAAGAAGTGACAGCAAGAATGACAAAAGCAAGGAGAGTGAGGACAAGACAGAGAAAGCGAGCTACCCCCAGGCAGGTTGTGGGGTCCTGCTCACAACCTCCGGGGCATGAATGTCAGGTCCATAGAATCTGGGTCAGGTCACTTTTAGGGTAACCAAGTGGAGGTGGGGCATGGGATGAACTCAAGACCAGGGTAAACAGGGGAAGCTAGATACCAGCTCATCAAATCTGACCCAGCAGCCATCTCTCGCCTTGGAAGAGGTACCCATGCAGCCTGCCATGCCTAGCCCTGCTGTGGGGGAACGGAGGTGGGCAGAGTGTGTACTGGTGCTTAATAATTCAAGGCTTTTTCTATTTTTACAGGTTCTCTGGCAGTGGGCAGACAGCAGAAGTCTAGGCCCTCACTTGTCCCAACCACCTCCCTCGACTGGGACAGAATGGTATCAAAGTCAAACATTATCGGCATGTCGGGGTCCATCCTCAGGGCAGGAAAAGCAGTCATGGAGCAGGAGCCAGAGGGATCAGCTGAGAAAACCACTTCCTGGGTCTCTTAGAGGCAAACAGGGAGTAGCTAGGCAGAAGAGACTTGGGGTATAGAGAAGAGGGAGACAGTGGGCATCTTACACATCCTCATGCCAACTTCCAGCTCTTCATGCCTGGTCCTCCTGGGGGTAGTGCCTCAATAGCTGTGCCTAGGACCTCTTCTGGCACCCACTTCCCAGCCCCATGTTCTACTTTCACGGTTCCATGCCTTGATGCGAACATCCCCACCACTTTGAACCTCCCTTCCTCCTCTTCCTGGTGATTCCCAAGTCATCCTCCAGCTCAAAGGGGACTCTGCATCCCCATTCAGAGCCCTGGTGGTACAGGGATGTAAATGGTAGGTTGCTCGCTAATCATAAGGTCAGCACTTTGTACCCATCACTCACTCCTTGGGAGAAAGATGAGGTTATCTGTTCCCATAAAGACTTATGACCTCGGAAAGCCCTATGGGGCAGTTCTAGTCTGTGCCATAGGGTAACTGTGAGAGAGAATTGAGTTGATGGCAGTGGATTTAGGGTTCTGAGCCTTGGAGCTCTCTTGTCTGTCGCCGGGCCAATGACTGCAAGAATCCCTCCCACGGCATCCCAGTTGTTCCTTGTTCTCATTGCCAGCTCCTCTGGAATGTGGCATCTCTTGAGGACAAGCGCTGTCCCCTCTGGCTCAGTGCATCATCTGGTCCATGGAGCACAGCCAGTTGTTTAGACAAATGCTCCAGTTTCTCGGAGCCTGTCTCATTCTGCGGCTCTCCTTATCCCTGGGTTCTGGCTACTCCTGGGGCTGCCCGACTGAGAAAAACTGCTGCAGGCCAGGCCATTAGGGGTCATCTTCACCCCAGCCCAGAGCATGGCCATCTAGCTCGCCTGAAATCACAATACCTCTCTCTTTCCCTCTCAGGAAGCAGCCTGTCTCCCATCCACATTCCCCAGCTCCTTACTCCCACATCTGGGCCAGGCTCGGTGCCAGAGCCCTCATTAGGAGTGCAGGAGTTAAAGAGAAAGCCACCATCAATGGAGTCATCAGCTTCTCGTCAGTGAACTCTGCCTCCAGTGTTCCCTCTAGACCCTCCCCCGCCCCCCCTGCATCCCACACCCACGATGCAGGACCACCAATACTTCTTGACAAACCAGCCTCCTTCATCAGCCCCCAGCACCTACAGGGCACCCAGAGAGGTATGGCTGTCCCCAGCTCCTAGGATGGTGCCTGACACTAAAGTGGAAGTTTTGGGGTACTACCTAGGATGGGGGGAGTGCTGGTGTGGCGCTGTGGGATAAAGCACTGGACCCCAAGGTCAATTTAAACCACAAAGTTGGTGGTTCAAACTCACCAGCCACTCCTTGGAAACAGGGTGACTAGGAGTCAGAACCGTCTTGACAGCAGTTGATAACAACCTAGGATGGTGAGTCTTAGTGTGGTGCTGCAGGATAAAGAACTGGAACAAAAGGTCGGCGGTTCAAACCCACCAGCCGCTCCTTGGAAATTCTAGATAAGGTCACTATGACTTGGAACTGACTCAACAGCACTTAACAACAACAACCTAGGATGAAGGAAAGGGTGGTCCCAGCCAGTGTTGGGCAAGAGTTAGGGCACTGAGCATGTCAGCAAACCCAGCCCCACACTGGTCCTGAATATGATTGTATTCACAGGCCTGAAAACAAGGGCAGGGGCTCATTGGCTGTGTCTGGCTACTTAGGGGAGTGATTCAGGCTCAGGCAACAAAGGCTTCAGGATCTGGGGAGAGGCCACCCCAAAGGAGACCCAGATGGCCTAAGGGTACAAAGTGTGCCCCACCTGGGTCCACACCCCTTGCTGGCTGGGTGACTGGGAAAGTCATGCTCAGAGGGCAGGTTCCCCAGATCCCTCCAGCTCTGACAATCCTAGACCCAGGGACTTTGGGAAGAACAGGGCGGATCCACTCCATTCCAGCCAGCCTTGGCTCTGACCCTTTCCAGCCTCCTCCTCCTCCTTCCTGTGCCGACCGCCCCGCCCCTACTTGCTGTGATGTCACTTCAGCCACCTCATCACTAGCGTCTAACCCCTCCAGCCATCCTCACTGCTCTCAGATGGGGGGGGGGGATAGGGGGGTGCCGATGGCTACCTATCCTCACAGGCCAAACCCATGACCCCTCCAAACCATGGGCAGGATAGAGAAGGGCTCAGCAGGGTGAGAGCCAGACAACTCCTCCCCACTAAATTCAGACCCCTTTCAAGAGCGGTCGTTGCACCTCCTCCCTGGGTGGGGCTGAGAGAGTTGGGGAAACTTTTTGGGAGTCTTATTTGTTGTTGTTAAGTGTCTTCGAGTTGGTTCTGACTCATAGCGACCCAGTATAGGTTTCCAAGAGCGGCTGATGGGTTTGAACTGGCAACCTTCAGTTACCAGTTCAGTGCTTAGCCTAGAGCTCAGAAATCCTAAGGTCATATAGACCACCCCCAACGCACACCACCCTCCCGACAAAACGTTCGAAAGTAGCCACTTCCGATATCCTAACACTGCGCAGCGGGAATCCAGGTCTCCCTGGATACTGGGGGGCACCCAGGCAGTTACTGCCTCTGATGGGAGAAGGATTGGGGATGGGTGATGGATGCCCCCGCCGCCTGGGGAAAAAGGATAAGACACGCCCCCCACTTTTGCAGGTCAGACCATCGGCTTCCCGGGCGCGCCCCTCTCCAATTCCCATTCTCTGGATGTATCACTCCTCCGAGTCCGGCGCGCCCTGCCTTTGCCGAGGTGCTGCCGCCCAACAATGGAGCAGCGGGCAGGGGTCGCGGGCACACCCCGCTTTCCCATCCCCCAATGCTCACCCCGCTCTAGGTCCTGCTGGTCGTACCAGGGCTCCTCTTCTTCCGCGGCAAAGTCCTCCATGCCGGGGGATCTCCGCATGGCCCAGCGGGCGGCGGCGGGCGCTGCAGCGGCGGCCTCAGGGCCGGGGCACGGGGCCCAGGACAATGCGGTGGCGGGCCGGGCCTCCAGCGGCGCACGCTTGGGCTGCGGCGCCCCTGTGTGCGCCGCGCCCCCTCGCCATCGGCTGCCGGTCGGGCGCCCACGCGGGCCTGGCGCCGCCTCGATCCCCACCGGCCAGGGTCCCGCGGAGTCCGGGGACTGGGGGGCTGCCGCACAAAGGGCGCGGGGCGGGGACGGCGGGAGGGACGCGACACAAAAGGATCCGGGCGGACCGGTCGGTCTGGGGGCTGTCAGTGCTCGGGTGCCGCAACCGGTGCCCCCTGCCCAGCTCCGGCCGGCGCAGCCCCCCGCCCGTCAGGCGCAACCAAGAGAAGCTACTGCATCTTCACAGGGTCCGCCTGCAGTTTGCCGGACTGCCCGCCTATGGGGCGGGGCCTACGCTACCGACCAATCAGGAGGTGTGTGCATAGATAGGCGGGGCCAAGGGCAGAGTCTCTCCCTGAGGCCCTGGTCCTGCTATTCTGGATCAACCCATGGTCCTCCTTACCTCCCTCCTGTACTCTCATAGTCTCCAGAACTGAAATTATTTTATTTTATTTATGTCTCGCTCCCTACATCTCCTAAAGGCAGAGCCTTTCCTTTTCACAACGGGCTTCTCAGCCCAGATCTGTTGAGACTTTCCTTGGGGCTTTTTGAATGAATGTTAATTTACAATGTACACTTAAGAATTAGTGTGCAAATATCTGTGAAGGGAAACAGCAAGTGGGGAGTGGCGAAGTTTGAGGGCGTGTTATCTGCATTCTAGGTACTGTTTCCCTCTTCTTGGGACCCATATCCTATAGCCGATTATATCCATTAAGACTAATGTTTACACGGTTTCACCTATCTAAACATTCGTTCCTTAAGGAGTTTGCAGACTCAAACATTGATGTGAACTCTTTTTTATTGACAAACCGTGTGCCTGGTACTGTTGAGGAGTTCTGAGTATATCCAATTCTGAATATACGTTGCAATATATTCAGCAATGGGCTTGTATCCAGAATATAGTAAGGACCCCTGCAAATCAATAAGAAAAAGGGAGAGAACTTAGAAAAATAAGAGCTTTGCCTGACTATTTCTAACTGATCCAATAAACATAGGACAAGGCGCTCAAATTCTTGAGTTAGTAGGGAAATACTAATTAAAACCTCAGTGATGTGCTACTTCCTACCCAACAGAATGACTAAAATAAAAAGACATAAAATACCTAGTATTGGGAAGAATGGGGAGCAAATGGAACTCCCACACACGTTGGTGGGAAAGGACCTTAGAAGACTGCTTAATGATATCCTTGAGAGCTGAAAATGGGCCCTCCTGCAGGGTATATTTCCCCTGAGATGGATACTGGCATGCAGGAAATTGATGAAGTGACATTCTTGGGATCAACATCATAGGGGAAGGAAAAGAGATAGGCTTGGCCAGTGGTAGAAGATGGGTTGGGATGTAACCTCAACAAAAGGCTTACCTGGTCCCTGGAGGATTCTGAATCTGGGTGAGTCTTCTAAGCTATCCCAAGTGGTAAGAGAAGGAGGTTTATATTTCCCAGCCCAGACACACATCACCCAGTCTCTGGATGGATGTAAGCTGCCCCTGGGAAGCAGGTGTGACCTTGGGAAATGGAGGGAGAATAATTCTCCCTGAGTGTTAACCACTAAGAATTGTCAGCCAGCAGCAGCAACCCCAGCAGTTGGGAAATAGGTCTTTTGGTTCTAAGGGAGGTTGCAGCATCCATTACAAGCGTATGTAAGCATATCCTGTTGTTAGGTGCCCTTGAGTCCGTTCCAACTCATACAACAGGATGAAACACTTCCCTGTCCTGCATCATCCTCACAATTGATACGTTTGAGTCCACTGGTGAAGCCACCGTGTCAAGCCATCTCACTGAGGATCGTCCTCTCTTTCCCTGACCCTTGATTAACTCCTTTTCCAAGGTCTGGTCCCTCATGATAACATGTTCAAAATACATGAGACAGTCTCGCCCTCCTCACTTCTAAGAGGCATTCTGGTTGTACTTCTTCCAAGACAGATTTGTTTGTTCTTTTGGAAGTTCCTGGTACTTTCTTCACCAACATTGTCATCCAAATGCATCAATTCTTCTCTGATCTTTCTTATTCACTGTCCAGCTTTCACATCTTTCTTATTCACTGTCCAGCTTTCACATGCTTATGAGGCTTGGGTCAGGCCCATCTTAGTCCCCAAGCAACATCTTTGCTCTTGAATACTTTTTTTTTTTTTTAACTTAACAAGGATTTATTCACAGGAATACATATAAGTAGAGAAAAACAACAGAAAAGCTAAACAAATGAAATGAAGAGGATCCAAACCAACTTCCATTCTGTAGCTTTTAACTTGCACCCTGTGTGCACATAATATCTAGGGCCCAGAGGGCCACCAACACACGCCAGTACAGTGTAGGAATCCTGCATTACATCCATTAACTAAAACTTATCTTTAAGATCATGCTTTGAACAGAAAAAGAAAGCTTAGAAGGCAATATGTTGAGTGGGAATAAACATTGTACTATAGCAATCATGTCTTCAACTTCTGCAACTGTCTTTATGTGCCAACTAACATTTATGCAGCCTTTTCACCATGTCATTGAAGTTTTAGAAGTTTTGATAAAATCACTAGTAGTATATGTTGTTGTTGTTGTTAAGTGCCGTCGAGTCGGTTTTGACCCATAGCGACCCTGTACAGGGTTTCCGAGGGTGTAAATCTTTACGGGAGTAGAAAGTCTCATCTTTCTCCCGCGGAGCAGCTGGTAGTTTCAAACCGCTGACCTTAAGGTTCGCAGCCCAATTCATAAACCACTACGCTACCAGAGCTCCTAGTAGTATATAACCATGCAGAAAGCACATCACACTGACAGCACAGAGCCAAAGATTTTGCACACGTATATCAGCTTTCCACATTGTGCAGGTTACATACAATACAGTATCAATGTTATTCCTAAGATTTCCTAAAAAGAGATTTCAAGGCCTAGCTGCAAACTACAGTACTTTATTATCTATATTCTTAATAAAAATAAAATCCACAAATCTTAAAAAGGAATTTAAATTGGTAAACTGCAACACAAAATTGGTGCAACATAGGTAAATGAATACCAATCTCACTCTATGTGATGCAAGCATGCTACTTTCTCACGAATTTAAATTACTTTCAATCACTATGTGCCCGAATGCATGCCTGAACCTTAAACTGCACATTAAAATGTCTTGGCCTAGAAATTAAATCTAATGAAGTACAACCATCAAATTATATCCACTACATTAATGTTTTAATGTAAAATTAAGACGTCAATCTTTAGTTTGAGATGCCCAACCCCATTTATTCCTCCCTCCCTGCCCACCCCACAAAGGTAAAGGAGTGACTCATTTGGCATTTCACAGGGTGTTTCATTGTTTAAATTTGTTTCATTTTATTTCCAACTTTTTCTGGGGTACCTTAAATTGTAACTTCCAAGAACCTGCTTCTTACTGTCTTACTGTGGGTGCAAGCTGACTTAACTCTTAATGGCTTCATTTGTGTAGTTCTTCATCAGCATGTGTAACAGTCTTGAATACTTTAAATAGGTCTTTTACAGCAGATTTGCTTGTGATTTCCTGATCGCTGCTTCTATGAGCTTTGATTGTGAACCCAAGCAAAATTCAATCTTAGATAACTTCAATCTTTTCTCTATTTATCATAATATTGTTTATTGGTCCAGTTTGAGGATTTCTGTTTTCTTTACATTGAGTTGTAATCTATACTGAAGGCTCTTTGTTCTTCATCAGTAAGTGCTTCGAGTCTTCTTAACAACCAGCAAGCAAAGTTGTGTCATGTGCATATCACAAGTTGTTAATATGCTTTCCTCCAACCCTGATGTCTCATGCTTTTGTCACACAGTCCAACGTCTTGGATTCTTTGCTCAGCATACCAATTGAATAAGTATGGTGAAAAGATACAACCCTTATGTACACTGCTGATTTTAAATCATGCACTATCTCTGTGTTTTATTAGAATCACTGCCTCTTGATCAATATATAGATTCAGCATGAGTACAATTGTTTTGGAATTCCCATTTTTTGCAACATTATTCATTGTTTATGATGATCCATACAGTCCAATATCTTTGCATAGTCAATAAAACACAAGTAAGCATCTTTCTGGTATTCTCTGCTTTCAGCCAAGATCCATGTGATGTCAGCAGTGATAGCTCTTGTCCTTTCCTAAATCTGGCTTAAATTCCTGGCAGCTCTGTCCATGTAATGCTACAACCATTTAAAAATTATCTGCAGCAAAATTTTACTTGTGTGTGATATCAATGACATTGTTTGATAATCTTCACATTCTGTAGAGTCACCTTTCTTTGGAACGGGCACAAATGTGAATTTCTTCCAGTCAGTTGGTTAGATATCTGTCTTCCAAATTTCTTGCTATAGACTAGTGAGTGTTTCCAATGCTGCATCAGCTTGTTGCAACATTTCGGTTGGTATTCGGTCAATTCTTAGAGCTTGTTTTTCGCTAATGAATTCTGTGCAGTTTGGGCTTCTTCCTTCAATACCATAAATTCTTGATCACATGCTATCTTCTGAAATGGGTGAATGTTGACCAATTCTTTTTGGTGCAGTGACTCTGCGTATTCCTTCCATCTGTTTTTGGGGCTTCCTGTTATTCAGTATTATGGTAATGTTGTTGCTAAGTGCCGTCGAGTTGGTTCTGACCCATAATGACCATGTATAGGTTTCCAAGGAACGCCTGATGAGCTTGAACCGCTGACCTTACAGTTCAAACTGACTTTGCAGTCCAGCACATTAGCCCACAGCACCACACCAGGACTCCCATAGAATCTTTCAACATTGGTAGTTGAGGCTTGAGTTTTTCTTCAGTTCTTTCAGCTTGAGAAATGCTAAGCATGTCCTTCCCTTTTGATTTTCTAACTCCAGGTCTTTGTACATTTCATTATAATACTTTACTTTGTCTTCTTGAACTGTCCTTTGAAACTTACCTATTCAGTTCTTTTAGGAGCTCTGGTAGTGTAGCGGTTATGAATCGGGCTGCGAACCACAAGGTCAGCTGTTCGAAACTGCCAGCTGTTCCACAGGTCCCATAAAGATTTATAGCCTCGGAAACCCTGTACAGGGTCACTATGAGTCGGAACTGACTCCACGGCACATAACCACCACCATTCAGTTCTTTTACTTTATTTCTTCCATTTGCTTTAGCTACTCTATGTTCAGGAGCAAGTTTCAGTCTCTTTAGACAGTCACCTTGGTCTGTCTTTCTTCCTGTTTTTTCAATGATCTTTGTTTTCTTCATATATGATGTTGTTGATGTTATCCCACAACTCCTCTGGTCTTCAGTTATCAATGTTCAGTACATCAAATCTGTTCTTGAGGTGGTCTCTAAATTTAGGTGGGATATACCCAAGGTTGTATTTTGGCTTTTGTGGACTTGTTTTCATTTTCTTTACCTTCAGCCTGAACTTGTATCTGAGCATTTGATGGACTGATAGTCAGCCCTTGGTTGTGTTTTAGCTGATGATATTGAGTTTCCTCATTATCTCTTCTTACAGACACAGTGAATTTGACTCCATACATCCTGTATATTCCATCTGGTGAAGTCTACATGTATAGTCACCCTGGTAGCATAGTGGTTACATGTTGGACTGCTAACCACAAAGTCAGCAGTTCGAATCCACCAGCTACTTCTTGGGAGAAAGATGAGAGTTTCTGCTCCAGTAAAGATTTATAGCCTCAGAAACAATATACAGGGTAACTATGAGTCAGAACTGACTAGACAGCACACTACATCATGTTGTTGAAAAAGATAGTTGTAAAATTCTATCATGTGATCTGAATTTGATTCCAAACATTTTGCGTATTGCATCTGGTGAGGTCCACGTGTATAGTCACCAAGGCCATATTTTCCAGATATCTTTCCTTTTGTTTTCTACTTTTGCATTCCAATCACCGGTAATTATCAATGCTTCTTGACTGCATGCTTGATTAATTTCAAACTGAAGAAGTTGGTAGAATTCCTCAATTTTTTTCATCATTAACTTTGTTGATGGGTAAATTGAATAATAGTTGTATTAACTATCTTACTTGTAGGCATATAAATATAATCTTATCACAGAATGCATTATACTTCAAGATAGATCTTGAAATATTTTTTTGATGATGAATGCGATATAATTCTTCTTCAATTCCTGGCATAGTAAATTCAATTCAATTCCTGGCACAGTAAACTGTATGATTGTTGGAATCAAAGTGGTCATTGCCTGTCCATTTCAGCTCACTCATACTAAGAGTTCTATCTTTATGTACTTCATTTCATTTTGACTACTTCCAACATTCCTAGACTCATACTTCATGCATTTCACGGTCCAATTGTTAATGGATGTGTGCAGCTGTTCTTCTTATTTTGAGTCGTGCCCCATCAGCAAATTTAAGTCCCCAAAAGCTTTGCTTCATCCACACTAGTAAAGCCAACTCCTCTTTGAAAAGGCAGCTTTTCCCTAGTTGTACGAAGGAGCTCTGGTAGTGTAGTGGTTACGAATTGGGCTGTGAACCACTATGTCAGCAGTTCAAAACTACCAGCTGTTCTGTGGGAGAAAGATGAGGTTTTCTGCTCCCGTAAAGATTTACGTTCTTGGAAACCCTGTACAGGGGTCACTATGAGTCGCCATGGCACATAACAACAAGTTTGAGTGCCTTCCAGCCTAAGGGGCTTATCTTCTGGCATGTATCAGATAATGTTCTACTGCTATTCATAAAGTTTTCAGTGATTAATTTCTCAGAATAATTTCTATTCCTTTTTCCTAATTTGTTCTTAGAGTCCTGATGGGGTGCTGTAGAGTAAGCATTGGATCGCAAGGTCTATTTGAAATGCAAGCTCTGCCGTTCAAACTCACCAGCCACTCTTTGGACACTCTATACAGGGTCACTATGAATTGTAATTGACTCGATGGCACTTAACAACAACAACAAGTCTGTTTACAGTTTGGGAACTCCACTGAAACCTGTCCACCATGGGTGACCCTGCTGGTGGCTTAGCTTCCAGCAATAAAATAATATATAAGTCACCATAGCAGGACAAACGGACAGGTGAGTTGGGACAGACTACTGTAGTATAATACAAATAACTTTACATATTTGTTTACATTTTCTATGGCTGCTATAATAAATCATCCTGATTTTAGTGGCTTGAAACAGCACAAGTTTATTATCCTATAATTCTGGAGTTCAGAAGTCCAGAATGGGCCTCACCAGGCTAACTCAAGGTGTCTGCTGTGTTTGGCTTTTCCAGGTTCCAGAGGCTGGCCACAGGGAATCCTGCCAGCACAGTGGGTTACGTGTTGGATTGCTAACCACAAGGTCAGTAGTGCAAATCCAACAGTTGCTTCGTGGGAGAAAGCTGAGATGTTCTGCTCCTGTGAAGATTTAGAGCCTCGGAAACACTACAGGGGGTCAGGATGAGTCAGAACCCACTCAATGGCATACAGAATTAGCAGCTGCGGCAGTAGAAGCTGCCCACACTCCTTGGCTCATGACTCCCTCTTCCATCTTCAAAGGCGGCCTCAGAGAATGAAATTCTTTCCACATCACATCACTCTGATTCCTCTTCTTCTACTTTTAAGAACACTTATAATTGTATTGTCTCATCTCCTTCACGATCCAGGATAATCTCCCCAGATCAAAGTCCTCACTTTACTCACATTTGCACAGCCCCTTTTGCCAGACAGAGCCATATTCAGGGATTCTGAAGGTTAGGATGTTGTTAGTTTCAGGGGAGAGAGCTCATTACTCTTCCCACCACTGATGCTGTGTGATTTCATTTACACGGCCAAAGGAATGAAACCAGGATAGTGGTTGACCTTGAGGGGATTGTGGGGGACTCTGAAGGGCTGGAAGAATTTGATTTCCTGGTCTGGGTGCAGCTGATACAGGTGAGCTCACTTTGTGGGAATCCATCCACCTGGACACTTTTCAAGGCGCTCTGGTGGCCTAGTGCTTAAGCACTCAGCTGCCAACCTCTCTGAGCGAGAAGGTTGTTGTGGTGTGTTTCCCTAAACGTTAGGGTCGTGGAAAGGAGCTCTGGTAGTGTAGTGGTTACAAATCAGGCTGCGAACCACAAGGTCAGCAGTTTGAAACTACCAGCTGTTCCACAGGAGAAAGATGAGGCTTTCTGCTCCCATAAAGATGTACAGCCTCAGAAACCCTGTACAGGGTCGCTATGAGTCAGAACCGACTCCACAGCACATAATCACAACCACGGTCTTGGAAGCCCTATGGGACAGTTCTACTTTGTTTTATAGGGGGTCATTGTGAGTCTGGAGCAACTCACAGGTAATGGGTTGAGTTGAATGGGGTACACTTCCCTGACTATGTTATACTTCAATAAGATAATGTACTTAAATAGAGAAAGAAAACATTACGGCTGGGACAAAGGTAATGTCTGCCCTTGGGTAGTTTTTATTCGAGTGGAAAGAAAATGATGACAATCTGCAAAATACCCTATTTTGGAAATAAGGAAATTAGCAGGGTGTTGAGATCAGTGTTTCAAGGGAAGGTTTAGATTGAGTGTTCAAGGAAGGCCTCTCTCACACGGTGACCCTTACGCTGATAGCTAAAGGATGAAACAGCAGCAGCCATGGCTGGCTGTAGGGGGAGAGTGTTCTAGGTAGGAGAGACAACAAGGGTAATGCCCCTGGGGCAAGAAAGAGCTTGACCTGTATTTTTTTTTTTTTTCCTTAAATGTTTTATTATGAATTATGTGATAGTTTACATGGGAGAACATTAATTTTACATTCATTCAATCATATATCTTCTCATTGCCATGGTTACAATACCCTCCATGCATCATCAACCAACCAAAGGGTATACCCTGCAATCCTGCCCCCTGTTGACCTGTATTTTAAAAAACTAAACCCTCAGCCTTAGAGTTGACTATGTATGATTCACAGTGACTTTCTATAGGGTTTCCAAGACTGCAAATCTTTATAGCAAGCAGACAGCCTCATCTTTCTCTTGAGGAAAGGCTGGTGGGTTTGAACCAACATTACGGTTAGCAATCCAGGGCTCCTTTTTTTTTTCCTTAAATGTTTTATTGTGAATTATGTGATAGTTTACATGGGAGAACATTAGTTTTACATTCATTCTATCATATATTGTCTCATTGCCATGGTTACAATCCCCTCCATGCAATTCTTCCCCCGTACCCCCCAGGTCTTCAGCACACAGTCGCTCTCCCTCTCTGGATCTAAAGTCTCCAGCTGCTCCATCGCTCCATGTCATCATCTCTGGCTCCATTTCAGGCATCACTGCTTCTCTGGGTAGGGTCCCGCTCTCTGCTCTTTTCCCTTGATGGTCCTAGGGACCTCCGCTCCTAGACTGAAAAGTTAATCACTCCCCTCCTTGCTATAAAATGTCTACCTTTACATTTCCGACCCTCACAATCAGTCCTGATAACAATTATTCACTATTGTATCACAAGAGACCCGTCTGCATTTCATTGCATCAGCCCCGCCTAGTCAGACTGAATAGTATTCACTGGAGATTCTACCTTCCTCCAGGCCCTCTGGATCTAGGTTCCCTCTTGAAAGCTTGTAAGCCAGTAACTTCTTGCCTTTGTAGCCCCTGCCCCCCATTTTGGGTAGCCAATGTCCAAGTTGCCAGGGCTCCTTTTGACCTATATTCCAAAACAAACCTATTGTCACTGAGTTGATTCTGACTTATAGAAACCCTGTTTAGGGTTTCCAAGTTTGTAAATCTTTGTTGTTGTTGTTAAGTGCTGTGGAGTTGGTTCCAACTCATAGCTACCCAGGATAGGGTTTCTGAGACACAGCTGGTGGGTAGGAACCACTAACCTTGTGTTTAGCAGTCCAGTGCTCATCCCACAATACCACCAGGGGTCCTTTTTGACCTATATTAGGAACTGAAGATAGTCTCTGGGTGGTACAAACGGGTTATGAGCTCAACTGCTAACTGAAAAGTTGGAGGTTCAAATCCATCCAGATGTACCTTGGAATAAAGGCCTTTGAAAACTCAACCATTGGGAACCTGTGGAGCACACTTTTACTTTGAGATACATGAGGTCGCTATAAGTCAGTCAGCATCAATTGGACTGGGACTGTTTGGGAGTTTTTTGGGCTGGAGTAGAATGGAAGGGGGAGAGCTACAAATGGAATTAGGCTTGGGATAAGGAGTTTGAATTTTTTTTTCTACTAAAAAGTTAAAAAAACAATAACAAAATGAATTCTTTTCATTTTAGTTTGTCAAATATTACTTTGGCAATTTTGGAGAATGGGTTGAAGAGATACAAAAATCGAATCAAGGAGACCGGTTTAGAGATGTTTGCCATAGACTAGAAGGTGGCTAGTGGAGGATTGGAGGAGAAGAGGAAGACCCCCGAACGAGATGTATTGGCACAGTGGCAGCACCAATGGGCTCAAGTGTAGCAACGATTGTAAGGTTGGCACAGGACTAGGCAGTGTTTCATTCTGTTGTGCGTAAGGTCGCCATGAGTCAGAACCAACTCGATAGCACCTAACAACACAAAAGCAGTTGGCAGTAGAGGCTGTGAGAGATGAGCAATAGTTTGGATGTAGAACTGATGCCTTAGACTCTGGCTCAAGTAACTGGTGTAGGTGATGTCTTTTATTGAGATGGGAGAGTCTAGGGACAAGCAGGCTGGGTGGGACTTCTGGGCTGTCAGGTATTCACAAGGATCCACTGCCAATGTCCACTGCCCACCTGCTCATTTCTTCCTTCTGCAGCTGGACAGGACCATTCCCACAGAAACCAGTGCTACCCCATGCAGCCGTCCTCAGAGGACAGCAAAGACAGAAGGGTAGAGTGGAGGGCCAGGGCCTGAGGAGGACTACCTCAGATTCCCCAGCCTGGGCAGTGAGAATGTTCACAGGAGCTACCTCTTGGTGGAACAGTTAAAGGCAACCCCCCAACCTGAAGATTCCAACCCCTACAGCTAAGATGCTTGAAGTAACCACTCAGATGACCCCCATGTTTGAGAAGCATCCAGCTTCTGGGTCACCTCCCAGGCTTTAGCTCTGAGCAGAGTGACCACACCTTCAGCTTTGACTCTACCCAAATACCCTCTTTTCCTGCAGTTACCCTGCCTCACCTAGCCACAGAAACATCGCCATGTCATATGTCAGCCAGCGGGGAGGTGGTGTCAGCAGCTCACACTTTTTCACTCTCAATCTCTCCAGAACCACATTTGTTCTGGAAAAGGCTGCATTCTCCATGCTGGGTGGAGCGCTGGGCAGGGTGACTGAGGTGGGATGGGATTCCACTAGGTACCAGGAGGTCTGTGGGGAAGGGGAGTGGTCTGAGACTGGACAGCCAGACTCAGCCAGGGGAGTGGAGCCTCCCTGTCCCACTCTGTCGCTCTGTCAGGGACAGTAGGACAAAGGCCAGGGTGGTCCACTGATCTGTGGGCTGACTCAGATACGCAGGCTATCTGTTGTGTGCCAGGCTGTGCCAGCCCCTTTGCCTCCACAAGTTGGTTCAGGGAGTCCGGGAGATCCCTTCCTACCCATCTGTGCCTTCAGGTGGGATTCGCTGAGTATCAGCCTCCCTAGCTTTCTGGGTACCAGCCTCCACTTCAGGCGGCCTCTCTGAGTCAAGATAGAGGGGTGGGAACTTCACTCTCTCAACTTGATAACAACCCTCAGAGCCTGGCCACCACATCTGAGTTTTAGCCAGCTCTATTTTGTAGTGTTCCTTGCTGAGAGGGATGTCCAGAGTTCTGCGTGGGCTCCAGCACTCCAGCACCGTAGCCGGAGGCAGGATATTTCATTTCAGTGACCCAGAATCCTCAGGGTCCTCGAAGCTAATTTGGGAGCTGAGGCTGCACAGTAACTACTGCCCACGCCCCCTCCATCCCTACCCCAGCCTACAGACCGGAAATGACAGCCAGCACGCAAGCAGCTCCTACGTTAGAAGGTCTCCCCACCCCACCCCCCAGTCCCTGGAGTCACGCGGAGTGGTGGGGTGTGGAGTGGGGCGGAGTGGGGCGGGGTGAGGGTGAGGAGGAGGGAGGCACTCCTACTCAGTTTCTGGGCCCTCAGGGTTATCGAAGGTCGCCACCCGCTGCTCATCTTGGGTTGACGTCAAAGGATCAGGCGATGCCAGGAAACTTTCCCTAGGGGCCCATCCCTGTTGGCCACACTGTCCCCAGACCTGGGTTAACTGTTGGGCACATACTGCCCTGAATGATTTCACTCCACCTGCCTCGTGTCTCATCCCCACCCCTCATCAGCCTGAAGGCAGCACCTGGCAGGGAAGGTGCTCAGGGCATGGAATGAGCCAGATCTTTTGGTGTGCAAACCCCGCCTCCCCGCCCCCCACCCCCACATCATCTGAATGGGCCCCAGACAATTGCCTGTTCTGAAAGGGCGATGGTTGCTGCTTCTCACAGCCCTATGGCCAGGAAGCCATACGGATCTCAAGTCTCTGCAGTTTAAACTCTCCAGGCCTGTCATCTGGGGGTGACCTTCAGGATCCTATGTTGAATGACCTCTTGTAGTCATCTTTTAATGCCTCCCCAGAGAGACCATCTCCCTGGAGAAGGATATCATGTTTGGTAAGGTGGAGGGTCAGAGAGAAAGAGGAAGACCCCCAACGAGATGGATTGTCCAAGTGGCAGCATCGATGGACTCAAGCGTGGCAACAGTAGTGAGGTTGGCCCAGGATCGGGCAGTGTTTTGTTCTGCTGTGCATAAGGTCGCTGTGGGTCGGTACCGACTAGATGGCACCTAACAACGACAACAACAACAGAGAAAAAGAAGAAGACGCCCAGTGTGATGGATTAGCACAAAGGCAATGGGCTCAAGGGGAATAAGGATTGTGCAGATGGTACAGGACTGGGCAGGTTTTCATTTGGTTGTGCATAGGGTTGCTAAGAGTGGAACCCATTTGATGGCACCTAACAACAAGGAAGTTGTAGGGAGGAGTCAATGCGTAATACCTGTTGAGAGCTGAGGAACAGTGCCCGGGCATGGTAAACTCAAGAAGTGTCTAAGCCCTGGACTGTGAACCACAAGGTTGTTGTTTTCCACCAGTCGCTCCGAGGGAGAAGATGAGGTTTTTTGCTCCTGCAAAGATTTATAGCCTCGGAAACCCTATACGGGGTTGGAGCCGAACCGACTTAGCGCCACTTAACAACAACTTGAATCCTTATTATAAGTTGTTGTTATCCTAATAACATCTTTGGACTTTTGGTAGGGCTCCTGAGTCTGGGTCCTACCTACTTGGTTGAGGAGGTTGGGGGACAGGTAAGGCCTAGAGTCCAGGCCCAGCTGTGGGGCTCCCTAAGAGAAGATCTGTGGATTTGCTCACAGGGCCAAGGTGGGTTCCCTCTGAGTCCCATACACCCGCATCAAGGTATCGACATGAAGCTCTATACCGGGCTCATCTGCCTTTTGTCTGCTATCAGTTAGTCTGTGAGCTCCTTGAGCGCAGGCACAAGCAGGTTGTCAGTGAATGAACAAATGAATGCCCTAAAACCAGTGACAGACCATATACCTTGGGCCTCCTTCATCCTTCTTTTCAGAGATACCTTAGTTCCACAGGTCACACACAGCTCCTCTTATCTTTGTCCAAGGTCAAACCTACCTGCCCTGCCTGAAAGGTTCCTGAGAGAACTCAAGAATGGATGGGGGGATCATTGGCTTAAATGTATTATTCCTATTAACCGAGGGATCAGAGGACAACTGGATACTAAGATGGCCCCACCTTCTATACATCCATCACCCAGCCCAGGAGTTACCTTCATCCATTTATCCAGCAATTGCTTTGACCAACAGAATATATTGGAAGTGACTGTATTTTACTTCCCAGACTAGACAAGAAGAGACCATGCAACTTTCTCCTTTTTATCTTAGAACATTTCTCTTAGAAGGATCTCTTTCAGTGTGCCTCCTCTTGGGATGTTCCCGTTCAGACCCCAGCCTCCTTGCTGGGAAGAGACCATGTGTTGGCGCGTCCATCTTTAGCTCCAGCTGAGCCCACTTTTTGAGTCCTCCCAGCCCAGATACCCGAGTGAAGAATTCACCAAATGATTCTGCATTAACCTCCAGAAGTCTAGTCTTCCCAGCTGAAACCAATAGACACAGTGGCGTGAAACTCAACCCTCTTAGCTGTGCTCTGTTTGACCCAGGGCATTTGTAAGCATAATAAATGTTGTTGTTTTACACCAGGTTTGAGCAGAGGGGGATTTGCTGTGGTAAGAGTATATGGAACACATACCACATTGACTACCAAGTTCCAAGATTCTACTTCACCAACATCACCTGCATCTTTCCTCTCCATCCCACCTACAACTACCTCAAATCAACCCTCACCATCTCTCCCCTCCCAGTTGGAATCCATGTGTTCTGGTCACTTTTATTTTCTGCTTCATCCACATGGCATCATTTCCCTCCTTCAAGGGTTCTTCTTTGCTCTTAGAAGAGAGTTAGAGCTTCTTAGTAGGACTTATGATGTTCTTTGTCGTCTGGTCCAGGTCCACCTCTCAAACTTCATCACTCTGTCACTTTACAGTCACCTATACCAGGTGTTTCTGTGGCCTGGATGAGCCAGGCTCTCGACACTTCTGGGTCTCTTCCTTTTCTTTGTCCCCCTTACCTGGAACCCCCCCCCCCATGAGATGAATTGGCACAGTGGCAGCATCAATGGGCTTGAACGTAGCAATGATTGTAAGGTTGGCCCAGGATCGGTCAGTGTTTCGTTCTGTTGTGCATAGAGTCACTAAGAGTCAGTACCAACTTGATGGCACCTAACAACAACAACCGCCTGGAATGCCTTTCCTTTACTTGTCTGTGTGGCAAGCACTGTGTGCAGGACACATTCCAGATCTGGATTCTCTGGGCTGCCTCAATGCTTTTCCCTGTTTTCCCATGTCCTTAGGGTCCACCCAGGGGGAGGCACCAGCAAGGGAAACGTGAAGACGGTATTTATTCTGCAGCTCTCTCCTTCCATGTTCCTTTCTACAGCCAGGTGCTCTTTCTCTAAGTTCTGGTACCATTCCTTCCTTGGTCCCTTCAGACCAAAGGATGACTATGGTACCCATTGCTTCTAGCCCCAGAGTACTTCTCCAAGACTTGTTGATTTCCCTTCTCTCTGTAAACCACGGATTGTTATTGGTACTCCAGGGAGAGTATTTGATGTGTTAAACAGGCGATATCTTTCTCTAAAATGCATCAAAATGTTCGTTTTGGATGAAGCAGATGAAATGTGGAGGTGAAGTTTTGAGGATCACATTTATGAAATTTTTCAAAAATTAAATACAAGTATTCAGGTGGTATTACTTTCTGCCACCATGCCAACTGATATGTTGGAAGTTACTAAAAAGTTCATGAGGGATCTAATTCGAATTCTGGTGTAGAAAGAAGAGTTGACCCTTGAAGGAATCAAAGAGTTTTATATTAACATTGAAAGAGAGGACTGGAAGTTGGATACATTTTGTGATTTGTATGAGACCCTGATGATTACACAGGCTGCTGTTGTCTTTCAAGGTGCAAGGTGGACTGGCTCACTGAGAAAATGCATGCTAGGGACTTCACGGTTTCTGCAGGCGTGGTAACATGGACTAGAAGGAGAGGGATATGACCATGAGGGTATTCCAATCAGGGTCAAGCCGTGTTTTGATTACTACTGACTTGTTGGCTCGTGGGATTGACGTACAAGTGTCTTTGGTTATAAACTATTCACAGGAGTCGGTAGCAGCAGTAGACGACAAGCTGACGCTCAGAAACCGACATAATTCAGAATGTGGAATCATAAGTGAAACAGCACACTGTTTGAATGAAGAGGGAGATTGACAGAGGGGGTTAATTTGGGAGGAAAGGTGTGGTTGTAAACTTTGTTACTGAAGGAGACAAGAGGATTCTTTGTAACACTGAGACTTTCTACAATACTACCTTGCAGGAAATGCCAATGGATGTGGCTGGCCCTGTTTATTTCCCAGGATCACTGTTCTGAATGCCTTGCTGTTGTGAATAGGTGATCACAACATGCATTGTTTCTTTCTTTGGGAATATTTGAGTCTTGTCTTAATGCTCATAATGATCAGAAATACAGATTTTGATAGCAAAGTGACTAAAGTCGTGAGATTTTGTGAGGAAAGTCGTTGGCGTATCCTCTTTAGAATACACTCGTGGGGCTTGGGTATAAAAGATGGGGTCTGGAAAATCTTAGTAGTTTATTTCCTGGTGGTGGTGGTGGTGGTTATGTGCCGTGGAGTCGGTTCCGACTCATAGCGACCCTGCACAGGGTTTCCGAGGCTGTTAATCTTTACGGGAGCAGAACGCCTCATCTTTCTCCCGCGGAACCGCTGGTAGTTTCGAACTGCTGACCTTATGGTTCGCAGCCCGATTCGTAACCACTACGCTACCAGAGCTCCTTAGTTTATTTCCTAGTACTGTAGAAATGGTTGTATTAGATGTTCTCTGTCATTTAATGGAGTCCTGGCGTGGCGCTGTGGGTTAATGCGCCAGACTGCAAAGCTGTTTGAACTTCAAGGTCGGCGGTTCAAGCTCACCAGTCGCTCCTCGGAAACTCTATACAGGGTCGCTATGGGTCGGAACCGACTCAACAGCACTTAACAACAACAACTGTTATTTAATAATATACTTGTGGACTAAAAGATGTAAGTGCTGTATTAAATCAGCCAACTATATTAAACTAGCATACTGCCTTCATTGTGTTTGTCATCAGCCTGAATAAGAAAGGTCTTAAGAAGAATTTTCTTATTTTAGAAAGCCTTGAATGCATTTTGTTTGGTATTGTATTTATTCAATCAAGTATTTAATTAGTGTTAAGTGTGAACTGGACCTTGTTGCTAAGCACCCCCAGCAAGCAATCATATCCTGTTGTTGTTGTTAAGTGCCGTGGAGTTGGTTCCGACTCACAGCGACCCTGCACAGGGTTTCTGAGGCTGTAAATCTTTACAGGAGCAGAAAGCCTCATCTTTCTAGGGTTAAACCCCCAGTCAAATTTGCCATATTGCACAAGTCTTAATGAAGTTTGAATGTTAACTAAATTGTATATTCACTTAAAAAAAAAAAAAAAGATGTATTTGAACCTTTCCTGCACAAAGTGACCCCAAATGCGTCTTCAGATTGAGTATCCCCTTCTGTTCATATTTGCATCATGTCCTTAGAGTTTGGTCTCACCCTCATTGAGTACCACAGTAGTACAATCCACTGTGAGGATGCAGCATCAAAGGGTGGAAAGTAAGTGAGTATTCAGGTGGTAAAGTGGAGATCTGCAAAGAGCGTGTTAGCGTTAGATGACACGGGAGTGCAAATCTTTCCAATAGTCTTATAAATACTATTTCTTTCAATTATCTCAGACCTGAAGAACAACATGACAGGTCCCAAATCCATTTTTTTTTAAAAAAAAAACTACTTTTCAAATAGAAATTGTTGTGTTAATGTCCAAATTTGAACATAAATTTTATTTTGTAAATTTTATTTATTCTCAGTTATACAAATTTACTTGCTATGTAGAACCAAAATTTAAAAGTGACCAAGATGCAGAGTCATGAAGTATTTCTGAGGAAGAGAAGGTTATGGAACTAAGTGAAAAAGAATTCAAAAGAATGCTAGCTAGGTACCTTCAAAGAATTGACAGAAAGATTGAGGAAATCAAGGAGAACACAGAAAAAAGTTAGAAGAATTCAGGAAAACACTACAGGAACAAACACACAAAAATGCAAATTTTGAAACAATATAAAGCCTGCCATTAGAAATCCAGATTAATGCTAAGCTTGCAGAAATGAACAATATATTGAAAGGGGAAAGGTATAGATTTGAAGCTATAGAAGTCTGAATCAGTATGCTTGAAGATAAATCGCTCAATTCTAGTCTTATAGAAGAACAATCAGAAAGAAGAATGAAAAAAAAAAAATTCCAAGTTATGTGGGACACTATGAAGAGGAACAACTTTCAGGTAATAAGAATTTCAGAACAGAAAGACAAAAAGAGACAAAAAAAAAAAAAAAAAAAGCACAGTGAAAATAGAGAAAATTGTCAGAGTTGTCAGAAGAAAATTTCCCTAACATCATGAAAGATGATAAGCATGCAAGAAGTTGAATAAACCCCAAACAGGATAGATTGCAAAATAAAATCACCAAGACATATCATAATCAAACTTTCTAAAACCAAAGACAAGGGAAGAATCCTGAGAGTGGCTCAGGAAAAACAAAAAGTTACCTACAATGGAGAACCAATAAAACTAAGCTCTGATTTAGTGGACTGTTTGAAAATTTGTGTCCAAAGTTTCTGGATGGTGTACAAACAAGATTCTGTAGTAAGAATATATTTCTAGGGTGAAAGCTAATGGTGGAAATTATAGGAAGGAGTGGCTAGTGTATTTCCTATCAGGTGATTCTGAATATTGTTTTGTTTGCAAACTACTCAGTCCTCAGTAATCTAATTCTTGATTTGCTATGCCTGGATTTAGTAATTGCAGCAACTTGCTTATGATTGATAACACTAAACAGTTCACTTCAGAAACTATGCAGTCATATTTAAACTGAAGACATGATTTAGGCTTAGCTAATGAACTGGACTCCTGGTATGGTGCTGTGGATTAATGCACTGGGCTACAAAGTCAGTTTGAACTACAAGGTTGGCTGCTGAGCCCACGGACAAGGACATAACCACGAAGGACTAGAGCTGAGAGTGAAGCATCCAGCTGATATGAAGTGAGGGGAGATGCACAAGAACACCCAAAGTTGCAGATAGTACCCATTTTACCTAGCCCGATGGTTTGATAATCAGAATTCGACTAGAGGAAGATAAAAAAGAAAATAATTTTTGATAAAGGAAACGAGGGTAAATTGCTACAATTTGATGAACTTGACCTATATTCATGGAAGTAGTAAGTAGCTCAAAATATCAACACAGAGGGAAGAAGTCTTTACATCAAATATCAGTGCTATCCCCTCTGTATACAGCGTAGATAGGGATGGGTACCTTAGACATTAGCTACCTGAAATGAGGGAGTGATAAAGGCATTAAGTGACTGGCTTACAAGGTTTCAAGAGGAAGTTTAGTTTAAGAGTATGTGGGGAAAGAGAGTCCCCACTGAATGGTTTTCATCTTGTCTAGATGGGTCTGGCAAAAAGAGATGGTGATAATATTCTTATGATTCAATAGTGAGTAATTGTTATCATGACCAATTGTGACTGTCACAATTGTAAAGGCAGAAGTTTTGTGACCAAAATGGAGGAGTAGTTAATCTTACAGCCCAGAAACAGAGGACCCTAGGACCATCAAGGGAGAAGAGCATAAGTAGAATGCAGGATCTTATCCAGAGAAGCAGCGACGCCAGAGATGGAGGCAGAGATGGGGACATGGAGAGAGGGATCAGCTGAGGATTCTAAGATTCATGGAAACAGAGAGACTGAAAGCTGGCGGCCAGGAGGCAGACTTGCAGAATGTGCCCTTTGGTGGTGTAAATTTTTATATATGCCTGAGTGTTTTTTTTTTAAAAAGACTAAAATGAATAGAGAGAAATCCTGTTAACTGATGGTACATGGAGGGGATTATAATAATTGTAATGAAACAAAGTATATGATTTGTTGAATGTAAAACTGATGATCTGCCCTATAAACTTCTGCTCAATTCACAATAAAAACTTAAAGAAAAAAAAGTAATATGATGTGTAGTTAAGATACAACCATATACATATATGGAGCCCTAGTGTGACGCTGTAGGATAAGCATTGGATTAATAGCCACAAGGTTGGCAGTTCAAACACACCAGCTGCTCTTTGGAAACCCTATATAGGATCACTATGAATGAGTAGGACCCCCACTTGACAACATATATACATTTTTGTCTCTATAGTTCTGTGTGCATAAAGTCACTATGAGTTGGAATTGACTCAGCACCTAACAACAACAATCTATATTCTATATCTCACAAGGACCCCTGGTGTGGCACTCTAGGATCAACCACGAGGTTGATAGTTCAAACCCACCAGCTGTTCCTCCAAACGCTATACAGAGTCACTATGAGATGAAATTGACTTGACGACACTTAGCAACAGCAACATGTTTCACAAATTCCTTTAGAGTGTGTGAGCAGCAGAAGATCACCCCAGGTGATCCTATTTAGGGTTCTCACATGCCTTACTTCAGCCCTGTTTCTGTCTCTATGGTTTTGCCTTTTCCAGACTGCCATATAAGTGGAATCGTGTGGTCCATTGCCTTTGGCGTCTAGGTTTTTTCACTTATTTTGAGATTCATCCATGTTATTGTTACTGCTTTTGTCACAGTTTACTTATCTATTGATAGACATGGAGTTATTTCCATTTTTTGGTCATTAGGAACAAAGTTGCTATAAACATTTATGTACAGATTTTTATGTGGACACCCATCTTCATTTCTCCTAGGTCAACTTTTCGAGTGGGGTTGCTGAGTCATAGGGTAATTATATATGTAACTTTGTAATTATGTAACTTTGTAAGAGACTGCCAGACTATTTTTCCAAAGCAGCTGTATTCCATTTTGTATTCCCACCAGCAATGTATGAGAGTTCCAGTTGCTCCAGCAGTTGGTGTCATCAATTGTTGTTAACAACTCAAATGAGAGTGTAGTGGTTAAGTTTGCATTTTCCTAGTACCAAGATTCAGAGTGTGAAACATCACTCTGAGGTGGACTGGGGTTGAGTGATTTGTACTGTGGACTAGGTTTTTTTTTTAATGCCAAAGGCCAAATAAAGGGACTATTCATTCATTATCTCAGAATGCTTAGAAAAGTCATGGAGCCTGCCAAGAATTTCATCCAAGGCAGGAACACCCATCTCTGGAGAAAGAATAGAGCTACCCTAGGACTATGTCCCATGGAGTCTGTTCATTTGGCAAAATTGCAACATCTCTGTCCTTCTCTAGGTTCCATCCTGCATTTCCACCATGTTTATACTGCCTGGATGGTGCATCCCTAATTTTTCATCTAGGGAATTCCTACGTGAACTCAAACGGCACCCAACACCTACCTCCAGAAGCTTCCAGACAAAGCATGCAAGATGACGTTACAAAAAAAAAGTGCAGCCTCTTTGGAGCCAGAGTTGGATTTGCTCTTTTACTTTTATTTTTCACTAGCTGTGTGGCTTTGGGCAAGTAGCTTAACTGCTCTGAGCCTCAGTTTCTCCAAATGTAAATACCTACCTCAGAAGTTTGCTGTGTTAGAGATCTTATGGTCATGTTATTTTACACTTACTATGACCAATGGTTGGCAGTTTGAAACTACCAGCCATTCTGCAGGAGAAAGATGAGGTTTTCTGCTCCAGGAAAGATTTACAGCCTCAGAAACCCTGTACAAGGGTCACTATGTTAACATTGTGACCCTATGTTAACAGGGTCACATTGTTAACAACAATGACCAATTTGCCTCTATCAAAGGCCATCCTATGTTGCACCATGGATAATTTTTTACTTGTTTCTCCCTAACTAGGTGCTTATGAAGGGCAGGCCCAGTGACGCAATCCCCCGTTTGCCCCCATCCCTGACACAGTATTGGTAAACATCAGCTCCTCAAACACGTTTGTTGAAATAAATGGATGAAAAGGAAGGGATGTGGCCAGAGGTACCGTTCACAGAAGGAAGGGCTGGGCCTGGAGTCAGGGAATGGGTAGGAGTCGAGATTTGGGATTGAAGAACCGGGCCCCAGATGTAGGGGGAAAAAAACGATGGGGAGGAAAAGGGGCTGAGTAAGAAGAAACTCCTGTGAAGAGGGCTTGCTGAAGAGTGGGCCCAGTGATGGTACAGGGATGAAGAGTGAGGGTGGGGGTGAGGAACCAGGTTGCTAGGACTGGTGGGGGGTCTGGGGACTGGGCGGAAGTTTGGGCAGCAGAAGAGGGAACAACACTTCGACACAGAAGGAAGTTTCGTGGAAGATCTGGGACTGAGCTGAGAGAACGAGAAAGTGGAGGGCACGCAGGAGCCGGGGGTGAGCTCCAGGCACTGCGCAGGGAGTGGGCGGGGCGGAGCGGAGCCGGAGCAGCAGGTGCGGGAGGCGGGGCCTGCCGGGAGTGGGGCCTGCCTGGGCGGAGCCTGTAGGGGGCGGGTCCGACGCCGGGTGGCTGGCGGGCGGGGTGCGCAGCTCCGCTCCTGGGAGAGCAGCGGGGGCCAGCGCAGCTGGAGCGGGAGCCGGAGCCGGAGCCCCGGCGGGACCCGAGCGGGCTGCAGCGACATGGGGTCGGCCGACTCCAAGCTGAACTTCCGGAAGGCGGTGATCCAGCTCACCACCAAGACGCAGGTGCGCCCCGGGCTCCGGCCTTCAATCCACCTGCCGGGCTGGGGGCTGGGTAGGGCGGGGGTTGGTGCGCAAGCCTGGTTCGCCCCGAAATGGGGACCCACCAATCCCGAGGGCGACGCTGAGGCAGGGCCGGAGTAGGATCCCTGGGCCTGTACCATGGGGCTCCATCCCCTAGCTTGCGCCCCCAGCCCCGATCTCCTCTCCCGGGAACAGTCCCCTCCCCACGGTCCCTGCTGCCACCTTAGGCTGACGTGTGCCTATCTCTGATCAGGCACCACTGCTGTCCGACCCTGTCCAGCCCCCGGCTCCCGGCCCTGCATCTCCAGCCTCCTCTAAAATTTTATAATCCCCGCCTCCCGGACCCAGCGCCTGGCTCTGACCCTGGTACCCGCGGGTCCCGGACGCACAGCCCCCGCTGACTCAATGCAAACAAAGCCGACCGGCGCCCGCCCGCTGCGGTTGGAGAAACAGCTGGTGTTCGGCGGCCAGGCCTGCTGGGCCCGGGTGGATGCCAGCGCCTGGAAGGCCCAGAGTGGTGGGCAGCGAGGCAGCCTGTTAAGGGGACCTGCCCCCCATGCCCACCTGACCCAGCGTCTTGGCCAAGGACTTCTCATCCAGGCCCAGAGGTGGCATGTTGTGCATGCCGGTCCCCTCGCCGCCTCTGTTCTCCGAGTCTGGGCTGAGGACCCTGATTGCCCTTGTTCTCCCCGCCATCCCTTGCTTGCTGGCGTGGGAGCCTAGTCCACAAGTGGTACCGCCACGGCCTTGAGCCCCCAGGGGACCACAGCAAGGCTGCCCTGCTGCCCAGCTCTTCTCTCTCCTCTTCCCTTAATGTCCTGACTCTCCACTTTTGAGTTTGAACCTGCTACCTTCTGGAACCAACCCCTGCCCCAATTCCACTGCAGGCTCTGCCTTGCTCTGGGCAGTTACAGTAGAGTCCAGAGAGCAATCTTCCCACAACCAGCTGGTCACATCCCTGGAGGCCAGGCCTCAGAGTCCCCACACTCTTGGGTTCTCATTCTGGACAGCTTACGGGTACAACAAATGCCCAGGACCTCTGGAGGGCCCAGCACCCACCCAGAGACCTTCCATAGAAATCAGACCTTGAGTCTCCTCTCCCAGGACTATGGTTCTAATATAGTCCTAGCACTTTGCTTTCTTGGGATGGGGTTTCGAGGTCACTGGAAGACAGGTGGAGCAGCCCCTCAGTGTGGGGCCACAGGAAGGAGGGAAGTACCAATGTTTACCTATCTGGGGAGGAAACACCTTGCTGGAGGAATGTTGTATGGGCTTGGCTCAACAACCGAGGTCCTTTGCTAGGCCCGCAGGACCAGCACAACCGGGATCCAGTGGATCTTGGATGGGCTAGATTCCTACCTGTGTCAGCTACCTCCCCAAAACACGGTGCCCCTGTGTCTGTCCCTGGCTGTGACTGGCCAAGGCAGGGCTGCTCTACTTCCCAAGTTGGGCCTGGTGGGAAGGGGCTAAGGCTGCCTGCAGAAACTCTCTGTGGCTGAGGCCTAGGATTCTGGGCCAGGGCAGCTTGGGGGTCAGGAACAGATTCCAGAGAGTTAGCCCAGACCTTGCCATTCAGTGTCCCTTGGACACCAGGCCTGTTGGCCACAGGACGTCTGTCTCAGAGGTTGGGAAAGCAGACACTTTTGCTCTGGGCGGCAGACAGGCGGGTTCAATACCTTTCCTGTGGCAGGACCTTCCCCACCTTCCTGTTCTGCTTCCTGTTTTCTTCCTGCCCCTTTGTGCAGCCCTGGCCCAGACCTGGTGCTGACCCTGAGGGCAACAACTTCTGCTGGGCTTCCTGACCCTTTCCCAGGGTGGGTGGAGCCCTGGGGGTGTTCTTGGATGTAAGAGACCTCCATCTAGACACTGTCTGAGTTGAGATTCTCTGCTGACCGGTTTGCGCATGTGTGCACATATACTGGGTCGCTTCAAAAAGTTCATGGAAGAAATGGATTGAAAAGATATTAGAGTTGTTTCACAAACTTTTTGAAGCCCCCCGCTCCCATGCATGTAAATGCAGTGATAGCACAGTGCTCCCAGAACAGACCACATCAGACCACATGTGCCCTTAGTTGCCTAGAACATCCCTGGTCCAGCTCTACTCCTTGTCCCCAGAGAAACTCAAAAGGTGTAGCTGGTCCCCTGGGGCCAAGCGGAGACCTAGCTTGAACTGCTTAACACTGTCTGCTCCCCACCAGGGCGAGCACCATCTTCTGACAGACAGCGGTACCAGCTCACCTCCCCCAAAAAAACCCTTCCCAAGAACTGGCTCAGATTTCAGAAGCAACCTTGGGTTTCCAGAGTGGAGCCCATCTGAGGAAACAGGCAGGAGCTGAACCAGGACTCTCTCTCAAAAAGCCTAAGGGACGGACCCCCAGGACCTTGGCCAATGCCTGTAACATCAGGCTAACCTGCTGTGGTCAGCCAGTGGTCACAGATCCAAGTGTCTGAGTCACAGTGGGACCAGAACCAGAGGCCCAAGTTGGAGGTGGGGCAGATGTCAGCCTCAACTTTGGAAGTTTGCGGCCAGCCTTTTAGCTGGGACTGTTTCTAGAGAGGGCTACCCTGGGTCCTTCTCAGTTGTGAATTCAAGCCCCAGGTGACACTTGGATGAATGAGATCAGAGGTCTTGTCTCTTGGTGACCAGATGAGTCCCTGCCCCCTCCTCTAAGGGGGTGGGGAGTGTCAGAGATGAGGTGTTTCACAGAGGTATCTGAGGAGCTCAGAGCTCCAAGGGTTTTCTGGAATGTCTTTCCCCACCCCTACCCCAGCCCAGGCCAAGCAGGGTTGGGCTGCCCTGGCCTAGGACCCCAGTGAGTGCCAGAGGGCTATCCTGGCAGAGGTCACGGGGGCCAGCAAACCCCAGCCCCAGACCCCTGCTTTGGTCTTTGTTCTCCCCCAGCTAACTGGGGATGAGCAGTCCTTGTGCCAACTGTCCAGAGGGCCATGGCCCCAGGTGACTGTGAGGACCCCCAGGAGCAGGGATGCCTGACCTTGGTGAGGCAGAGAGCCCCAGCCCTGCCTTTGGATAGCCCCACTGTGTGTGGTCCTGCCCAGCCAACAGACTGCAGGGTTCTCCAGGACTGGTTTCAGTTGGGCAAACATTGAGCATCTGCAATCTCAAGTGTGAGGTCAGGGAAGACTGGATCATGGACCAGTGGAGCCAGGAGGCAAGTGCACCAAGACCCATAGGCTCAGGGATGCAGTGAGTACCAGAGGAGAAGGTAGGGGGTGTCGATTTCCAGAGTGGGTGCAAACCCATTAGCCTGGAAGTCCTTGGAAGTGATTTCAAGAGAACCAAGTTCCTTTTCAGTAAGGCATATCTATTTTTCTCATGATAAGTGATATTGGAGTCCTGGTGTGGTGCCATGGGATAAGCACCCCACCCTCTGCTATGAGTTGGACTTCATTTTGCTCAGATCAACCATCAACACTCATGGAAACAGCAGTCAAAAAAATGAAACGACATATTACATTAGGCAAATCTGCTGCACGAGATGTCTTTAAAGTGTTCATGAGCAAAGATGTCAGTTGGAGGACTAAGTGCGCCTTACCCAAACCATGGTATTTTCAGTAGCCTCATACACATGTGCAATTCTGACAATGAATCAGGAAGACCATAGAAGAATTGATGCATTTGAGTTATGGTGTTGGAGAAGAATATTAAAAGTACCACAGGCTGCCAGAAGAACAAATAAATCTGTGTTGAAAAAGGTACAGTCAGAATGCTCATTAGAAGCCAGGATGGGGAGACTTCGTCTCTCATACTTTAGATATATTATCAGGAGGGACCAGTTCCTGGAGAAGGACATTATACTTGGCAAAGTGGTGGGTCACCAAAGAAGAGGACGGACCCTCAACAAGATGGATTGGCACAGTGGTAGCATCAATGGGCTCAAGTGTAGCAAAGATTGCGTGGTTGGTGCAGGACTGGGCAGTGTTTCATTCTGTTGTACATAAAGTCACTGAGTTGGTATCGATTTGATGGCAACAATGAGCCAGAACTTAACAATGACAAGAGTGATAACATTTAGTGCAGACTTATGGTAATAGCGGTACCTTGGGCTAGCTCAGCCCTAGGATTTTAGGAAAGGAAAAAGACTTTATAATTGAAGCAATCTGGGAAGACTTCCTGCAGGAGGTGATAAGTGGAGGGAACTTAAAGGGGCAGGCCTGACTGCAGAGTGCCTTGAACATGCGGCAGTCATGTTCATCAACAGATGAGTATTCAGAAAGAAAAAGAGTAACATGTGTTCTTACATAAAAATATAAAGTAAGAAATAAAAACCATATAAAGAGAATTGTTAACATTCTAGAGTTCTTTTACCCTTTTACTCATATATAACACAATTATATATGTGTTTGAGTCCTGGTGTGGCACTGTAGGATAAGCACTGGACTGCTAACCTCAAGGCTGGCAGCTCAAAACAACCAGCCGCTCCTCAGAAACCCTATACAGGGTCACTAAGCCAAAACTACCCGATGTCACTTAATAACATAACACCAACATAGTTTGTTTATATCTTCTTTTGTACTGTCAGCATTTTCCATTCATTATTATTCTTTGAAAGCATGATTTTAATGGCTGTGTAATATTCCATCATATGGCTGTACCTGAACTTTTTAAACATTCCCGATCGTTGGCTATGAAGTCTGATTCCAGCTTTTCACTGTTATTGATGTTCAATAAACATGCATATCTCTGGTTATTTCCCTAGGATAGATTCCTGTAAGTGGAATGTCTGAGTCAAGTCAAGAAGCCTAAGTATTTTCCAGGCATTTTGCCTGAGTAGGCCTGGTGGGATGTTAGAATGTGGCGTTGGAAGGGAGAGCATGCTGGGACGAAGAAAGGTCCTGAACCAAGGGAAGAGAGAGCAGGTTGTGTGGAGGGGCAGGAGATATAGGTGTGTGTATGTCAGAAGCCCTGGTGGCACAGTGGTTAATTAAGTAGTTGACTGCTAACAGAAAGGCTGGCAGTTTGAACCCTACTCTGTGAAGATTTACAGTCTTGAAAATCCTGTGGAGCAATTCTCTTCCTTCCTATGAGGGTTGTTTTAAGTCAGAATCGACAGCAACTCATTTACTTTTGGGGGGCGGGTGGTTGTGTGCATGTGTGTGTATCTGTGTACATGTATATACGAGGGGGCTTTAAGAAGTTCATAGAAAATGTCTAGTATCTTTTTTTATTAAGTTTTTATTGTGAATTGAGTGATAGTTTACATGGGAGAGCATCATTTTTACACTCATCATTTCATTGCAAGGATTACAGTCTGCTCCGTGCATCATCATTGAACAGGATTTGCCTCTATGTGTCCAGTATCTTTTAATTCCATTTTTCCATGAACTGTTTGAAGCCCTGTTTGTATGTAGGTCTATGTGTGTGCATGTGTTTGTGTATACATGTGTATTTAAGGAAGACTTTGGCTGGCTGTGGGACTGAGAGTTGGACTTGGTCCAGCAGGCAGTGGGGAGCCACGGAAGGTCTTTGAGTGAGGGAACAATGCGTTTGGCACTGTGCTTTGGAACAATGGTGGGGCACAGTGTAGAGGGTAGATCAAGGAGAGAAGTGGAGGTGGGGCTCTCCACAGGATGGCCATGGGCACTGAGAGGAGCATGTGTGGGTCAGACAACGGGGAGGTTGGCTCCAACCACAGCATTTGGCATTTGTTGGGTGTGGCAAGGGGGTAGAGTCTGGGACTCTGTGTGTGGCTGGGAGAGGCAGCTCCAGTGAATGGGGATGGCTATGTCCCCTTAGTCTGGGTCCCTTGGCAGTGACCTAGCACCGTGACCTGAGGATGTGACCAGTTCACATGGGAGGACAGTGTGCCCTACCAGGGGAGGACAGTGACTTAGCCAGGGTCACTAGCTGGACTCCAACCACCTGTAGTGAGTGTCCTCTACCTGACTGTGTTGAGGATGTCCACCATGTGGGATGGACTAGGGGGCCCTGGCCTCCATCTTGGGAGTCTCTCCTGGCCACAGATTGGGATAGCTACAGACCCACAGACAAGGACTCATGTTTGGGACACGGGTTCCCCCCACAGCCCGTGGAGGCCACCGATGACGCCTTTTGGGACCAGTTCTGGGCAGACACGGCCACCTCGGTGCAGGACGTCTTTGCACTGGTGCCAGCAGCGGAGATCCGGGCCGTGCGGGAGGAGTCACCTTCTAACCTGGCCACCCTGTGCTACAAGGTGGGGGTGTCCCTCCTAACAGAGCCCTTTCCCAACCTCATCAGGGAAGCTGAGGGAGGCACAGCCCAGCGGTCAGAGAGCAGCCACCCTGGACACTCCCCAGGCCTCAGCGGTCTGAGGACTCCCCAGTTCTCCCCACCTAGCTCGGTGCTGGACATAATCCCAGAAGCCTCCTTGTGTGAGCGCTTCCTATGGGCCACACCTGGGAGCACTTTCCAAATTCAACTCAGTCAGCTCCCCAACAGCTCTGTGAGGCTGATGCTGACCATTTTACAGAGGAGGAAACTGAGGCTCAGCCAGTATGGAAAGATGCTCTGGGCTGCTCTCTTGTCCCACATCACTGGGCTTGCTGACCGATTCCTCACTGTGCCAACACTTCTGTCTAAAGAGCTGGCCCTACAAGGCGGGGTTCTCCCCTGACCCCTTGGCATCCTCTGCTCCCTGCCCACCTGCAGGCCGTGGAGAAGTTGGTGCAGGGGGCAGAGAGTGGTTGCCACTCAGAGAAGGAAAAGCAGATCGTCCTGAACTGTAGCCGCCTCCTCACCCGCGTGCTGCCCTACATCTTCGAGGATCCTGACTGGAGGGGCTTCTTCTGGTCCACCGTGCCCGGGGCTGGGCGAGGAGGGGTCAGTGGGCCTGGGGATGGACTGGCTCACCCTTTTAGGCGAGTCTTTCCCAGAAGGGGCCACTGACAGGACAGAGGAAGGTGGGCTGGAGGTCAGGGCAGCTGCTACCACCAAAACCTCTGCCCCATACAGCTGGGAGGACATGTGGATGTAGAGAGGGCTGGGGTGCTGGACAGGGCACTGGGGGCCTAGGAAAGCCATGCAGTCTCACCCTACCACCACCCCACCACCCCAGCCTGGGTTTCATCTCTAGGCCAGTGACCCGGGGTGGAGCCCTGAGGTTGGGAACATAACCGGGTCTCTTCCCCTGGTCCAGGACCTTCCTCAGGCTCCCTCTCTACCCTGCTCCCTTGGGTCTCATTGAGAGGTTAGAGGTGACCAGGAATCCATTTTCTCTTCCTCCTCCTCCTGCCCACCTCCTCCCTGCCTGGGCCCCCGTCCTGTCTCCCTCATGCCAGAGCCATCTTTCCTTGGCTAGCTCCCTGAGGGGCCCTGTGATCCTGTGTCCTGGCAGGGTGAGGATGATGATGCGAATGCCCGACCTCTGGCCGAGTCCCTGCTGCTGGCCATCGCCGACCTGCTCTTCTGCCCAGACTTCACGGTCCAGAGCCACCGGAGGACCACTGTGGTGAGCCCATCGCACTGCGGCCAGGAAGTGCTCTGCTCCTGGCTTGGGGACCCTTCTAGTTGAAGCTCCTTTGGGTTGGACGCTGCAGGGGCAGGGGCTTCTCACAGAGAGCTGGGCTGCCTGGCACACATGGCGCCAGGGGAGGAGACAGTGGCTGCAGAGCTGGAGAGCAGCCAGCTACGCCTGGCCCTGCCCTCAGCATGTGGCAGCTGGGCACAGACACCCATTGTCTTGGCCTGATGGAGGTGCGTGGAGGGGTGGGGGTAGAGCTTGGACACAGGAGGTCTGGTCCTCACCCTTCCTGTGGTCTCCATGGACTTGGGTGTTCGTTCTCTGTTTCCCATCCCCACGAACCATCAGAGAGGCTCCCAATCCACAGCCCCTCCTTGTCTCCTTGTCTCAAGCTGGACTAAGCCACCAGTGTATGATGGAAGCAAAGTGAGCTTTCAAGAGATCTGAAGAGATCCATTTTTTCCTTGTAAATTTGGATCCAGGGTATTTGAGTACCTGTCTGTAAGAAACTATGAGGGTCTCAGCCCCCAGGGGTGGGGGTGTCCTGGATTGGTGGGTTCTGTCCTCTGCTATTCATTCTGAACTGTAGCCTGATGAAACCCTGTCCCAGGACTCGGCAGAGGACATCCAGTCCCTGGACAGCTGTGAATACATCTGGGAGGCTGGCGTGGGCTTTGCACATTCCCCTCCGCCCAACTACACCCACGACACAAACCGGTGAGTCCAGTGTAGGCTGCCCCAGGGCCCATGCCACTTCACCCCGAGGAGACCCTTCTTTCTTTGGAACCCGGGTCCACAGGGACCGTTTCTTTCAAATGACCTGGGCTGGGCGCCGCTTGGGTGGGCATCTTCTAGAGGGGAACTGAACCCTTCTTCCATTCCTCCCTGCCAAGGACGGAGCTGCTAAAGCTGCTGCTGACCTGCTTTTCCGAAGCCATGTACCTGCCCCCAGCTCCGGACAGTAGCAGTACCAACCCATGGGTGCAGTTCTTTTGTTCAACGGAAAACAGGTGAGGATTTCCATTTTCTTCCTTGTTAAAGGCAGCCAAGAGCTGAGCCCCTTCACCAGTCAGATGTGAAGGGATGTGCTGCCCCCTGGTGGTGACGAACTGTAACGCAACAGCCTCACCTACCAGGGTTTGCCACCCACACTTTGCAGACCCTGGGACGTTCTGGAGTTGGGTGACTCCTGCCTGGGGCCTCCATCTAGAAGAGTGCTGTCCAGTAAGAATATGATATGTAATTAAAATGTCTAGTTGTTGTTTGTTGCTTTTTAGTGTCATTGAGTTGATTCTGACCCATAGCAACCCTGTATAGGGTTTCCGAGGAGCAGCTGGTGAGCTTGAACCGCCGACCTTGCAGTTCAAGTGGCTTTGCAGTCAGGTGCATTATCCCACAGTGCCACACCAGGAGTCCAAAATGTCTAGTAGCAGCATTTTAAAAAATTGAAAAAAGACAGATGACATTGATTATAATAATCTATTTTATTTAATCTAATTATAATATTCTACTTCATTTAACCAAGGGGTCCTGGTATGGCCCTGTAGGATAAGCACTGGACTGCTAACTGAAAGGTCAGCAGTTCTAACACATATGAGCCTGTATAATGTTTCTGAGGAGCACTTAACAATGACAACAGCAACAATATATCCACTACATTGTTGTTGTTAAGAGCCATGGAGTCAGTTCCGACTCATAGCAAACCTGTATAAATTTTTTGAGGAGCAGCTGGTGAGTTTGAAACACTGATTTTGTGGTTCAAACCGACCTTTTGGTCCAGAGCTTATTCTACAGGGCCAACCCAGGACTCCATCCAATACATAGCAACCCTGTATAGGATTTCCCAGGTTGTAAATCTCTATGGGAGCAGAAAACCTAATCTTTCTCCCAGAGAGTGGTGGGGGATTGAAACCACTGGCCCTGTGGCCAACAGCCCAGTGTATAACCAACTACGTCACCCAGGCTCCCTTATGGAAAATGTTATTAAGTGTCGTCAAGTTGGTTCCAATCCATAGTGACCATGAATAGGGTTTCTAAGGAGCAGCTGGTGAGCTTGAACTGCCAACCTTTCAGTTCAAACCGATTTTGTAGTCTCGCGCATTAACCCACAGCGCCACACCAGGGCTCCTCTATCCAAAATAATTTAACATAATTAATAAACAAAAGGATACAGATAGTTGGCATTCATTTTTGCACAGTGAGTGCCCAAACTTACTATGTAGTTTGCGTTCGTAACACATCTCAGTTCAGACTAACCACATTTCAAGCGCTCAGCAGCCCTAGGGCAGTTTAGATGCTGAATGGGGATGGAGTCTAAAGAGAAGGGGGAAGCCCAGCCCATGTGGGCTAAGGGGGCACATGAAATATACAGAAGGGCCACACAAGTCACCTGACCAGATTGAGGATGCTGTGCCCAGGACTCTGCTGAAAGTATGGGGGTGATGGCTCACTTTGTTCCTCCCAGACCCTGGTTCCTACACCAAACGCCTCGTCCTTGAGGTTTTGCTGGCTTCCTGCCTAAACTCTTTCATTTTGTTCCTAAAGATAAGGGGTCCCAGGGGATCCTGCCCATCAGCCACCGTCATATGCTGGATGGTTTACTTTCTTACCAGCCTTATTAGGCAGACTGCCACTATTTTAACCTCCCTGGGTCTCAGTTTCCTCATCCATAAGAAAGACGAGGAGCTTGAACCCTGACGTCTATCTCGGAATCTGGTTGCGTGGCTGCCTGGGAGCTGGGTGATTGAGCGTGTGCTCTGTGCCTGGGAATCCTCTGGTGTTTTAAACAGTGAATGCGCTCAGCTGCGAACCCAAGGGTAAGAGGTTTGAATCCATCCTGAGGTGCCTCAGAAGAATGACCTGGCAATCTACTTCTGAAAAATCAGCCATTGAAAACCCTGTGGAGCCCAGCTCTGCTCTGACACACATGGGGTCACCATGGGCTGTGTTCCCCTGTGGGCTTCCAGTCCCTTCTCTTAGTTCCAAGGGAACACATCTGCCTCTTAAGAATCTAAGGAGCTTGGACATGGTTTCTACGGGGGCGCCATGTGACTTGTGTCCAGCACAGACATGGAGATGGGTTGTTTGTACTCAGGATGGGACAGGCTTGTGGCCCTGCTCCCCAGCTCTGGGCCCTGTACCCTTGTTGAATAAGGGCGGTTCGGCTGGCCTCCCAAGTGGCTAGGGTGGATTCAGGGTACCTCACTGGCTCCCCGGCAGCCCCACCCTTCTCTCCCATTGCAGACACGCCCTGCCCCTCTTCACTTCTCTGCTCAACACCGTGTGTGCCTATGACCCAGTGGGTTACGGGATCCCCTACAACCACCTGCTCTTCTCTGACTACCGGGAGCCCCTGGTGGAGGAGGCAGCCCAGGTACTCATTGTCACTCTGGACCATGATAGTGCCAGCAGTTCCAGCCCCACTGTGGACGGTACCACCACCGGCACTGTCATGGACGATGCTGAAGTAAGGACTCTGCCAGGCACTGGGGCGGCACCTTGGGGTGGGTGCCAGGGGACTCCAGCTCGGAGGGGTCCAGAGGGAGGGGTGAAGGCACCTGCTCACCACAGGCCTCTACCCCTGCAGCCGCCAGGGCCCGAGAACCTATTCGTGAACTACCTGTCCCGTATCCACCGCGAGGAGGTGAGTCCAGTCCTGGTCTTGCTCAGGCATGTTGTGGGGAGGGGAATGATGGGAAGAATCCGGGGTGTCCTGATCCTACTGGGAGGAACCAGAGTTCCCCACGGCGTTAGGCCACCTCAGATGAAATAGTGACCGCAGGGCTGCAGGAGTTTCCAGATGCACACAAGTCCTGATGGTCTCATTGGGAAGGCTTCCTGGAGGCGGTGGTTCTGAGGTCAAGTTGTAGAGGTGGAGAAGAAATGAGAGTGGAGGTGAATGTTCAGCGGGCCTGAGTTCTGGTCCTGTCCAGACACTTCCAGGCATGGGACCTGAGGGATGGCTGTACTTTCTGCTGTTCTGTAAAGGGTGATGAGGATAAACAAGAGTGTAAACTGGGGGGCCCAGCACAGAGTTGTTAGGTGTCATCGAGTCAGTACCGACCCATAGTGACCTTATGCACAGCAGAACGAAACACTGCCCGATTCTGTGCCAACCTCACTATTGTTGCCACGCTTGAGTCCATCGATGCTGCCACTTGGCCAATCCATCTCGTTGGGGGGCTTCCTCTTTTCCTCTGACCCTCCACCTTACCAAACATGATATCCTTCTCCAGCGACTGCTCCTTCCTGACAATATGTCCAAAGTATGAGAGACGGAGTTTGGTCATCTTGGCCTCTAAGGAGCACTCTGGCTGCACTTCTTCCAAAATGGATCTATTGGTTCTTTTGGCAGCCCATGGCACTTTCAATATTCTCCTCCAACACCACAACTCAAAAGCATGAAATCTTTTATGGTCTTCCTTATCCACTGTCCAGCTTTCACATGCATATGAGGTTATTGAAAATACCATGGCTTGGGTCAGGCGCACCTTAGTCCTCAAACTGACATCTTTGCTCTTCAACACTTTAAAAAGGTTTTCTGCAGCAGATTTGCCTAATGCAATACATCATTTGATCTTTTGACTGCTGCTTCCATGAGTGTTGATAGTTGATCCAAGAAGAATGAAGTCTTTGACAACTTCAATCTTTTATCTGTTGATGAGAATGTTGTTTATTGGTCCAGTGGTGAGGATTTTTGTTTTCTTGACACTGAGATGTAATCCATACCAAAGGCTGTGCTCTTTGATCTTCGTCAGTAAGTGTTTCAAGCACAGAGTAGGTGCTCAATCAATAGTGCTTCTCCTGACACAGGGCTGCTTGGGAGGACGGGCAGCAAGGGGTCCAGGTGGGCCGGGGCCTACTTTACTGTGTATGTGAAGCCTGGAAGCCCCCTTGTTTTGTCCCTGCCTCAGGACTTCCAGTTCATCCTTAAGGGCATGGCCCGGCTGCTATCCAACCCACTGCTCCAGACATACCTGCCTAATTCCACCAAGAAGGTCAAGTTCCACCAGGAGCTCCTGGTTCTCTTCTGGAAGCTCTGTGACTTCAACAAGGTGGGCTGGCCTTGGGGGGCTCTAGCCAGAGTGGGGAGCGGATACCCTGAGGGGTCAGGGCAGAACTTTTGTCCCTCTGACCAGTCCACCTGCTGTCCCCAGAAGTTCCTCTTCTTTGTGCTAAAGAGCAGTGACGTGTTGGACATCCTGGTCCCTACCCTTTACTTCCTCAACGACGCCCGCGCAGATCAGTGTGAGATGGGGCGCACCTTGAGAGGGTGGGGGTCTGTCTGGTCAGTCTGAGCCTCAGTCTCCCTCCCCTCCCCACCCCTCATGGTGACCTGTGTCATGTACCACAGCACGGGTGGGCTTGATGCACATTGGGGTCTTTATCCTGCTGCTGCTGAGCGGGGAGCGGAACTTCGGGGTCCGACTTAACAAGCCCTACTCAGTACGTGTGCCCATGGACATTCCTGTCTTCACGGGGACTCATGCCGACCTGCTCATCGTGGTGAGGGGGTGCCTGCTGCCAGAATCCGGGGGAGTTGGGGTGATGCCCTCTTGGCTGTCTGGAGATGGTGGGGACTCATAGCTGACCCCCCTGGCTCCCCACACAGGTCTTCCACAAAATCATCACCAGTGGGCACCAACGGCTGCAGCCCCTCTTCGACTGCCTACTCACCATCGTGGTCAACGGTAGGCTGAGTTCTCCACCAGGTGGCGCCAAGCCACAGCTGACCTGTCCAGTTGTTGTGTGCTATCAAATTGGTTCCGACTCATACATCCTATATAGGGTTTGCTAGATCAGCTGGTGGGTTTGAACTGCCAGTCTTGTGGTTAGCACATTTAGCAGTCCAGTGCTTATCCTACAGTGCCACACCGGGACTCCAAATTTTTCTAGTTGTTGTTAAGTACCGTGGAGTCGGTTCCGACTCATAGTGACCCTGCACAGGGTTTCTGAGGCTATAAATCTTTACGGGAGCAGAAAGCCTCATCTTTCTCCCATGGAATGGCTGGTAGTTTTGAACTGCCAACCTTAAGGTTAGCAGCCCGATTCGTAACCACTACGCTGTAGCCACATCTAAAACACAAAACAGATGGTGCACATTTTCATAATACATTTTATTTAGTCTCCCTTGTTCTAAATGACCGTTGGCATGAATGGTTTGTGCTCGGCTATTGTGGCGCAAGGTCAGCAGTTCAAGCTCACCAGCTGCACCTCGGAAGCCCTATACAAGGTCGCTGTGAGTTGGACCTGACTCGACAGCACTTAAAGTTTGGCTGTTCGAACCCAACAGTGGTGTTGTAGAAGAAGGGGCTGGTTATTATGTCTGTCAAAATACTACTGAATCCACTCTAGTGAGCAGTGGGGTTTTTGGGGGTTGTTATTATATCCAAAATATTATCATTTTACCCTTTGTTGTTGTTATTGTTGTTAAATGCTTATGAGTTGGTTCCGACTCATAGCTACCCTGGGTGGGGTTTCAGAGGTGTGACTGGTGAGTTTGAACCACCAGCCTTGTAATTCAAATGACCTTGTGGTTCAGCACTTATTCTACAGAGCCATACTGAACTGCTTTCAACACATAGCCAATATAGAAATGTATTATTAAGATGTTTTATATTGTTTTTGAGGAGGCGCCAAGTCTTTGAAACCCCATGTGCGTTTCCTTCTACTGACTGTGTGTCTTGCATGGGACTAGCCGATGGCCGTAGGTGGCTTGTGGCTACTGTATTGGACACACGGGTTGAGGTGGCTAGAGTCCCAGAATGGGGACGTCAAGTTCAGTTCCTCTTTGCCTTCATCCTGCCAGGAGAGGAGGCAGGGGGGCTTAGTGGCCTGCGGCAGCGTGGCTATAGCCACCAGGGTGACATCAGCATGGATACCTGAGAGGGGATGTGCTGGCTGGGCTGGGGTGGAGATAAGGAAGCCTCTTGCTGGATGGTGAGCTCTGGGGTCAGAGTTATACTTTACTTTCCCCCTTCAATTAGCAGCTCCTTCCCGGAGTCTTACTAAGCAACACAGACACTGTTCTGCCCCCATGGGTTCTCAGCCCAGACCCGAGCGTGATTGGCAGTCCATCTCCAACCCCCCACTCACAGTGCCGTGCCATCCGAGGGTGCTGTAGGATAAGCACTGGACTGCTAACCTCAAGGTTGACAGTTCAAACCCACCAGCTGCTTCTCAGGAGAATGATGAGGCTATCTGCTCCCATAACGATTTACAGCCTCGGAAACCCTGTACTGGGTCACTGTCACTTGGGATCAACTCAATGGCAGTGGGTTTCAGACTGATAGAGTTAGGAGCCCTGGTGGCACAGTGGTTAAGCACTCAGATGCCAACCAAAAGGTCAGCAGTTCAAACCTACTTGCCACTCCGTGGGAGGAAAAAGCTGGCCATCTACTCCCATCAAGAGGACAGTCTAGGAAACACCGGGGCAGCCCTTCTCTGTCACATTAGGCAGCTGTGTGTCAGAATCTACTTCATGGCAACATGATGTCGCAGAGCACTTGGGTGATGCAAAGGTAGCATGCTTGGCTGCTAACCATAAGGCTGGAAGTTCTAGTCCACTCAGAGACACCTCAGAAGAACGGCCTGGTGATTGGCTTCTGAAAATTCAGCCACTGAAAGTCCTCTAGGGCCAAGTTCTCTGACACACACGGGATTGTCATGAGTTATAATTGTTGGCTGAATGCAGCTGACTTGGAGTTTTGCTTTTTAAAATGATATCATAGCTGAACAATCTAGAAGGACTTAGAAGTCTGTACTCCTGTCCGATTATTTGATAACTGGGGAACTCGGGGCCAAGTTTGCAAATTTCTCTGAGTCTCAGTTTTCTCTTCTGCAAAATGGGGATAACCTAGTCTGTGTCCTCCTGCCTCTCTCTCTGGGGGAGGTGGGACATGTGAGAAGCATTGCAAACAGTACATCTGTCCCCATGGTCAAGGGGTGAGAGTGGAGCCCACACAGCTCCCAGGGGCTCTGTAGAAAGCCTGGCCTGGGCTTCTAGGGGCTTGGTCTTCCAGGCTCTCTCAGGGTCTTCGTTAAGCCAGAGGAAGGGAGGAATTGAAACAGGAGCATCTGGTCCTGCCCAGACTCGGATGTGCAGGGGTGGCTGGGGCCCCACAGTAAGCTGGCCCCTCCTCTGCAGTGTCCCCCTACCTCAAGAGCCTCTCCATGGTGGCCGCCAACAAGCTGCTGCACCTGCTGGAGGCCTTTTCCACCACCTGGTTCCTCTTCTCCGCTGCCCAGAACCACCACCTGGTCTTCTTCCTCCTGGAGGTCTTCAACAACATCATCCAGTACCAGTTTGATGGTGAGCTGCCCGCCCAAGCCCTCTCAGGGACCGGCACCAGGGGGCCACCTGGCCTAGCCAGGGAGGGCGCCACACAAGAACTGGCCTCTTGGGAGGTGCCTACCTATTGGCCCTCTGCCCCCATCCTTTCAACATGCAGTTATTGAGCGCCGCCTGTGTACCAGGCCCAGTCCTAAGTGAAGGGGAGACAGTGGGAGCAAGGCCAGGAACAGTGAGACTGTAGGGGGCGGCATGAAGAACGCAGGCTCATCCCAACCTCAGCCTCCTGGACCCCTCCCTGGAGACCTAGCTGACGGAGCCAGAATATTTCACACCCAGCATGGTGGGACACTCAGGCTGCGTCCTGCCCCGCATTGTCAGAGGCCCTTTGGTAGGAAATATTGGAGCTCTGGTAGCGTAGTGGTTACGAGTCTGGCTGCTAACCTCACAGTCAGCAGTTTGAAACTACCAGCTGTTCTGCGGGAGAAAGATGAGGCTTTCTGCTCCCGTAAAGATTTACAGCCTTGGAAACCCTGTACAGGGTCGCTATGAGTTGGAACTGACTCCACGGCACATAACAACAACAACATTCCCATTGAGATTTCAAATGTCACTTTACTCATAAGTTAAATTTCCATTATATTTGGTAATATTA
>NW_006408650.1:7749434-7789807 GCF_000296735.1 Chrysochloris asiatica
TAAAGATTTACAGCCTTGGAAACCCTGTACAGGGTCGCTATGAGTTGGAACCGACTCCACGGCACATAACATTGGTGGGTTAGTGGTAGAATGCTCACCTTCCATGCTGGAGACCTGGGTTCAACGCAGTCAAGGCATAGGCAGCTGCCACCCTCCTATCAGTGGAGGCTTGTGTTGTGTTATGATCCTGGATGGGTTTCGGCAGAGCTTCTAGACTAAGAAAGACTAGCAAGAAAGGCCTGGCAATTTTCATCCAAAAATCAGCCAGTGAAACCCGTATGGAGCACAAGGGTTCCATCTGTAACAGATCGTAGGAATGGTGTAGGACCAGGCAGCATTTTGTTCTCTTGTGTATGGGGGTCACCATGAGTGGGGGGGGGGCGCTACTTGACAGCAACTAGTAGCACTAGCTCTGGTAGCGTAGTGGTTACGAATCGGGCTGCGAACCTCAGAGTCAGCAGTTCGAAACTACCAGCTGCTCCGTGGGAGAAAGATGAGGCTTTCTGCCCCTGTAAAAATTTACAGCCTCGGAAACCCTGTACAGGGTCGCTATGAGTCGGAACCGACTCCACAGCACATAACAACAGGTAGCATTACTTTTTTTTGTAATCAATGGTTTTTATCTTTGAAAATGGAAGCAGGTGTTTTGACAGAATAAGGAGGGTTGCTCTATGAGAGCCGATAGCACTACTTCTTGAGTGCTGAGTGCTGAGGTGGTCCAGAAGGTGCCAGGAGAGAGGCACTGGGGGGCTCAGGCCAGAGGCTTTCGGGACAACGTTGCAGCCTGGTGTGGCCATAGCTGGACACACAGCCAGGCCCTAGCCCTGCCCCAGCTCCTTCCTTGGGTGCCTGTTCCATTCCCAGCCCCTGGATAGGTGTCTCCTGTCCTCCAGATGCCCCTTGCCTACTCCATCCACATGGGGGGACCACGGAGACCACCCTGAGTGGAGGTACTTCCTCTGCCCCAACAGGCAACTCCAATCTGGTCTATGCCATCATCCGAAAACGCAGTGTCTTCCACCAGCTGGCCAACCTGCCCACAGACCTGCCCACCATCCACAAGGCACTGCAGCGGCGCCGGCGGGTACCTGAGCCCTTGTCCCGCACTGGCTCACAGGAGGGGGCCTCCATGGAGGGTTCCCGGCCTGCTGCCCCCGCTGAGCCCGGCACCCTCAAGACAAGCTTGGTGGCCACCCCAGGTCTGGCATTGGTGGGAGGCGGGGAGCTTGGCTACTGGCATGGTTGGGATGGGGTGGAGGTACTGGGGGGCCCAGATAGTGGGTAGGCCCAGGGGGAGAGATTGGGCTTTGGGCCTGTGTGGGTGGGGTGGGCACAGTGCCTTTTAAGAGGCTGGTAGAAAGTAAGCCTCCAAGAGGAAGTCTGTAGGGGGCGCTGTGGAGGCCACCTCACTTCCACCTGCACCCTCCCAGGCATTGACAAACTGACAGAAAAGTCCCAGGTATCAGAGGATGGCACCTTGCGGTCCCTGGAGCCGGAGTCCCAGCAGGGCTCAGCCGATGATGGCCCAGCCCCAGGGGTGGGCGATGGAGAGTCCTGGAGCATGGTAAACTGACTTCCCCTTTCTCCTGGGAGTGAAGAAGCCAGCACCTAATGCCAGGGCACCAGGGTTGGCACTCCCCAAGCTCCCTTTCTGGGGGTGGGAACTTTGACAGCCCCCTCCCTTGTTTCCTGGGCTCAAGTCCTTGGCCTTTAGATTCGTCATCCATCAACTTTATCTGCAGCTGGCCTTTACCCAGCCTGCCCTGTCAGCCCCTGGTCCTAAACCTGTCACGGGCTGGCAGGAGCTGGAGTCCAGGGCAAAGGGTGCTGGGCTGGGCCTGGGCCTCAGTTGGGAGTGAGTTCCCGGATCCCCCTCCTGCCCCATGATCTTCCTGTGTTCCTGATGGTGGGAGAGACTGCAGAGGGGGTGCTCCCCTCCCCCCACCCGACTTCCCATCCCTCCACCTTACACTCTGTTCCTTCACAGACCCAGGAGTCTGGCCAGGCATGGCGAGAACAGCGGCAGACATCCAGTGTGTCCACCAGTGGACAGTGGAGCCCAACATCGGAGTGGGTGAGGGGCCACACTGAAGCAGCTGGGGTCAGGGCTGTCTGGTTCCCACATTGGTCCTCAGATTGGGATGGGGACATGTCTAAGTCATAGTTTCTGTCACGGGAGTGGGGTGCTAGGGTCAGTCCTTCCAGTAAGGAGACCTTGGCCTCTGTCTGCTTCACTGTCCACAGTTTCCCACAGTTCCAGTAGAGCAAAGCTCCAATTGCCCAGAGTGTGAATTTGTTCATGGCTGACTTCCTTTCCCGGGTGACTTTCCCACGCCCTTGGTCCCTGAATTCACCACTAATTGCAGTGAGTGGAGTTAGAACAAGTCCCCACCAGCCATCACACTGTGAAGGCTTAGCAGGAGGCACGAGAAAGACCTAGAGTCTGGTTCTGACCCCAGCTCACTGCTGTTAGGGAGCAGGTTCTTGCAGCCGGGAGCTTTCTGCCCCAGGCCTGGTTCAGGACTATCCTAACTGCTGAGCTCCCTTCCCTTGGCCAGGTGCTCTCCTGGAAGTCCAAGCTGCCTCTGCAGACCATCATGAGGTTACTGCAGGTGCTGGTGCCCCAGGTGGAGAAGATCTGCATTGATAAGTGAGGCTGGGCTGGGGGGGCGTGGTGGGTGTGTGATGTCCATGCTCCTGAAGGCCGCAGCCCGAGGGACCCCACCCCATCTGTCTGTCCGCCCCTCCCTGCAGGGGCCTGACGGATGAGTCCGAGATCCTACGGTTCCTGCAGCATGGGACCCTGGTGGGGCTGCTCCCTGTGCCCCACCCCATCCTCATCCGAAAGTATCAGGCCAACTCGGGCACCGCTATGTGGTTCCGCACCTACATGTGGGGCGTCATCTATCTGAGGTGGGCCTGCTCATATCAAGACAGTGGCTCAAAGTGGTCCTGACTGGTTGTGTGTGTGTGGGGGGCAGGTTGGGATATAGGGCTTGTATGGGGTCTGGCTCTTTTGGTGACAGCCCCTCTTTCCCCAGGAATGTGGACCCACCTGTTTGGTATGACACCAATGTGAAGCTGTTCGAGATCCAGCGGGTGTGAAGATTGGGGGCCGGGGCTCAGGCCCTCCCTGTGCTCCCCTCTCCAACTCTTCTTAGCTTTAAATGTTCACCATCAGGGTTGGGGGCAGGCCCCAGGGAACCCCTCAAGGCTGGGGAAAGGTGGGGACTGGCCCTATGCCTCTAGGCTGATCTCACAGGAGCCCCTGCCTCCAGGCCTGCAGGTCTGTGCCCCGTCACTCTTCCTCCTCCTAAACCCCTCAGTGCAGCCCGCCCCAGAGGCCATGAGGTCACTGTGCCCTAGGGGGTTGCCTGACAAGGGGCCTCGGGCTGTTCCTTGAGACCCCTCGGCCAGGCAAGGGAACTCCGAGCCTCAAACATGATCCCTGTTCATCAGGCCTGGCTCTCTGCCAGGAGGTAGCCAAAACCAGACTTGGAGACCCCATGGATCTTAGGGTTTTAGAGTTGGGTATAGAGGGCCCCTGCTGTATTATCCAGGGTTAGTGGATGTAGCTGGGATCTGATTACTCAGTCATGGGGTCGGGGGACAGGGTTGGAGTGGGGTGGGGTGCAGGGCAGCCGGCTAGCCCTCCTCTCCCATCCCACTGCCGTGGCTGGCTGGGAGGAGGGACCCTGGCTCTGGCCTTTGGTCTCTGCCTCGCCTGTGTTAGTACAATCTTTGCTCTGTACAATCGTCCTCTCGACACAGTAAAGTCTCCCTCTCCACTGGCTGTCCCTCTTGTGCCCACTTGTCACAGGCCGGTGATAGACATTTGCCATTTTCTTGGGTGGGAAGCAGAGGATTGGATCCTGGACTGTGGCCACCCAGAGCAAACCCCACCTCTGGGAGAAGAGAGGGACCTGCAGCCCCCCCATAGCTCACAGCTGTCACCGAGACAGTGTTGGGGGCCTGGGCAGTGCCCCTGTGCGTGTGGTGCCTAACACCCCTCCTGGGGGGAGGGGAGGGCGGGCCGGGAAAGGGCGAGCCTCACCTCTAGTACCTGGGCTGCCCTGCCCGGCCTTGCCTGGGCTCAGCCCTGTTTGCACTGGGCTCAGGAAGATGGACAGGCTGTCGGCATGCCTTGCCTCCCTTCCTGCCCCACCCTGTGGCCCAGGGGATTGGGCAAGCCTGGGGACTCAGCAGCAGAGAGCCAGCTTCAGAGAGGTGCCACCAAAGGATAGTCCCAGGGAGCGCCTGTGATGACGAGGGGTGGGGGGACTCAAGACCCCATGGATCCAACAAGGCAAGGGGAGGCCTGGGCATGGGACTGTCACAGCCACACCGCCCTGACTTCCTCCCATACCAGGACCAGTAGCTCTGTCCCTGGGAACAAATGCCACAAAGCCGAGTGTAATCGATCAAACAAACAGGTTTTATGGCAGCAGGAGAGAGCTATTGAACCCTGCCCAGCAGCTAATTAATGAGCTCATTAGGAGTCAAGGTGTGCAGGGGGAGAGGGCGGGGCAGCTGCTGTCCAGGATGTCCGAGGCCACCAGCCCCTCCCCCAGCAGTAAGCAGACTCTGAGGCCCCACAGTGGAGGGGTACCCCTCTCCAAACTCCCCAGAGGGCAGCTGTGAGCCCTCCACCAGCCTCCTGGGGTGAGGCAGGCGGCAAGCCTTTGCCAGTCCTAAGCCTGGGCATCAGGGTCTAGGCCCTGCCCATGATCTTGGGGCCACAGACAATGCCCTCTGAACTCAGCAAGACTCTGGGGCACCCAGAGTGATCTCTGTCCCTCCTTGGCTCAGAGATTCAGGGCCATCTGACTGGGGTCTTCAAGCTCTGCTGGGGTAGGGTTCTTGGGCCATCTTAGGCCCCCAAGTAGAGCTCCACCAGTCCCCCAACAGAGTGCATGCGGTAGAAGACCCCTAGAGGGAGGCCAAAGTTGACGATGGTGAACCATGCCTGGTAGCCATAGAAATCCTTTTCCAGCCCATTCTCAAACTCGGGGTGCATGCCAAACGCCGGCATCATCCACAGCTGTGAAGGAGAAGGAGGGTGTCAGGTGAGGAGGAGCTCCCCTGTGCCCATTCCTGCTCTGGGCTCAGGGGATGCAGGCCCCAGAACCAGCAGGTATGCCAGCACACCTCCACCTACCACCTATGAGCCCCTGAAAGGGTGAGCTCCTCTCCCCATACCTCCCCTTCACCCAGTGCACAGAAATCAGCAGCAGCCCCCTGGGCCAGCCTGGCTCCAAATGGACCATGAAGCCCCAACTGCCACCAAATCTGGTTTCTAGTAAGAATTCCCAGAGTGCTCTGTGCTCTGCTTTCTGCACAGGCTTCGTTCTTCTGCTCCCCTTCCTGTTTAAATTCCCCCTACTCTTCAGAAGTCACTGCCTGGACCATTTGGGCCCTCACTTCCTTCTCTGAGCACCGATTACACTGAAGGCCAAGGGACTATGTATTCCTTGCTAGGCCTGAGTTTTCACCATGGTGGGGGGGGGGGCAGGGGAGGGGCTTCCAGAGTAGTCATGAACAGCATGGATTGCAGGGACTGGTAGCTCTGAGTTCTAAGCCCAGCGCTGCCACTTGGGCAGGCCAAATAACCTAAGCCTCAAGTCCCCCACTTATAAAACAGGTACAGTAATGTTGTCTAGTATCACTGTGATGATTCAGTGAGGTACCGAGGTCATCATGTACGGAGAGCGCACAGGAGGACCCAGAACTCAGCAGTTGCCACATACTGAGTACTGATTGTCAGTATCTTCCATTGGCAATTCTATAGATAAGTTGGCACTTTCTGGTATCTTCCTTTGACTGGATTTAGTGGACAATTTAATAATTCTCGGACTGGTCTCCAGGTGTCTCCCCAACTGGACAGTAAGCTCCATGAAGCTAGGAGTCCTAGATGTTTGTAAGAAGCATTGAGCTAAGTGCGTGGCACATTCATTCATGCCAGAGACTCACAAGATACCCTGCTCTCCCGCAGTATCAAGTTAGTTGGAGAGACGCTTACATCATTGACAGTCAAAAGAATAAGCCAATCACCTTTGGGCAGTCAATGCTCAATGCGTGCACCTTGATCCATCCCTTCCTGAGTGAGGATTTCTAGGGCCATGTGGCCAGCTCTGCCCTCCAGGACTCCCAGCCCAGTCACTCACTGTGATATTGCAGAGGATGAGGAAGAGGGAGATCTCCTTAAGCGCCCGCCGCTTCCAGTTTAGGTGGCTGTAAGAGTGGATGTAGGCCAGCGAGACCCGCTGCAGGCCCTGGCCCAGCTCCAGCAGGGAGCTCCTGCGGGAAGGCCCAGCCTCTGGCTTATCCATCTGGGCTGCCTCCCAGATGGGACGCCGGTGCAGGCCCTCAATAATGAAAAGGTTCTGGGCGATGTGCTGCAGGATGAGCAGCAACGAGTAGGCCAGGATGAGGCGGTTGAGCAGCTCATGCGGGTCAGTGGCTACGGTGGCCACAATGGAGAAGTAGGCGATGCCCACTTGACCCAGCGCCGCTCCCATCAGCAGCACCACATCCAGGCTGCGTGTGGGGTTCTTGACTGTATCCAGCTCACGCTCCTCCAGCCCATGGATGGCTGTGCCTGCCAGGCACGCCAAGCTCATGGCGGGCAGCACGGCGACATAGAAGCCATAGTAGAGGGTGAAGAACTGGTGCGCGATGGCCGGGCCACTTGCCTCGATTTGGAAGAGCACAAAGACGCACACACCAGCCACTAGCACCAGCATGCCCAGCAGAGGCCCGAAGATGACCCCGTGCAGGTGGAAGGTGTGGGTGCTGGGGTGGAGTCCCGTGTGGGGTGCTAGGCAGCGGCCCACATTCTTCCACATGACGAAGAGAACAGTACAGCAGATGAGGCAGTACTCGGTGCTGAAGGGATAGAGCATCAGGTAACCCTTCTGGAATACCTCACACACCGTGGTATTGAGGCAGAAACAGGTGTTGGTCTCGTTGCCTGGGAGAGGGCCGGGCAGGAGGGGACAGATGATCAGATGGGCTGGCTGCACAAAAGATACCTCTCCTGCAATATGGGTGGACACGGAAGGGACCCAGCCCCTCATTGTGCAGATGTGGAAATGGATGCCTAGAGGCAGAGACCCTAAATCACAGGAATGCAAAAGGACTCTGGTGTCATGCTTGCATTTGAAACGAAGTGTCCTTGGTGCCAACTGTCACCTCCACAAATGATTTGCTGAGCACAAGGGAAAACCTATCGCTTTACAATGAGGTGGTCTGGTGGCTGCGTGTACCCCATGCTTAATCGCAGCCACACTCGCTGTGGGGAAGTGGGATGTCACGTGTTTTCTGATGAGGTGTCACTCAAAGCACACAGTGCCGCCTGAGAAGTTGTTGTTAAGTGCCAACTCAATATGACCCTGTATAGGGTTTCCAAGGGATGGCTGGTGAGTTTGAACCATCGACCTTCTTATAGGGTAGTTCTACCGTCTGCTAAGGTCACTGTGAGTCAGAAGCAATGCAGTGGCAAAAGGTTGGTTTGTTTTTAATACTCTTTTAGAACCAGATGCACTGCATGCCTTTCACTGGATCCTAACCTGAATAACCCAACCATATAAAACATTGCATAAATGAATTGAAGAGACTCAAATTTACATATAGAAATTATAATGGATGATGTTAAAGGATTTTGTTAAAAATTATAATAGCATTGTAGCAACATAGGAAATATACATATTTTTAAGAGCTACATAGGGAACTGTTTCGAGGTGAAATGCCATGATTTCTATAATTTAAGTACATCAGCAAAACAAGTAAACATGGCAAATGGTTAACCATGATTACAACTGGGCGGTGGTATATCCTATATCCTGCTCTTAATTTGAATGCTTGTATTACATTCAAATGATCTTTTAACTGAATGCTTGAAAAAAATGATGAATACAAATCAAGATAAAAATTTTATACAGTTTGATTCTTTTTTATGAATGTAACATTTTATCCTCTGATTTTTTTTTTTTTTAAATCAATAAACAATGGTGTCACTTGTTAAACATTTTCTCTGCAGTTTTTCTGGAAACTGTCCCCAGGGTATTAAGAATAGACATTGTCAACAGGTATGCCCTGCTTTATACAGTTGTTGTTAAGTGCCGTCGAATCAGTTCCGTTTCATAATGAACCTAAATAGGGTTTCCAAAGAGTGGCTGGTGAATTTGAACCACTGACCTTGCAGCTTTATACAGTGGACATGTGAATTCATGAGTGCGGGGAAGACTCTGCTACACATGGGTCACAATATGATGTCACGAGAGGGTTGTATGCATACAGGTGTGGCTGGACCCTGCAGATGGCAGTTTTCCCAAGTGCGTTTATGGGATACGGTATCTAAGTGTGGGGGATTATACCGGAAGCGGCACATGGACTAATCTGGGAGTTACTGGTCTGCTGGACATACCTTCTGATTGGTTTAGGTCCCTTTAGCTGAATTAGGAAGACACTCTCTTTAGTTTTTAAGGCTTTCGTTCCTGCACATTGGTGTTAGTTGTTAAGGGATGTCAAATCAGTTCTGACTCATAGCAACCCTTTTATATCATTTCCAAAGAGTGGTTGGTGAGTTTGAACTACCAACCTTTTAGTTAGCAGTCCAGGGCTTATCCTACAGCACCATACAGATTCCTGCTAAGACAATGCAAATACCACCAGTGGGTGCAAACCTAAAGCGCTTCTCAGTGAGTGGCTAGCTTGCTGACAGTGAGATGGATACCTGGAGTGGGTTGCAGGTGCCAACACCTGTCCGGACAGGCACAGTATGGGGGCAGGAGGAGGGTGAGCATTGGTAAACTTCCTCCTGTTTTCTGGTTCACTATGACCCAGCCTTGGAAGTTTGTGTTATAGTGAGAGGTACACTTGAAGGAATGTGTATGTATCCTGAGGGTGGGGTGGGGATGGTACCTGAGAACTTCTCCATGACGGCGCTGAGCTCAGCCTTGATCTCGCGATGCATAGAGTCATTGGTGACTGCTAGAACCCACAGCAACAGGTTTGTGGCCAGGGTCAGCATCAGGCCACACCTGGAAAAGGTCACACGCAGTCACTCAGCCCAGGTGGCTCTTCAGTGCTACGGGAGGACTACTAAAGCCTCCCAAAGGCAGATTGATCCCATTCCTGGATCATCAAGGACTTCAGGAGTTGTGGGTCTGTAAGCTCATTCTCAGACTGAAACACACTCCAGACCACTCTTTCTGGGAAGACCGTGAGAAACAGGCGCATAGAGGACATAGGGAGCCCCAGAAGGTTCTGGATGGAGAGAAGTAACCACATCTTACCTAGTGAGGTTGGTCTGGATCTGAACACAGTCCTTACAGTGTTTCCAGAGCACCCAGGTCTAAAAGAGAGTAAGCTTTGAGCTCAGGGGTTGGGGTGGTAGGACCATGGGGTATGTGGCTCCCATTGTTTGTATGTATTACAGTGGATAAGACAGTGAGGAGACCTGGGCTGGAATCTTGGCTCCACCTTTTCCTTGCTGTGTGATCTTGAGCCACTGATCCAGTATCTCTGAGCCTTCATTCCCTCCACTTTGAAAAGGGACCAAAAATGCCTACCAATTAAGGGAATGCCTGCTTATTGGGGAAATTTAAAAGATGATGCCAATGGAGCACTTGGCACAATGCCTGGCATATAACTGGCACTCAGGAGAGAATTCAATGTCTTTATTCAAATAGATGTGGATTTCGTTAGATGTATGCAAGTATGTGCAAGTACACAAGGTCGGCGGTTCAAGCTCACCAGCCGCTCCTCCGAAATCCTATACAGGGTCACTATGAATTGGTACCGACTTGATGGCACTTAACAACAACATGTACATAGCTGCATTTATAGGTATCTACTCTAATGTGCCGGAGTCCTGGTGTGGCACTGTGGGCTAAGGCATCAGACTGCAAAGTTGTTTGAACTGCAAGGTCGGCAGTTCAAGCTCACCAGCTGCTCCTTGGAAACCCTATACACGGCCGATATGGTTTGGAACAGACTTGACAGCACTTAACAACATTTCAGTTATGGGGTGTGCGTGAAGCTATAGGTAGCTGTGTGTGCACATGGGTACATGGAGTTAGGCATTTGTATGGGCATGTGGGATGTGGGTCTATACACTGGGGTCTGTAGGTAGAAGGCTGTGTGGCTGCTTGTAGGTGTTATTAAGTGCCATCGAGCTGGTTCAGACTCATAGTGACCCTGTATAGGATTTCCAAGAAGCAGCTGGTGGGTTCGAACTTCCAACCTTGTGGTTAGCAGTCCACTGCTGACCCTATAGCACGTGATGCTTGTGGGTACAGGTGTGTGTGTGTGTATGTGTGTGTAGGCAGGATGTGTGCCCGAGTACATGGGGATGGGAGAGGCCTGTTACCTGGATGCAGATGAAGATGACCTCAATGACAGGGAAGATTAGCTCCAGCTGGGACTTGCAGTGGCTGTGGCTCACATCGTAACCCACACGGAAGACGTTGAGGCAGATGGTGCAACTGCCAAAGAGCACCAGGGAGCCTGGGCAGGCCAGGTGGGCATTTGCATCTCCCTGGGAACTGGCTCTCCCTCCTCACCCTTCCCCTGACCCAGTGCCCCGACACTCACCCCGCACCCAGAGGGGTCCGGCGTGAGGATCTCGGTATAGTACAGCGTGTGGCCGGTGGGTGGTGCCAGCCACATAGTACAGGAGCCAGAGGAGCGAGAGGAGCTTGAGCGCGACCAGTAGGAACCACACGTCCCCTAGTGTGACGGCCACACTGTTGAAGATCATGCTGCAGATAAAGGCTCCGCCCAGGAACACCACATTGAGGGCCAGGAGCCCTGAGACAAGCTGCCCTGCCTTCTGGGCCTGTGAGTCCCGCCGCCACAGTAGCACTGAGAAATGCTGTCCCAGCCAGGACTTCTGCCTGGGTGGGGCTGGTGACCCTGAGTCCGGAGACCCCGTGTTGTTCCCATTCTCCGCGACTGGGGCAGCAGTCATCTGGACTTCTGTAGAGAACTCAGGTGGAGCCTCAACAGGGGCTGGGGAGAGACAGAGGGCTCTGTGTTGCCTCCTAAGCTGTCCTGGGTTCATTTTCACCCCTACCCCTAGATAACTGTGTGTTCTAGGGTGAACTATGCAACCTCTTTGGTTGGGATATTGGACATAATAGCATCTGTTCACTTACCTTATAGGAAGAGGGTCAGAGAGACCAGGGGATATGGAAAGGAGCCTGGGGTGATGCAGTGGGTTAAGCATTGGTCTGCTAACCAAAAGGTTGGTGATTTGAACCCACCAGCTGCTCCATGGGAGAAAGATGAGGCAGTCTGCTTTTGTAAAGATTGACAGCCTTGGAAACTGCTTGGAGCAGGTCTAAACTAGTCTATAACATTGCTGAGCTGTAACTGACAGGAAGGCAGTGTGTGTGTTCCAAGTGTTGTTGTTGTTGTCAGGTGCCATCCAGTCGGAACCAACTCATAGCGACCCCATGCACAGCAAAACGAAACAATGTCTGATCCTGGGCCAACCTCACTACTGCAGCCACTCCTGAGTCCATCAATGATGCCACCTGGCCAGTCCATCTTGTTGGGCATATGGAAACTTGGTGCTGCACATAAACATTGTTTCACCAGCCTCTCCTCCTGAGCTGGGTCACCCTATTTTTCATCTCTGTGATTTAGCCAGATCCTAAGGGGGGGCTAATAATGGCAGACAAGGGGGCTGAGGGTATTTCATAGTGCCAAGACACAGAACAGGTCTCTAGGTTGTGACTTTTCAGCACCAAAAAACAACATTTTTTTCTGGGAGGAATTTCACTTGTGGGACCAGGGAAAGCAAGTAGGTGTCTGTTGGTTGGTGTTCTGACTCTAAGTAGCTGGATTTTGATGGCCTGAGGTGTTGTGTTGAGGTGGATCTTGAGGCTGGGTCTGGGCAGAGTGGAAAAGAATGTTGTGATCTATGTCTATGAGTACACATGAGTGTATATAACATTTTTTTTTTTTTTTTAATCTAGAAGGTTTTTCAAAATCACCAATCAGAGACCAAACAGTCAACAATTACTTTAAAACAAAGATGAGAATGTAAGGGTGCAGGGAAACTAGATTAATAGAAATGGAACAACTAGACCAGAAATCATGAGAATGTTCACGAATTATGAAGTACATAATGAATGCTACTGAACGACTTATGTAGGAATTGTCGAATGGGAATCTAAACTGGTATGTAAACTTTCACCAAAAGAATGGTAAACTTTTCTTTAGCTTTAATGTTACAGTTCAAAAGCATTAACACCTTCATTATTTAAGGTCCCTTTTAAAACTTAACAAAGGGAAATTTCTGCGATTGATTTGCAATGTCTACCATTAACTTCTCCCCTTACCTTTCAAAGAACTGCCTTCCACCTGCACACACCCTATCCACAAATGCCCAGGAAAGTGTGGGGAAAAGATTCTTGACCCTTCCCTTTCCTGCTACTTCTTCACCGTCTCAAAGATTTTACTTGTCACCCCTCACCTGGACCCAGATCATTGGCCCCCAATACCTGCAGTCCTGGTCTGGGTGTCCTCCCGACAGGAAGAACACTTACGAGTTCATCTGGAGGCTCCTCCCCAGACACTCTTCCTTGGTCCTGACGCTGCCCTGTCCTCACTCCCCCATCCCTGTGATTTGTGCCCCGGGTCCTAAGTGCTCACTGTTCTCCAGGCTGGTGAGGCCTGTTTCCTCAAGTCCACTTCCTCAGAGAATTGCACTCTATTCCCATGTTTCCTAGCTAGGAACTTGGCATCCTCCTTGCCTCTCTCTCCCCTTCTCTCTTCTCTAGTCTGTCCACTCTGGCTCAGGAATTCCTGGGTGACTTTACTCAACCCCAACCACTACCCTAGCCTGACTTTCTGCTCAAGGCTCAGACTGGTTTCCTTGCTCTTTGTAACTCTTCCTTACTGGAAGCCCTGCAAAGACAACCAACTGCCCTCAGTGTCAAGTCCAAACTACCCAGCATGACCCCTATGGCCTTCCAAGTGAAATAAAACAGTGTATGTAAAGGGCTTAGCCAGGGACTGCCCACAGGAAATGCTCAGAGTTGGGGGGCTGCTATTGCTCCCTAGTTGGCCTCAACTTACCTCTCTAGCGCTGTCTTATGACCCGGCCCCTGTCCCCAGGCCAGGTCATCCCTCCTACAGCAACTAGAATACTGTTTTTACGTCCCTCTCCGTCTTTTTCTACACCCCACTGCCTCTAACATCTACCTCCTTTGCTTGTTAGCAGATCCTAACTTGTACTTCAGGGTTCAGCAGAAACCTTATGTCTTCTAGGGGTCTTCCAAGACCCTCCATTTCAAGTTGGGTGATGTGGTCCCTCCTAGGGTTCCCTTGACACCATATGTCACTCTAGTTTTTAATAATGTGTTTATTTTGTTGTTGTCAAGAGTATACACAGTATAACATACACCACTTTCTACATGTACAACCTCGTAATCTTGTTTTCTGAGTTGTTCCTCCATCTTTCATATAAACTCACTGCCCCTTACAGTTTCTTTCTAATCTTCTGAGTGGCTGTTGTCCATTTGACCCCATATAGATAGAAAGACCTTGAAAGAGTACAGTGCTGAAGGCAGAAAGTCTCTCTCTCTCTTTTTTTCACTGGTTAAGTCAAACTGTTGTTTGGTTTTATGACGAAAATTTAAGACTGAAGAAGAGGATATTTGAGGTTTAAAGTTTAAAGATAATCTTACGGCAATAGTTTCAGGGGTTCATCCAGCCTCCATGGCTCCAGAAAGTCTGGATTCTGTTCTGTGTCCCCCCCACCCCTTTGATCAGAATTCTTCTATAGAATCTTTGATCAAAACGTTTAGTCATGGGAACCAGGTACCAACAACTTCTCTGGTCTCATGGCAAAGGAAGCTGTTGCTCATGGCTGTCTTGCTATATTCTCATTATCTGTGTCCTGCTTCATTCTTAGACTCAGTTTCAGGGGCAACAAACTTTTCCTCTGGTGTGTCCCCCATAACACCTCCACCACATTTGGCTCTAAAATGCATCCTCTCCAGGTCCCTATTCTTCATATGTCACCTGCTCAATATTTGTACCTTCTACTGCTCTCTTCTGGGGGTGCAGTGGTTCTATTGGATAAGCATTGGACTGTGAACCACAAGGTTGGCAGTTTGAGCTCATCAGCCATGCCTTGGGAGAAAGATAGGGCTTTCTGCTTCTGCAAAGATTTACAGCTTTGGAAACACTATGCAGTGTCGCTGCGAGTTAGAACCCACTTGCTGACACTTAACAACAACTATTCTCTTATGGGACAACAGGGTATTAAAACTTTTAACAATGATTTTCTCCTTTCCAGTCCTCCCTGTCAGCCTTGCTCCAGCTCTTGTGGCCTCCCTGTCAGCCGAATTCCCCACACCCCAGGCACCTACCCCAGGTCCAGCCATGTGTCTCTCGCCTTCCACCTTCACACCTGGCTGGCTCTTCCTTCTGCATTGCCCATCATCCCTCTACCAAGGGCTCTAGCTCATCTTCACAACCACCTTAAGGGCTTCTCCAGAGAAGCATGCTGGTGGTTATCTAGTTGGACCATTCCCCTCTATTGGGAGTGGGTGTGCATTGTCAGGGAAGGTGCTGTGGATGTGGCTCGCTCCCCTCAAGCCGAGGAGCTCCATGGGAGCAGAGACCAGTTTCTGCTTCACTCAGACCCCGAGGCTAGCACAAGCAAGACCCTCAACCAGTGTTTGCTGATGGACTCCGATCGCTTCTGGGGAACTTTCAGCACCGGAACCATGGACAGAGACCCTGCCCATCTTGGTATGGGTGGAGGGGATTTCCAGATCATCTGTATTTTTAACCCCCACCCAGGTTGAGCAAGCAAGAGGCTCACTGGGCGCCTCCCTGCTGCTTTCTCCCAAGAAAGACTCCACCTTGCCTTTCCCCAAATCTTCCCCCTCCCTCGCCCCCAGGCAGGGTGGCCTAATGATTAACCCTTGACTACAAGTGGATACCTACCTACTCTTACAGACCCTATAGGACTTCCAAAGCTGTAATCTCTCCGGAAGCAGAATGTCAGGGCAGCTGGGTGAGTTGGAACCACTAACCTATCAGTAAGGCCAGATTCTGTCACTTACAACTTCTGTGGTTCTGGACAAGCCACTTAAATTCTCTGTGCCTCAGTTTTCACATCTACAGAATGGGTTTAATAAGTGTAAATACAACTGTAGAATAATGCCTAGACCATAATACCCCAAATCCAAACCCAATGCCATCAAGCTAAGACAGACTCCTAGGGATAGCCTTGTTTTTCTCCTCTGAAATGGGTTGGTGGGTTTAAACTGCCAACATTACAGTTAGCAGCCTAGTGATTAACTCACAGAACCACGAGGGCTCCTTAGTCCATTGTTGTTGTTGTTAAGTGCCATCAAGTCGGTTCTGACTCATAGCGACCCTGTATGAGGGAGCAGAAAGTCGCATCTTGCCCCTGCAGAGCTGCTGGCATCTTGAACTGCAGACCTTGCCATTAGAAGTCCACTGCTTTTTGTATGGAGCCACTGTACTCCCCTTAATAAACATTGTTGAATGAATTAATGCAAACTCCCTACCTCATAGGTATTTGTCTGAATTAAACGCTCTAAAACATGTAAATGTATATAAAATATATACACACCCAACAGCTCAGTGTTACTATTTGTTTGTTCCTTTCCAATTCTTTCAAGACCCAGGAGAGGCCGGTAGGGCGTGGTTATTGCTCAAGTCCAGAGGCGGGTTTTGCAGGCCCAAAGGGGACTCTAGGGGACAGCGTTCCGGATCCTCTCCCTCCAGGGTCCTCCACCTGACAGCATCCCATCTCCTCCTCCTGAGGGTCACCCCTCCACTGCACTAGAGGATGCAAACTGGTGAATTCAGCTCTCAGCGGGGAGGGTGGCGGGACACATAGGGGCCTCGGGAGAGGGGCGAGGGAAACTGGAGTAGACAAGGCGTTTGCACCCCCGGCACTCCCCTCGGCGCAACGCCAGCCCAAAGGAGGGCCCAGACGCCAAACTGGTTTGTGGGTCGCGGTTAGAGGAGGGTGATGAAAGCAGCTGAGCCGTCGGGGCGCGGTGCCCGACTAGGCACTCAGGGCAAACTCCAGAGGAGGTTGCTGAGCGCGGGCCGGGGGGCTTCGGGATCTCTTCGGAACCACAGTGGGTCTTCAGGGCTTCCCGCGAACCCCAGCCCAGATCCAGGCAGCCCCAACCCCACGCCCTTCTCCCCAACTGCCCGGGTTTCTCTTCTCCCTGGGCCCAGATATCCCCTTTTTCGGCCATGTGCGGCTACGCGCCATGCTGACCTCTGGGGGCCCGGGCTTGCGGATAGGAGGTGGGGGGCGGACTGGAGTTGAAGGAGAAGGGTCAACGCTGGAGCTGCGATCTCGGGGTTGGCTTCCCCCGACCCCTAGTCATGACTCCTTCGTGTCCTAATCCCTGCGGGCGCCTGGACTCTGAACCTGGCTTTGGGGGGTGTGGGGGCGGTGTGGTGGTGGGGAGGCTTGCCTGTAAAGTTCCCCCTGTGGGCTCCAGGGCTCTCGCTCCAATTGCGGCCGGGGCAGCCTTACCTGAGGCCTGAGCAGACATCGCCACCGGCTACCCACCGACTTCGGAGCAGCGGCGCGTTGGTTCAGCTGACGCCCCGCGCCCCGACCGATGCCCCGACGGCCTCCCCCCGCGGGACTGCGCAGCCGCCGCTCGGCCTCCGTGGCCCATCGATTTTCCTGTTGACTTTGGGAATCTCATTAATTCCTCATTAACTATCCCGCCGGGGGCTCCGGCCCTGACGCGACAGCCAATAGCGCGGCGGCTGGAGATGGAGGGCGGTGCCGGAGGTGGTGCCGGCTCCGGGCGAAGCGTCAGGGGGCCCAGGGGCCGGCCTTGGGCTGGAAGCGGGTCCTCCTGGGTGGGTGAGGTGGGATACACTGTCCTTTCACCAGTAACAAAGGGTTTTGGGGTTTCAGGTCGCACTTTGCTCTGGCAGCCAGGTTGAGACTGCATCCCACCTAGCATAGCAGAAAGGTTGGCAGTTCAAACCCACTCAAACAAGCCTAGGAAGACAGGTCTGGCAACCTAGTTCTGAAAGGTTAAGTGCCATCGAGTAGGTTCCCACTGATAATGACCCTGTATAGGGTTTCCGAGGAGCGGCTGGTGAGTTTGAACCGCCGTCTTTAAGGTTCAAACCTACCTTGAGGTGGAGTGCTTCTCCTACAGCGCTATACTTGAAGTCCTATGAAGTGAAGAGCGACGCTGCACACGTGGGGTCACCACGTGTCAGAATCTACTCCAGGACAACTAATAACAAACCTGGGGGCGGGGCATGTGCAACTGTGTAGCTCGACCCTCTCCAATCAGCATTGTTTCTCCCTGAAGTCAGATATAAAAGGAGCTGGAAAAGACCCAGGCAGTACTCCATTGTACCAGGCAAGTGGCTGGGTTGGATGGAAGGCCACTCCTTGGGGGCCTCTGAGACCCAGACCACTTTATCCTGCTGGTAGGGGCCAAGAAGTCACTGAGAAGCCCCCTGTGTTCCAGGAGCTGCTGCCCCTACGGTCTTCCACTCAGGATCCAAGTGATGTCTCCTCCCACCCAGCCTGTCCTTCATCTGTCTCTGGCTGCCTACCACCTTTCTTCTCCTCTAGCTGAGGTGCCTCCTTGTCAACCTCTCTCTAACCTTCCACCCGCTCAGCCCCCTCACCCCAACTCCTTCCAGAATTTTCTGTAGGGTTAGAAGACTAGGACTCTAGAGAGAGTCTGGGGGACTAGGGTGGTGGAGAAGAATCTTAATCCTCTTAAACTAGAACAGCCCTGCTTATATTCTATGCTAGATTCTCGGGCCCTAAAATATTTTATTTGAGGGAGAAAATGTTTTGCTGCTTGAAAAAAAAAAGTTTGAAAATGATAATTTGTGTGACCTTGGAAAAGTTACTTCCTCTCTCCTGGCCTCAGTTTTCTTCTTTGTAAAACATGCTAGATGACTGGGTCAGTGTTTCCTCACCTTTTTTGTGTCATGGAACACATAAATAAAAAAGATCCTACGTGGATGTTATTTTGGGAATGAGAAAGGGAAATGTGGAAGTCTAGCCCAGCTCCTTCCAGACTCACCCAGATACCACTTAGCTAGTTTCTTGGGACTCCTGGTGTGGCACTGTAGGATCAGAACCACAAAGTCTACAGTTCAAACCCACCAGATGCTCCATACAAGTTCGCTGAGTCAGAACCAAGTCGACAGCACTTAACAACAACAAACTTGGCTCCCTCACTGGAAATCTTCCCTTCCAGCTTTGCCCTTGAACCCCGATCCCCAGACCCTCTCCTGTGACCATTTCAGCAGGGGCAGCAGGGGGAGGGGGGTGAATCACTGGTTTATTGATTCCCAGCTCCAGACAGCAGCTCTGGCCAGACTACAGTGCTAGGATTGGGGTCAGAGCCAGATCTGGTGCATCTAGATCTTGCCTAGTCCTCCCTGGTTGTCCCATGCCCCAGGGTCCTTCTGGGGTGGGTGGACATGTCCCAATTGTGATTTACAAACTCCTGGAGAAAAGAACTTTATGTGCAAGTTTCACTTTAGAACAAGCATGGAATGGCAGGAATGTGTCAGTCTGCGCTGTGGCTCTTGTCTCTAGGAGGGACTCAGGGTGGGCGCCTGAGCTGTCCCCCCACCACATTCCTGTCAACTCAGGACAGCACGTAGACCTCCAGCAAGCTGGAGACGGCGTGCATACGGTAGAAGATGCCAAATGGTAGACAGATGTTGACGATGGCTGCCCAGAGGGCGTAGCCATAAAAGTCCACCTCCACCGTGTTGCTGAAATGAGGGCGGGCACCGAAGGCAGGCATGATCCACAGCTGTGTGGAGAGAGAGGCATATTAAGACCTAGCCGGACTGGAGCCCACAGGGTCATTTCTGTGACCTTTCAAGGGGGTATCCAGGGCTCTATTTTGGTGGGCAGTGAGGGCATTACCGAGGGAGACCACCAGTGTCTTGGACAAGACTTGATGCTCACTAAGGAGCTTGAGAAGTTGTGCCCCACTGAGGCAATTCACCGCAAACTAGGTTCCTGACCAAATTTCCTCTTTGTGGCGCTGTCGGTTAATGCACCAGACTGCAAAGCTGTTTGAACTGCAAAGTCGGTGGTTCAAGCTCACCAGCTGCTCCTCGGAAATGCTATACAAGATCACTGTGGGTCAGAGTCGACTCGAAGGCGCTTAACAACAACAACAACAACAACAACTCATGGGGTGGGAGAATGGAAGGAGGGGGTTTCAACCAAGAATGTGAGAATTTGGTATTAATGGCTGAACCAGTAGCTCTCTCCTGGAAAGAGGTATGTGTGGGGGTGGTGATGGTGTTAGGCTCCAGGTAGCTGGTTCAGGGTCCAGCCAGATGGGCTCCCACTCCCTCCTCTGAGCTCTGCCCCTCCCCATGATGCCAGGACCACAAGAAGAGGGTTGAAACTGGAATTCTGTTTCATCTCTGGGGCATAAGGCAACGACCAAAGCCTTCTAAGCACTCTCTGGCCCCTTAGCTGTGTATTCTTGTGCACATCACTACCCTCTCTGAGTCCTAGCTTTTACCCTACAAAATGAAGGGGTTGGAATGGACGCTTTTAGAAGTGATCCCAGATACCAGGATCAAACAGCTCCAGGTAGGAAGGGCCAGGGTGGATGGTGGGAGCAGGACCAGGGGACGAGGTACTGAAACTGGCCCAAGACATAATGAGGTTTCTAACCTGACTGCCTTTACTGATAGGCTGGAGGTTGGTGGCTATGGTGTCGTTCTTTCTTTTTCTTTTTTTAAGTTAAGCTATGTTGGGGGGCTCCTGCCTGGGGTTGTGCTCCTTCTATGGGGACCAGGACTACAGGGCGGTTGCCTGCAGTAGTCCCCATAGAGACTTCATTAAGAAGGCACCTCCGCTAACCTGTTGGTACATCTCCAGTAGACCCTATGGGGAATGTATTCACTCTGGGGATGTTGTTCTATATTGGGGTATACTCACATATTTTTATGGGAGGTTTCAGTTAAAGGGACTAATTTTATGTTGAGTTGGATTATCATTTGAGGTGTTTTCTTGACTTAGGATATAGTCACTTAGTATGTGTCCCTATATGAGAGATTTTACTCCAGGGGATTCTACGAAGGGGCTTTAAAAAGTTTGTGGAATAGTCCCATTATCTTTCTATTCCATTTTCCCATGAACTTTCTGAAGCTCTGTCGTACTGACTCTGAGGCATTTCTATACTGGGTTGTAGCTACACACCAGGCATGCTTCTCTATTGGGGTGCCCCATCACTTAGAGCATATCTGCCTTGGGGTGTTTCCATATGGAGGCGTTGCTTCTAGTAAGCAGCTTTGCTGAATCATGGAGTGCGAGGTGCCTGCGTCGACAACCCCCTTCCCCACAGTCCATTTCTGCTCACACTTACATCGCCCCCCGCTGCTTCCGGAGGCTGCTCCAATTATTCTGAGAAGCAGACAGGTCACAAGTTCCCAGCAGCAATCACACCTCACACGGGGGAGGGGGGTGGAGGACGGGGTGGATGAGGGGGCCCTATCCTCCACATAAGCTCTGCCAGCTCCCTCTCACTTCTACTCAGTCCCCCAGGACAGCATTCCCTGGGACCCCCGACTGTTGCCTAGATACCACCTGCTGGGGTTTCATTTTGTGTGTCCTGAAATGCTGGACACCAGGGAGCTGTCGGGTTCTCTAGTGAGCTAGGGGCAAGACGGAGAAGGCTCTGAGTTCTGACCTGGAGGAGCACCCTTTCCCAGCATGCTCTCTGCCCCAGTCCACCCTCTGCTCCCCACCAGCTACTCACAATGACATTGCAGAGCAGGAGAAACAAAGAGATGTCCTTCAGGCACCGGCGTCTCCAGTGGCCCCTGGGAGCCAAGATGATGGCCTCTGCTTCCTGGGGGCCTGTGGAACTGGGGCCTACCAGCCTAGGAGTGGGTGGGCAGGAGGGTAAGGTATGCAGGGCATCCAGGTTAGCAAAGGTTAGGCCGTGGCAGGGCTCTTTGGGGGCTGTGTCCTGAGGCTCAGTTTCTGGTGGTCCCCGGTGGAGGCTCTCAATGATGAACACATTCTGGAAGGTGTGCTGAGCAATCAGAAGCAAAGCGTGGGCAAGGTTGAGGCCCCCCAGCAGATCTTTGGGCATGCCCACTACTACGGCCACAATGGAGTAATAGGAGATGGCATACTGGCCCAGGGCAGCCCCCATCAGCAGGGCCACATCCAGGGTGCGAGTGGGGTTCTTGTGATGGTCCATGGCCCGACGGTCAAATCGGTAGATGATCGAACCACTCAGGCTGACCAAAGTCATGAGCCCCAAACAGACGATGTTGAAGCTGTAGTAGATGACCAGGGCCTGCTGAGTTTCGCTGCCCTCCCCACTCACTTGGACCTCATAGATGATGAAGACAGCCAACCCCACCACGAAGAGCATCAGGCCCAGGATGGGGCCTATAAAAAAGGTCTCCCGGAAGAGGCTGACCGGGGATGGGGCATGGCTGTGGCCATGGGAGGAGGTCAGCAGCCGTCCCACGTTCTTCCACATGACATAGAGCATGGTAGAGGCAAAGAGGCTGTATTCGATGTTGAAGGGATACAGGTAGAAGTAACCCTGCTGGAAGATCTGGCAAATGGCTGTGTTGCAAGGACAGGGGTCTCCTCCGACTGGGTTACCTGCACGTTCCGCTGGGGACAAAGGGACACAGACTGAAGTGTCCTCCCTCCTTCTCAGACACACCCTACCTGAAGAACCTCACCCCTTAGAGGTGAGGACAGCTCCCAAACGCCATACCCACCTGTGCACAAATATTTACTGAGCCCCTACTATGCGCCATTTCAGCTATGGTGTCAAAAGAACAAACCAATCTGTGTTGGGAGAAGTGCAGCCAGAATGCTTCTTGGAAGCCAAAATGGCCAGACTTCATCTCTCATGCTTTGGACATGTTATCAAGAGGGACCAGTCCCTGGAGTAGGATATCATGTTAGGTCAAGTGGAGGGTGGGAGTAAAAAAGAAAGACCCCCCCCAACGAGATGGACTGGCACAGTAGCAGCAGCAATGGGTTCAAATATAGCAACAATCGTGAGGTTGGCACAGAACTGGGCAGTGTTTTGTGCACAGGGTTGCTATGAGTCGGTAGTGACTCGATGACACCTAACAACAACAACTATGTGCCAGAGACTGTGCGACACATCAGAGAACAACAGCCAGGTCCCAGTTTGGAAAAAGAAAAAAAAAAACCCAAACCCTAGAATCACCCTCCCACCATGCCACTCCTTTCCTTCAGAAAAAGGTCTTCTTTCTATCTTCTCCATCACTCAACCTCAGCTCCCTGGCACAGATGAGGTTTGTCCTGTTGGAAGGTAGCCCTCGTAGCTCTAGCTTCTTCACAGCCCCACCCCCCCAGCATCTGTTCCCCCTGAAATCGAGCTGCTGTGACCAGGTCCCTTCTGTGACCTCTGGTCAGTTTGGTTTGTTCCACACCGATAGGCATCTTATCTCAATTCCAGAGAGTGCCCTATAGAATACCTCGGGCTTTGACAACCATCTCCTTGAGTCCCCAGAACGATTCCAGCTGGTTTTGCAGGTGGAGAGACTGAGTCTTGGTGAAGGATCGTGAGTGGCAAAGCTACTGTGAACGACCTCCTTGCAGCCTGGAGGCCAGCACTTCTCCACCTGCCTTCCCACCACCTGGAGCCCCACCATGCTAAGCTGACCACCTGCCAGGCTAGTTTCACCATTTTCAGAATCTTCTGGAGGTACAAGGCGGTCTTTTCTCTCCCCTGCTGGACTGGCTGGTCCCTGCTTTTAGTTCCTGGATTCCCACATACTGGGATGGGGGTGGGAGTGTCTTCAGGTGAGGTCCAGATGGCCTGGTAAGTTGCCCTAAAAAGTTCTGAGGACCAGTACAAAAAGGACTGTGGACCCCATTCTCCCTCAGTATTAAAAAAACCCAATCCCTTGTCATGGATTCTGATTCACAATGACCCGATAGGACAGAGTAGAACTGCCTGTCGCCTTTACTGAAGCAGACAGCCACGCCCTTCTTCCCAGGAGCTGCTGGTGGGTTCAAACTGCTGACCCATCAGCAAGTGGGTGAGCAGTAACCTGTGGGCCCGGAGGGCTGCTGTCCTCAGTATAACATTTGGTTAAAAACGAGCCTAGGCTTGAACACCGGTCCTCCAGTTTCAAGCTCTGTGACCACAGGCTTGAACTACAACTTTCAATGTCTGTTCCTTCATCTACAGAATGGGTTTACTAACAGTATCCTTCCCATAGGAAGCTGTGAGGGGTAAATAAGATACAATGTCTAAGACTCTGAGCTTGGTATCCATTACTACTTGCCACTGACTCAGTTCCAACTCATGGTGACCCCATGTGTGCAGCAAACTGCTCCATAGGGTTCGTAAGGCTCTGAGTTTTTGGAAGCCTATCTTTCAAGGTGCTTCTGGATGGATTTGAACCACCACCCCTTTGGCTAGTAGTCAAGCACTTAACTGTTTGTGCCACCATGGCTCCTGTCTAGCATATACACCCCAAAACACAAACCTGTTACCATCAAATTGGCTCCAACTCATAGTGAACTGACAACCCTTTGGTGAACAGCCAAGCATGTTCATCCATTATTGGCAGATACCCACTGCCATCAAATCGATTCTGGTCATAGTGACCCAGTATAGAATTTCTGAGGTGTAAATCTTTAGGGGTTTGTACTGCTGACCTTGTGGATAGCAGTCTAGTGCTTATCCTATGGTGGTGGTTGTGGTGGTGTGCCGTGGAGTTGGTTCCAACTTATAGCGATCTTGTATAGGGTTTCTGAGGCTGTAAAAATTTACGGGAGCAGAAAGCCTCATCTTTCTCCTGGGTTTGAACTGCCGACCTTGTGGTTAGCAGTCTAGTGCTTCTCCTTTAGCGCCACCACAACTACTTGCGCATACCAAAGCCAAAATTAGACCCACTATCTTCCAGGTGATTCTGACTCACAGCGGCTCTAGAGTTTCCGAGACTGCACATTTTTACGTGAGTAGACAGCCTCATCTTTCCCCAGCAAAGAAGCTAATGGGTTTGAACTGCTGACCTTGTGGTTAGCAGTCCAGTGCTTAGCCTACGGTGCCATGTTGTTATTGTTGTGTGCCATTGAGTCGATCCTGACTCATAGTGACCCTGTATGGGTTTCTGAGAGTAGCTGGTGAGTTTTAACTGCCGACCTTGTGGTTAGCAGCCCAGCGCCACACCAGGGCTCCGCAGCACTACACCACAGGGCTTGGGAAATTACCGTTATTGTCTTCATCACTATTATCTCTCCTCCTCCTCCTCCTCCTCCTCCTCCTCCTCCTCCAGTATCTCCCATCGGATCTGTGCTTCCACCATTGAACTACCCTGCCTCCTTCCTCTCCCTGCTGCGTGCTCACTCTTACCCTTTCCCTTGTAACCCAAGTGGCTTCCTTGGCAGGCTGGAGACTTAGACAGTGAGACCAAGGTTGTACCATCAAGGATAATGACAACACCCCCAATACCAACTTCCCGGGTCACCTACATCTCCAGAGACTAAGTTTTGAGCAAGAAGAGGCCCTGGTCCCCCTGTGCCTCCATGTCTTTATGGGACTGATTATACAAGTCCACAAAACAGCCACTGGGCTGGGATAGTCTGGGCTGGGGCGGGACTCACCGTCATGGGTGAGGCGGGCCTGGCTGCCATTGGTGTGAGGACTGTTGTTGGAGTGGGCTTGATGCACCGATTCATCCACCACCGCTGCCATCCATATGGCCAGGTTGGTGGTGAGTGTGAACATGAGACCACATCTGTACAGGGAGAAAGTCTGGCTTACAGTGGGTCCCTGGCGAGGTGCAGAACTGGGGAGTTAGACTGGGAGGTGGTGTTGAGAATCAAGGGGCCAGTCAGGTCTCTGTTGTGGTAGAACAGCTGGGTTGGGAATGAATGCTTAGCCTAGCCAGGACGTTGTCTAAGAGAGGGCCAGGGAATGCCCAGGGGTTCAGACCATTGCTGCTAGCTAGCTCTCCCAGGGGAAAGGGCATAATGTATACTGCACAACACCCCCAAAATGCACACGCACACGCACACACACACATGCAGCACACAGGGGTGAACTCTAGCTGAAAAACCAGGAAGGGTCTACTGGATCCCCACCCAGGGTGCAGAAAGCCCTCCTCTCCTGCAAGCTCTGTGGCCCCGGCATTGAGCATTGATGGACACTCACCGGGTCAGATCCAGGTGGACATGAATGCAGTCTTTAGCAGAGACCCAGAGGAAGTAGGTCTGTATTGGGAAAGAATGCTGCCATTTATACATAGACTAAACTCCAGCCAGCCCGTGTCCATGCCCAACACTGAGTCCTCTCTACCCAAGAGTCTTTATTCTAAATTACCACATCTGTTTTGCTTTACGACAAGAGATGGGGCATATCCTCTCGCTTCTATGAAACAGTTTGTGCAAAATAACGGTTCTCTGTTCTTTAAAGCTTTGCAAAATGTCACCTGCAAAGCTCTCTGGTTGTGGCTGTTGTTGTTATGTGCCGTGGAGTCGGTTCCAACTCACAGCGACCCTATACTCTTTACGGGAGCAGAAAGCCTCATCTTTCTCCTGCGGAACAGCTGGTAGTTTTGAACTGCTTACCATGAGATTAGCACCCAGATTCGTAACCACTATGCTACCAGAGCGCCTCCTCTGATTGTGGTACTTTGTTTTATTTTCCTTGAGGGGGAGCTAGGGGTCAAGTAGAGTTTTGACTACGGGATTATCGCTTCCCGGGAGCAAGGTCAGTCTGACGCCAGGTCTCCCTTAAAGTAGAAAGATTTGGTGGTTTCTCCCCTCCTTTTCACAACATCCTCTGCCCCTGTCCTCATCCTCTGTCCCCTGCAAGGCCTTGTTTGCCTCTGGCTGCCAGTGAATCCCTGCTGTGGTATTTGCTGATGTAAGTTATCTGTGTTTTCATTTTAAATGAAATTTCAATTTGGGAAATGTGAGCATTTTCTAAACACATAAAGTCTAGTACACTAATACTATATAAATGCCATTGCCATCATTGTGTTGAATGGTGAGTGGGCAGCTGGAGGGCTCATACATGTGGTCATTCCGGTCATTGTTTTGGGCTGTGGTCCCTTCTGGTCACATGTAAGACCAGTCTTGCCTTGGCTTCATCTGAAGATCTTTCAAAGTGTTGTTTATGCAGCAAATAAAAATATATAGATACTTGAATTTGTTTGAAAAACTCTAGTTATGGGGTACCCTCCTCCCTGAGATAGATGCCCTTTGTGGCACCCAAGCAGGGCAGGCCAGGTTTTAGGAGACAAAGGTGATTGTCACACCTCACACCTGCTAGGTGTGAACTATCAGCACTGCTTAGGTTGAAACAGAATTGCAAGGCCCCTAAGTAGGAGCTCAACATTTCTATACTACATCATCATCAGGTGAATCCAGATTTATGGACTCATATGAGCCCCCTTCAGTGCTATCCCTACTGTATGTCATTGCTCAGCGTGGAAGGGGGAGGGAGTGGTGCTCTGGTCTCCTGAATCCCTTGACAGTTCCCTTTTACCACACCCCAGGATACTCCTCCCACCTACCTGGACAATGACAAACATAGCTTGGATGATGGGGTGCAGGATCTTGATGGCTGATTGGCACTCAAAGAAACTGGAGTAGTAGCCAGTCTTGAAGACATCCATCACGAGAGTGCAGATACCAAACAGCACCAGCCCTCCTGGGAATCAGTGGGGAGATCAGAGAGGCGGGAGAAAAGGCTTACCAACAGAGCTGGCCCTTCCTGAGTGGCTAGATGGGTGGGTGGAAGGATGCACGGATGGATATGTAGATGGGTAGATGGATGGTGAATGACTGAACGGCTAGCCGCTTGTCTATTAAACTCCCATCGCTCTGCTTTAGGACTGCATAGATAGGGAAAGAAGGAGCTCTGATAGCGTAGTGGTTACGAATCAGGCTGTGAGCCACAAGGTCAGCAGTTCTAAACCACCAGCTGTTCCGCGGGAGAAAGATGAGGCGTTGTGCTCCTGTAAAGATTTACGATCTTGGAAACCCTGTGCAGGGTCACTATGAGTCAGAACCGAGTACATCATCACTGTCACCAGATCAGGAAATAGTCCTGGTGTAGCGATGTAGGAGAAGCACTGGACTGCAAGGTCAGCAGTTCAAACTCACCAGCTGCTCCTTGGAAACCCCATCCAAGGTCACCATGAGTTGGAAGTGACTTGATGGCATTAATCAACAACAATCAATCTGATAGGGGAGTCTTTCAGTCCCTACTGTCTTTTGTCCTCCGCTCTATACCCAAAACTCTCCCATTACTAAACTTCTCTAATCTTTGTTGTTGTTGTTAAGTGTCAGAGAGTTGGTTCCGACCCATAGCAATCTTATATGGGGTTTCTAAGGAGCCCTGGTAATGTAGTGGTTATGCACTAGGCTGCTAACCTAAAGGTCAGCAGTTTGAATCCACCATGGCTCCACAGGAGAAAAGTGAGGCTTCCTATTCCTGTAAAGATTTACAGCCTCAAACCCTACACAGGGTCTATGAGTCCAAACCGATGTGATGGCATGCCACCACCGCCATAGGGTTTCTAAGGGGCACCTTGTGGATTTGAACTGCCAACCTTGTGGTTTGCAGTCCAGAGCTGACCCTACAGCACCACTTTAGATGGTGAAAAAGTTCCTTGACCTCTCCCCATTCATTCCTCCAACTGCAGCCCATCTCACCCCTGGCACCCTCAATCTTCCTGAAGGAACTTCTCACCCCTCTACCTCGACGTGCACCCCATAATTCCATCAAGAACCCCCACTCTCCAGCTTTCTTCCACCTTCACCCCCACCTCCCTTGGCACCTCGGAGCCAGATGGGTCCGGCGTGCGCATCGCGATAGGGAATGGCGTCAGGGCAGCGCGCAGTGCGCAGCACGTAGAAGAGGATCCAGAACGCAGAGAGTAACATCATGGTGGTGAGCAGCGCGAACACGTCGGTGTCGTACACGGCCACCTTGTTGAAGGCACCACCGCTGATGAGAGTGCAGGCGAGAAGGAGCACGTTCACAGACAGTAGCACCGACATCAGACGGCCGCCCTTCTTCCACACCTCGCGGGGGCCCGGCCGCGGCGCCGGCGGGCTTTCCTTGGGACCCTGGGCCACCTCCTCAGACATGGTGGAGGCGACAGAAGGTTGGAGGGTCACTGTGGGGGAGGAGGAAACAGGACTCCAGTCAACCCCACTATTCTCCTTCCCCCATCTTGTGCCCAGATTTGGAGACCAGGGAGATCCTAGTCCGAGAGTCGGGGCTGAGGGTTCTGGTGCTGGAAAGCCTAAGGAAGGGGAAGGAAACGGCCCCCTCAATGGGAGGAGTGGCCCTTGGAAGTCCCAAGTCTCCATCCCCAAATCTGCCGCCCTCTGACCCGCGACACTCACCTGGCTGGCTTGGTAGTCCGGACTGAGTTGGTGGCCGGGGGGTGGCGAGCGTGTCCTCTTTCCCACACGGGGCTGGCCGGGGGCTTTATACCCGGGAGGGCAGGGTGATTTACAGCCGCGAACGGGCGGGCAATACGGCTCCATAAACCTCTCAGTCTCGCTCACATGATCCATCTTCTCTCCCAGCTGAATTTAGGGAAGTGCGGATAAGGAAAGATTTCTATTTATTCGTCCAGAGGCGCCCCCTCCCCCGCCACGGGTTCGGCGTGGCCAGGTTTGAGCGGGGCCCGCACTGCGACACCCAAAGTTCACCGTACCCACGGTCACCGCACCCCCCACGGTCACCGCACCCGGAGCCGTGGTGGCTGGTCCACTGGTCCACTGGAGACCCCCGTGGATTCGCAGGCACCCCAAGGCACCCTCCCAGTTCCAGCGCGTACCAGATCTCCTGATGGCCGCTGCAGTAGAATCGGGACCCTAGTCCCTCTTTCCCCGACGGCCCTCACCGTGATCAAAGCTCCTTTCCCTTCTATCCTGGCTCTCTGCTCCTAGGGATGCTGCGAGGTCGGGTTGGGCTATAGACTTCCCACGCGGCGCGCGGAGTCCGCACCCAGCCCTCTGGCGCCCCCTGATGGAATACGGCAAACCTACCCCGCGCGAGGGCGTGGCGACTCGCGGTCCCTCCGCCTGTCCTCACGTGCCTCTTCAGCCCAATGTCCTGAGGTTCAGGATGGCCCCTCCATCCCGCTCCCAGATACCCCTCCCCAGCCTTTGTCCGCTCTTTGACGGGTGGAACAGTAAGGGTCGCAGCTCCCGGCCTCCAGAAAGAACGAATCCTGGGCTGTCCCTGACAGTCACCTAGGGGCTCTGGGGAGGGCACTTTTGGAGAGAGTACTGGGCCTGACGTGGTCACCTTGTGCCCCAAGACCTGGGGGTTTAGGACCCAGGGGAAGCTGGGGGCGGCGCCTTAGGCACCAGAGCTCCCCACTCCACCCCCCGCGCCCAGGCGGGTGAGCGGCTCAGATGTCCGTTAGCTGTGGCTCTGGCGCTCCGCACCCTCTGTCTGCGGCAGCGGGGGCTGGCGGCTCCGGCCCCTGCCTGGCCCCCAGCCCCAGCCCCAGCCCCATGCCCCAGCCCTGACCCCGTCGCCCTCCCCCGCGGAGGGCCTCGCCCCGTGCCCCCTGCCCGCCCCGTCCAAGCCGGGCACCATGAACGACCAGTACCACCGGGCGGCCCGGGACGGCTACCTGGAGCTCCTCAAGGAGGCCACCCGGAAGGAACTAAACTCCCCCGACGAGGATGGCATGACTCCCACCCTCTGGGCTGCCTACCACGGCAACCTGGAGTCGCTGCGCCTCATCGTGAGCCGCGGGTGAGTTGCCTTTCAGCCCGCGTAGAAAGGGGAAGGGTCCCCATGCGCTCCAGGCCACTGAAATGCCTCCCCCAGGCCCTAGGGCACTTTCCTCCGGTCCTGTGAGACCCCCTTCCCCTGCCACAGACCCTAATGGGGATCTTGCGCTTGGCAAGTGTGTGTGTGTGTGTGTGTGTGTGTGTGTGTGTGTATGGGGGAGGGCAGGGGGAGAGAAGGTGGGCGAGTGAGACTAGTGATCTGGAAGAGGGATTAGACGGGTAGGGAGTGGGATTTGAGAATGCCAGGATTGGGGAGGAAGACGGGAGAAGGCTCCTTGGAGGTGGAGGGAGGAGAACCCCTGGAAGGCAGCATCTGAGGTCTGGGAGAGGTTGAAGAAGCTCAAAGGGGTCGAGCGGGGAGGAGGGGCGGAGGGGCGGAGGACACGAAAAGGGGCTCTTCTGTCTCCCTAGCTCCAGACGCCACACCATCCTGAGCTGGGCCTCCCATAGTGCTGATGTTCAGCCTACTCATTTCATTTCTGGGATTTATGAGCACCATCCACAACACCAAATGCCACCGGTTCAGTCACCCCATTAACTCTGCCCCTCCCCCCACGGCAGGCCACAGTGGAGCCCTTGAAGGGGCGTCTTTCTCTCTTCATCCCTCCCTTTGGAGTTGTCCTATGGGGAAAGGGCAGGTCAGAGACAAAGAAAGCGTTCAGAAATCTTAACTGAGGAATGCAGAGCTCAAGGCCCAGGAAGTGGATTCTTGGGGCGTTTAAATCACACTGTCAGTAACTGCCCCACTTTGCAAAGAGAAGTTAGGTTGAACTGCACACCAGGGACCGCGTGGAATGGGAAAGGAGGGGGAAAAGATGGAAGGTAACTGGAAAAGATGCCCCAGGAGGCCAGGGCTGGCTGTGGTGGCAACTCCTGGCCTGAGCCTGTCCCTGTTGGGGTGGAGAAACCCCCTCCAACACTCCTCTTCTGAGCCTGCTCCCTGGGGTCTTGCTCACCTAAGACAGGTGGCTGAGCCATCTTCCAAGAGACCAAGGCTAGCCCTGACCCCACCAGTATCAGGAGGGCCACAGTGACCCCTGACTCCCCTCAGAGAGACTCACAAGAGAAGAGGGTTCCCCCTTGGTAATCTACCCCCCAACTCCTACAGTGGGCAAGGACTGGTGTGGTGTTGGATGGGATGTGGGCCAGATGCCAGCAGCCCTTCCCAGCATCCTGTGCAGGGCTTGGGGCCTAGGAGAAGAAGCTGAGGGGGTGTGAGTTGCTGATGAGACAAGGGAGTGATTCTTTTTGGCCTTTGTTGCCTCATTAGTGTGGGTCGGGCAGTGCTGAGCTAGGCCCCTGGAGGAGGAGAGGGACAGCTACAAGAGCACTTTGGGTCCTGGAAGCTGGAGCCTGCCCCCCAGCAGACAGTTTGGTGTCGAGGGTGTTAGAGGGGTCTGTCTGGGTGGGCACCCATGGGAAGCCCACAACAGCCAACTCACAAAGTCCCCACCCATGGGGCAGCCCTGAGTGGGCAAAGTGATTGGGTTGGGCATCCAACTCTCACCTCCTCCCCCCTTCAGCCCTGGCTGCCCCCATACTCCCCTCCTGGCCCAGGCCAAGACCTGACACCTGCTCTCACACAAGGCCGAGCCAGGCCTGGCCCTGCTCCCTGTGGACATGGCTGTGCTTCCACCTGCAAGCTGACTGACGCTTGACACACTGAGGGTCCAGCACACACCACCTCTCCTGGGCTCACACTCACTGGGCACACACACAGCCACACTCACCACCACGCCAGCCTGAGACCCAGACTCGGCCCTGGCCCACCACCTCTCTGGGCCAGTTCCCCCGCCGGGTCCCATGAATAATTCACTTCTTTCTCTCTGGACATCAAATATTTATCCCCTGAGATTCCCAGCCCTCAGTTCTCCCGGGGAAGGCCCCGCCCTAACCCCGCCTCCTCTGGAGCCCCGCCCCTTGGGTGCCTGGGGACATTTTTCTCCTGGGATCTCTTGGTCCTTTGGAAGGCCTGCGTGTGCCCTGGAGTCAGAAGAGAGATTTCAGTCCTATGGAGCCTCTGGGACCTGGCGGCTCTGCACGAAGCTCAACAAGGTTGGGGGTCCATCGCACTTCCTGGCCCCAGGCCCCTGCCTGCCTGTCAGCATGGTGGCTCATCATCCCTCCCTTCCCACGTGTTCTCCCTGCAGGGGCGACCCGGACAAGTGTGACATCTGGGGCAACACGCCCCTGCACCTGGCAGCCTCCAATGGCCACCTCCATTGCCTGTCCTTCCTGGTGTCCTTCGGAGCCAACATCTGGTGCCTGGACAACGACTATCACACGCCGCTGGACATGGGCGCCATGAAGGGCCACATGGAGTGTGTGCGCTACCTGGATTCCATCGCAGCCAAGCAGAGCAGCCTCAATCCCAAACTGGTGGGCAAACTCAAGGATAAGGCCTTCCGCGAGGCGGAGCGGCGCATCCGCGACTGCGCCAAGATGCAGCGCAAACACCATGAGCGCATGGAGCGGCGCTACAGACGCGAGTTGGCTGAGCGCTCTGACACGCTCAGCTTCTCCAGCCTCACCTCCAGCACTCTGAGCCGCCGACTACAGCACCTGGCGCTGAGCAGCCACCTGCCCTACTCGCAGGCCACGCTGCACGGCACAGCCCGGGGCAAGACCAAGATCCAGCGCAAGCTGGAGCGGCGCAAGCAAGGCGGCGAGGGCACCTTCAAGATTTCTGAGGACGGCCGCAAGAGCGTGCGCTCCCTCTCGGGCCTACAGCTGGGCAGTGATGTGATGTTTGTGCGCCAAGGCACCTACGCCAACCCCAAGGAGTGGGGCCGTTCCCCGCTCCGGGACATGTTCCTCTCCGACGAGGATAGCCTCTCCCGTGCCACGCTGGCAGCCGAGCCAGCCCACTCGGAGGTCAGCACTGACTCGGGCCACGACTCCCTGTTTACACGACCTGGCCTGGGCACCATGGTGTTCCGAAGGAACTACTTGAGCAGCGGTCTGCAGGGTCTGGGCCGCGAGGATGGGGGCCTGGACGGGGCTGGCACGCCGCGGGCTCGGCTGCAGAGTTCCCCGAGCCTGGACGATGACAGCTTGGGCAGTGCCAACAGCCTGCAGGAGCGTAGCTGCGCGGAAGAGCTGCCTTGGGATGAGGTGGACTTGGGCCTGGACGAGGACTTGGAGCCTGAGACCAGCCCACTGGAGACCTTCCTGGCCTCCTTACACATGGAGGACTTCACCGCCCTCCTGCGGCAGGAGAAGATTGACTTGGAGGCGCTGATGCTCTGCTCAGACCTGGATCTGCGCAGCATCAGTATTCCGCTGGGGCCACGCAAGAAAATCATGGGAGCCTTGCGGAGACGGCGCCAGGCGCTGGAGCGCCCACCTGCCCTGGACGACACTGAGCTGTGAGTGCCACTGGCTAGGAGAGTGGAGAAGGCCCAGGGGGCTCGGGGAGGGACGCATTACACCGCATTTCATAACATTTAGTCGCCATGAATTCCAAGGTGATTTTGTAAACCACCCAGTCCGAAAAAGCAGCTTCCAACTGAATCACTTGGGGCTTTCTTACTACAGTGACTATGAAATGCACCTGGACTTTTGAGAAATGGGCGCCTTGGCTTTGATATGGTAGTGTGGTCATGGTAATCATCTCCAGGATGGTTTTGAGCCCTCCCACCTCCCCAGTGCTGGGCTAGGCCCTTGGGTATCATCTCTGGTTTCCTAATGAGGAAGTGGAGGCTTCCAGTGTTAAAATGGCTCACCCCAACCTGTTGATGCCAGGGCAGAGCTGGGATTGATCTCTGGTCTGTCTAGGGAGTGGAACAAGGTGCCTCCCATGGAATGCAGGCGTGGTAGCCATAGTTCACCCCCAAAACCCAAGTCTCCCAGGCAGACGTTTTGTCTGCCTGCCTCTGAACCCCACAACCGGAGACATGAGCAAATGCTCCCAGCAAGGCCTTGAGGATAGAGTTGTCTCATTCAGAAGCCATAGAAGGTAACCTCAGGCTGGCTGTGCTGTCGGCCCATCCCTGCCCTGACCCCTGATCCCAGCTATGCTGATGGTCAGTTCCTGCCCTGCCCTGCCCCCTCACTCATGGCATCCCACAAAGCCCATCGAGCATTGCCTTCCCCTTTGATATCTGTGGCCTTTACCCTGGAGGACTGGGGCAGGGGTGGAGATAGGGGCATAGAGAGGGAGTCTGGATTAGTGTTTGGGGTCTAGGGTAAAGCTAAGTCATGAAAATAACCCGGCGCTGGTCTAAAACCATGTCTTTGAGGGCCCTCATCTGACTTTCTGTTTCTGTCCTTTTTCTCCACAGATGACTGAGGATTGTTCTCCCCAGACCAAATGAATTGCGAGTTGCCACATCCCATGGTGGGGTTGCCAGGTCCCCCCCAGTCGCCAGCCCTGCAGCCCTACCTGCCCCTTCCCCAGGGGCGAGGAGTACTGGGTGACCACCCTGGAAAGGTGTCACACCTTGCAGTAGAGGGGAGGCCAGCAGGCACCCCAAGGGGCAGAACATCTGCCCTCAAAGGTGGGCAGTACCCTCTGATGGAGGCTTGAGCCGCCTCCATCTGAGCGGCCAAAAGGGACATCTGGCTTTGTGCCCCAGAAGGGCACAGCCAGTACCCAGAACCACTGTCTCTCCCACCACCCTCCCTCCAAGGCAGGCTGTTCTCTCCTGCGCTCAGGCTGGGGACTTGCCTGTTTGGACAGTCTCCCAGCTCCTCCCGAACACAAACACCTCCAGAGAGGCAGTTAGACCAGACTCTTCAGCCAAATGCCCCGACCTCCTATCCTTCCCATCCCTGAGCTCGGCTGCCCCTTCTCCTTCACCCACTGGCCATGGTGAGAGCTAGAGTACCAGATTGCGGGAAGGAAGTTGCCCTGCCCAGCTCACCCTCCCCATCCTGTCTTTCTCCAGCCCTCCTCAGTTGTACAGCCAGGCCCGCCAGGTACTCCAGGGACCAGGAGGATAGATGCCAGGTGACTCCGTTTGCAGTATTAATGCCCCCTGGGCCTGGCAGGTAACTCTAGGCTAGAGAAAAACCCTTACCAAGTGCCTCAGTGGCAGGTCCTAGGCACGGCAGAGGGTCCAGCATGAGGATGCTGGTCATCTTGCTGCTGGTTGTCCCAGGTCCTGAGGGCAGGTGTGTTGAGGGTTGTTGGCAGAACTTCCTGGTCAGAAAGGGGCTGGACTGCTGTGTAAATCAACATGGTTAGTGGTTATACGTGGGCGTACCATACAACCCTGCTCTGTAATAGTGGTGGCATTATGGGGGAAACACATGTCCCACCCCCATGTGGACGTGCCTTTCCTTCTTGTCCATCAGCCTGGGAGGCAACCCCTACTGGGTACACCATCTCTGCCCTTGCCCTTCCTGGACCCTCTTGGCAGGGGGAGCAGGCAAGAGAGAACCCTGTGTTAGGAATTTGCCCCCCTTACACACACTACCAGCTATTCCGCGGGAGAAAGATGAGGCTTTCTGCTCCCGTAAAGATTTACAGCCTCGAAAACCCTGTACAGGGTCGTTATGAGTCGGAACCGACTCCACGGCACATAACAACAACAACAACACACACGCCTGGACTCTTGGTGGGGCTCTGTAGGATCAGCACTGGACTGTGAACCACAAGGTCCGCAATTCAAACCCACCAGATGCTCCTTGGAAACCCTATACAGGTCTGCTGTGAGTCAGAACCGACTCGTCAGCACTTAACAGCAACAACAAAACACACACTCCCAGAGCTGGGGCATGAAAGAGGGGCTTTCTGGTTCTGCTTCCCAGCACAGGGCTGAAGGCTTGGTTGCCTGTCACTGCCTACAGAGCTTACTCAGGCCTTCTCCCTACTTCTGGGCCTGGGGCCATCCCAAGTGCCGATTGTCCTTCTAGGGTCCCCAGGTACTGCCCTTTCCTCTGCTGCTCGGCTCCTCCCAGCTCTTCCCCTGGGGTGGGAGGCTCTGCCATTCCCATCAGTGTATAGTGAACCCCTCTCCTCAGCTCATTATAATGTTTGGATAGAACCTTGTTCTACGTCATTGCCATGCCTCAGTCTTGTTCTTAAGTCATTTGGGGGCAGGTGGGGGAAGGGAAAGAAAGCAAGAAGGTGGGGATGGGTGAGGTCTCGGGTCCTATGAGGCAGGGCCCTCTTCCCTCTTGTACATTGCTGAAGGGTCCTCCCTCAGCCTGGGGTCTTCCATCTGGCTAATCTAGCCCAGAATTAGAAGTTGATGGAGGGGATCCACTTGTTTCCAGCAGCTGACCAGGGGGAAGACCCAGGCTCCAGGCTCTAGGTTCCCGCCTCATTCTTGGGCCTGCAGTTTTTCCTCTTTTCCTACCTGGGGCCTGCTTGCCTGGGCTTCTCTAGGGATGGGTAGAAACCTTAGACCTGCCACCCCCCTGAGCCTGCCACCCTGTCCCCCAGAACCTGGACCCATAAACCCTGTTCTGGAGACCTGAGAAGTCTCGGGGGGGGGGTGTTCCATTTCCCCATAGTCCTCATCAGTGCCCTATTCCCAGAGAGCTCTTGTCTTAGCCTGATTTAGAAAGCCTCTCTTTCCCCTGTGGGTTAGGCATTGGGCTTCTAAGTGGTGGTGGTTCAAACCCACCAACTGCTCCAAGGGAGAAAGGTGAAACTGACTATTCCTGTAAAGATTCACAGCCTCGGAAACCCTGTACAGAGTCACGGTGAGTCGAAATTGACTAGATGACAGTGGGTTGGCAGTGAGTTTCTCCCCCAGGGGAGGCTTCCTGGTGGTGCAGTGGATAAGCACTCAGCTGTTAATTAACTGGAAGTTCTACTGTTCGAACCCACCAGCTACTCCATGGCAGAACAATGTGGCAATCTGTTTCTGTAAAAATTACAGCCTTGAAAACACTATGTGGGCAGTTCTCTGACCTACAGGGTCCATATGAGTTGGAATTGACAGTTTTGGTTTGGGGTACTCTCCCGCAGTGAGGCTCTGCAAGCCGATGGATTTGTTTTCTCAGTCAAGTCCAGGAAAGGACCAGAGCTATTTTGTTCCATTACCTAGGATTCTGCCACTGGGTATTCAAGACTGCCCCTTCCCTTGAAGAATCCATCAGAAAACATCCCAGCATCTCAGTTCAGGAATGTTGCCTAGCAAATAGGTAAGGGACTCTTAGAGCCCCCACCACCTCCCTCTTTAAAACCGAGACCCACAGAGGGAAAGGGACTTATCCAAGCAGATCCAGACCCAGAACACAGGCTTCCCAACTGCTGTCTGACTTTCTCCTGCCCTAGACTGCCAAGGGTCGCCAAGATCTGAGCCCCTCGCTGCTCCATGAGGTCCAACTGCCGTGCGACCCCTGTTGGCTACCCTGTTGGTTACTGCACCTACCTCACAAAAAACCTGCAGGTCTCCACGCAGGGAGCTTCAGCTTGAGGCAGAGACTAACAGGAAATGGCAGGGGCAGGCACGCCGATGGGTCGATGTACCTAGAGGGTGGAAGTCTGACGTATCTGGAGTAATGGGTGTGACTTCAGGGACAGGGGACTTTAAACACAAAGGGAAGACAATTTTTACACAGTAGCGACTCAACTTCTTGCATTTAATCCCCTAAAAATTTAGGGGGATTTTTATCCTAAAAGTCTCAAATAATGAGGATTGTTGTTGTTAAGTGCCGTTGAGTTGGTTCCAACTCATAGCAACCCTGTATAGGGTTTCTAAGAAGCAGGTGGTGAGTTGGAACTGCCGACCTTGTGGTTCGCAGTCCAGTGCGGATCCTGTAGCTCCACACCAGGAATCCTCTGGTGATAACATGGACTTATTGTCAAATTGATTCTGACACATGCGACCATATAGGACAGCTAGAAGTGACCCCATGGTGTTTCCAAAGCTCCCAAACTGCATGGTTGTGTCACCTTCTCCCAGATAAGGCAAGGGAGGGGGCAGTGCCCGAGGGGGGCAGCCAGACCCAGGCAGTAAAATTAATTCCATCCTTTTCCAGCTGTGTGGCCTGGGGTAAGTTATCCAACCTCTCTGAATCAACTTCCTCACCTGTAAAATGGGTATTTTAATAAAAGCATTAACCCCATAGGTTATTAGAAGCATGAAATTATATATATACAAAACTCTTGGCACGTTGCCTGATACTTCATGTACATCAGTTAACAATGATCATGATTATTGTTGGTCCATGGTGCAATCCTGGCATTGCAGTTGGCCCAGCCCAGTTGGTGAGTCCTAGAGTGAGTCCAGTCAGCTCTCCCTGACCCCATATGAGAGTAAAGTGACCACTGTACACATCACTGGATGCATCCCAGCCAGTGAGTGACCAAGCAATTGAAGTATGAGGTCAGCTAACCAAGGGTGAACCAACTAGCCGGAGGCCAGAGCAGATTGGGGATGTCCAGTCAACACCCTGAATGCTGAAGTTTATCCAAAGCTTTCCCCTCCTGCTGTGGGGTTTTGAGCTCCAATTCTTAGATGAAGAGACTGAGAAACAGCTTATGTGACAGTCCTCATTGTTGTGGGGTGCCATGGAGTTGGTTCTGAGGAGCCGCTGTTGAGTTTGAACTGCCGACTTTGTGGTTCAAACCGAACTTGCAGTCCAGCGCATTATCCTGCAACGCACTAGCATCCCACAACCAGTAAGTGAAGGACAATTCCAGACTCCTCGACCTTGGACCACCCTCCTCCCCAATAAACAAGCTTTCAAGTTTTTACTATCGATTTACTGAGCACTTATAAGACGGCCTGCTTTTATGCTATTAATAAAACACATAATACAGCCACAACTGTAAAGTAAACACTGCATTGTCATTATCCCCATTTTATAGGTGGGAAAATGGAGGCTCAGAGCAGTGATATGACTTGCCTGAGGTCATAGAACTAGTAGGTGGAGGAGCCAGCTTCAGAACCAGATTTCCCTGAAACTGAACCCGACATGTCTAACCACAGAGCTGTATGCCCCCCTTTGGTTTGAACTTGGGTTCTCTTGACCTGGGATTGTACCAGGATCACTGTGAGGTGGGTACATGCTGCATGCTGGCAGTTTCAGCTGTCCAAGCACATAGCCTGACTATAGTACCCACCCGCTTTGAGGGGCTGTACTGGGAGAGGCAGGATGGGTCAAGGAGCCACTGAGCAGGATACTGGGAAGCTAGCATGTGGGGTCTGGAGCCTGCAGAAGCATTTCATTCTGACCAGAGAGTTGCCTTTTCCTCTCTGTCTTCCAGTCTCACAGTCTTTCGGTCCCATCTTTCCCTGTCACACTGGGTCTGCCAATCAGCCTCTTTCTGTTTCTCTCCCATTCTTTTTGTGTACATCTAAGGGATTTTGGGGTTCCTATGAACACACTTTGAAAACCACTGAAGGAATGCCTGGACTCAGTGGAGTTTGAAGACCTGGGTTCAAATCCTACATCTACCTCTGCTCAGCCGTGATCTTGGTCAAGTCAGTCACTTGTCTACAATTCCTTTTCCATAGAATGCAAATAAAGTTGGCTTCCTCTTGGGATTGTTTGGGAAACTTAGTAACATAACTTTGCCCCGCACATAGTAGGTGGACAGCACAGTTCTCCAAGCCAAGTCTCCCCTCTCACCTGAGCCTTTTATGTGCATTCATAAGCTTTCTGTGCAACTCTGGGTGACAGACTGTTTCCTGATTTCTGTTTGTCAAATGAGGAAATAGAGGGACCGAGCTGTCTATTAAATATGCTCCATCAGGGTCACATCTGTGGAAAGTGGTAGAGCCAGAACTCATGTCTGGAAGTCTCATCATGACAGTGAGCACCTGCTGTATACATTGGGACTTTACACGTGTGATAATTCAACACCTGGAGATGTCTAAACCCCTTTGACAGAGGAGAAAACTGAGGCCCAAGAGTTTGCCTCCACCTCTGTGTGTCTCTTACCACTGTGAGCCCGCCCCAGTGTTTATTGTTGAATGATTAAGCCTCATGGGTTTTGAGCCAGGAGTGAGGGAACTTCTGGTAAGTCCACTCAGAGCTTAAACCCAGGCTTCAAACTTCTGCAGCCCCCACCTCCCTCCACCATGCCCCCCAAGCCGTCCCCAGGCCAGAAGCAGGGACTCAGCTGGCCAGATTAGGAGGTGGAATAGTGAGGCCCCTCTTCCTCCATTCCTGTGTTCCTCTGTGCTGGACCTGTGAGTGGACCTGTGAGTCATGCACAGATGTGTGTGTGTGAGTGTACCTATGAGCCTCAGTACAGGTGTTTATGTGGACCTGTACAGGTGTGTGTGTGTACCCGTGATCCTGTGTACAAATATGTGCATGTGTGTTGTACCTATGAGCCTGTATAAAATAGTGTGTGTGTACCTGTGAGCTGTGTACAGGTGTGTGTACAGCTGTGAGCCTGTGTACAGGTGTGTATATATAGCTGTGAGCATGTGTACAGGTGTGTGTGTACCTGTGAGATGTGTACAGGTATGTGTGTGTGGCTGTGAGTCTGTGTGCAGGTATGCATGTACCTGTGAGCCTGTGTACAGGTGTGAGTGTACCTGTGAGCTGTGTACAGGTGTACGTACGTGTACCTGTGAGCCTGTGTACAGGTGTGTGTGTACCTGTGAGCTGTGTACAGGTGTACGTA
>NW_006408650.1:7789907-7796833 GCF_000296735.1 Chrysochloris asiatica
ACAGGTGTACGTACGTGTACCTGTGAGCCTGTGTACAGGTGTGTGTGTACCTGTGAGCTGTGTACAGGTGTACGTACGTGTACCTGTGAGCCTGTATACAGGTGTGTGGGTACCTGTGAACTGTGTACAGGTGTGTGTGTACCTGTGAGTTGTACAGGTGTATATACTTGTGATCCTGTGGAGACATGTGTTTGCGTGTGTGTATGAGATTAGTACTCAGACTGCTGGCTGAGAATGCTGATGTGTTCCGTGTGAACTTGGGCATAGGCTTAGTGAGTCCAGAACTTTCATGGAAGTCTGTGTTCACCTGTGAGCTGAATGTGTTTTTGGGTTCTGGTTTTTCTCATCTGTCTTTGCTTCTGGGTTTCCCAGACGAGGGTGTGTGTGTGCATGCGTGTGCGTGCGTGTGCGCACGGTCACTGAGGGCTCTGACTTTTTCTGGAGTCTATTTTTAGAGTCCTCCTCCTGCCTATTATCTATTTTTAGGGCCCCAGCTCCTTGAAACGGAAAGGACTGCACTCCCAACCACGCTACCTCCCCTTGCCCCATCTCTCACCCTAAACTGGGGATTCCCAAAGGGTTTCCCCCACCTTCTCTCTGGATGTTGAGGGCTTGAGCCCTAGAAGAGAGAATGGGCAGTAGGAGGGATGGTGGTGGACAGGGTGAGGAGAGGGGTGGGGTAGAGGCAAATCTCAGTCTTTGGGCACCTACGGTACCAAGGGGACTGGGTGATTCTTCCCTGGACTGGGGTGCTCAGTTTGGACATAACTCTGCCACTTACTGGGAAGGCTAATTTGTGTCTCTATGCCTCAGTATCTCCATCTGCAAATGGAGATAATTATATCCCCCAGTGTAAGATGGTTGTGAGGATTCAAGTTTCGCTCAGGCCTGACACCCAGTGGGTGGGAGAGCAGCCCAAGGAGTCAGAAGACAGAAGTCTGGAAATGGGGGAAGGCTCCCTGGGCACCCCTGAGCCAGTGGCCAAAATGTCATCCCTCTCATTCCCAGAATCCCCTCTCCATTCACACCATACCTGCGCAGGGCCTGTTCCGTTTTACACAGCAGAACCAGGAGGGCTCATCTGGACCTTGTCTCCCAGCTCACTACAGGCATACACGCTGTGTGCATACACACATACACATACTATACAACACAGACAAGGAGAGGAGAGAACTAGAGGGAATGAGCTTTTCAGACCCCTTTCTCACAGGAAATCAAAACTATTGATTATAATAGTTATCAACACTTTTCTATGTTAATATAGAATAGCATCAACAATTCCACATAACATCGTCTGCATTACAATCAAACAAGGAATGGAATGCCTGACAACACCTACTGCAAGCCATTCCCTGTGGGGACCCATTGATATTTACAGAACATGAACTGCATCACCCACTGTCTCCTGAGGTAGGTGACCTCCCCCTCATCCACTTCATCAGGAAATGAGCTCAGAGAGGTTAAGCAATTCTCCTAAGGTCACACAGCTTTGGTTGCCTCCACATGGAGTGAGAATCACTACCCTCACTCCCCTCCATCTTCAGCAGGCCCCAGCGTATCCTCTAGACTGATCTACATGGTGACCAGACAGAGGGACAGACCAGGAGACCCTGAATGGACAAGAGAAGCTCTGAAAAACCTTCCCAATAAAGAACCAGAGTTACTTAACAACTCCAACTCAGGATTTTCAATAACCTAACTAGCTGTGTGGAGTCCTGGTGTGGCGCTGTGGGCTAATGCGTCAGAGTGCAAAATAATTTGAATTGCAAGGTTGGTGGTCCAAGCTCACCAGCTGCTCCTTGGAAACTCTATACAGGGTCGCTATGAGTTGGAATTGACTTGACAACACTTAACAACAACAACAACTACTATATAACTTGGAGAGATACCCTGGGCAGAGAAAGGTCAACAAAATCCCACCAATTTTACGACATCCCTTTCCCCTCATCCTCTCTGTCCCTGGCCTGCTTCCAGTTCATCACTAACCTCATTCCATTCTTGCAGAGCTGGTGGCCGGCAGCCTGAGCTGCTGGAGTCCAGGAGTAGGAGCCTCAAAAGTGAGGTGGATGCTGAGGTAGCCTGCAGTTGTGGCCTGTCCCACTGGGGCCAGGGAATGCCAAGGAATGTCCACTCTCAGTTGGCCAGGCCTCTTCTCCCCCAGCTCACCTGGCCCCACCCCAATGAATAATGCCAGTTACCTCACCAGTCAAACCTCACTGGGGCTTTGATGAAAGGGGGGATGGTGGCAAGAATGGGTGGGAGGCAAGGAAAAGCTAAAGAGCTAGCCAGTCAGATTTGGGGCAAAGAGATGGTTAAATGGTCACAGGAGGGCTTCATAGCCCGCCCTGTGCCATCCCCTGATCTTCCAGAATCTTCTCTCCAGATCCATCCCTGGCTCTCAGGATTCCCCTCAAAGTCCTGGGGCCAGGGCAGGGCTCCTTCCTTCCCACTCCACCCCAATAACAGTAATAATTAACCCCTGTGAACCCCAGCAAATAAAGATCTGAATCGCAAAAGGGCAGAATCATCGTTGCTCCAGGGTGGGGAGCCTAGGAAGGTGCAGGCAGGCTCATCTCCACTCATGGGTGTCTGAGTGGGTGCAGGGAACCCAGTCTTCTAAGACCTGAGAGGAGGGCACCATCTCTAGGTTCAGGTAAAGTTTGGGTCTGGGATGCTAGTCAGCATCACCACCACCTAATTTTTGTGTGTGATTAAATAGCTGTTGTTGAGTACTGTCCAGTCAAGTGTGACTCATTGCAACCCCAGGTACCGCAGAAGGAACCACGGCCGGAACCAGCACCATCTTCACAATCATTGTTATTGTAGCTGCTACTGTGTCAATCCATCTCCTCGAGGGTCTTCCTCTTTCTCATTGACCCTCTGTGTAGGCCAAGCATGATGTCCTCCATGGTTGAAATCTACAAAACATAAAATGGACCATTTTAACCATTTTTAATTGGAAACTTCAGCAGCGTTAAGTACCTTCACAATGTGTGTAATCATCAGTATTTTTCCCAGAAGTTTTTCATCACCCCAAACAGAAATCGTGTCTCCATTCAGCAGTTACTCTCATCTCCCCCCACCTCCATCCAATCCCTTACAACCTCGATTCTATTTTTTGTCTCTATGAATTTGCCTATTCTAGAATCCTCATATACATGGAATCCTACGCTAGTTGTCCTTTTGTGTCTTATTTCTTTCACTCGACAGCATCTTTTCCAGGTTCCATTAGATGGATGGACCACATTTTGTTTATCCACTTATTTGATGATGGACATGTGAGTTTTCACTTCCTGTGGCTATTGTGAATAAAGCTAGAACGATCACTGATGTACATGTATCTGTTTGAGTTTCTGCTGTTAAGTCTTTGGGGGTAATAGACCTAAGAGAGAGATTGCTAGGTAATATGGCAATTCTATGTTTCACTTTTTTAGCAACTGCCAAATGGTTTTCCATTTCACATCCCCATTAACAATGAACTAGGATTCCAATTTCTTCACCTCCTTGTCAACACTTGTTATTTTCCATTTTTTTGGATGCTATCCATTGTGATGGCTGTTGGTTGTATTTGGGTGCCATTGAATCAGTTCCGACTCACAGTGACACTGGGTTTCTGAGGCTATACCTCTTTATGGAAGCAGAAAGCCTCATCTTTCATCTGTGAAGCGACTGGTAGATTAGAACTACTGACTCTGCAGTTAGCAGCCCAGCGCCTAACCCACTATGCTACTAGCACTCCTTGGCAGCCATTGTAGTGAGGATAAAGTTGTCTAATTAAAACAAAGCAAAACCAAACATTTCATCTCCTCTTGAATCTGTGCCATTTCTTTGTGAGGCCCCAGGAATTAGTGTTATCCTAGGAGTAAGAGCCTGTCTCTCCACCAAGTCTCACTCTCTTCTGTTGCCCTCACTCCAGTCTGTCCACCAGCTGGTGAATATTGAGTACTGACTGGACACAGCACCATGCTGACCATGTCTCTGAGGCTGCATTGCGGAGGGCAGGTTGAAAGTTGTTGGGGGCTCAGGGACATGTAAGAAAAGTGGCAAAGGATCTTGGGCCTCCGGAAGCTCATGGGTAGAAATCTGGATCATATATGCTACTTCCTCTTCCTAGGAACACAGCAGGAAGGCTGTAATTCCAAATATGCCTTTCGGTCAGGTTGGGTGTGCCTGGGTACCAGTCAATGGAGTGTAGATGGAGGTGACCTGTGCTCCTTCCAGATCTGAAGATAACCCAGCTTCCCACAGTCTCTCCCCCTGCCTCCCTCATGGCAACTGTGGTGGCTTTACGTCAGAGATGGAAGTGTCCTAATCCCCAAGTTATCACTTGGAGAAAGGTCACCTGACCCACATTAGAGTATGATATGAGTAAGAAACAAACCCATGCTGTGTTGAGTCACTGAGATGTTGGGCTTGTTTGTTACATCAGCTAGTGTTAGTGAGCCTGACTAATACAGGAAGACAACAGAGACTCGGGGATCACAGTAAATGCTATGAGCAGCAGTGAATGGCAACCAGTGTCTCATCCTAGCTGGGGAATGATCTGAGGTCACAAGACAGTAGGATGCTGAGAGGATCCAATAAATGCTCATTCAAGTTGGTTACATGAACAAAATAGATGAAAATAGCTCTGTAGGATGGGCTGGAGTTACCATAACCTGAAGGATCAGTTGGACTTGGGTGGGGGTTGGAAATAGAAAGAATTACCCTGGGAATAAAGACATAACAGTGAGGAAGGGTTATGCCTATTTAGGGGTCAGAAGTCAGCAAATTGTCAGTTTAGCCCAAGTAGGAGAGTGGCCAGAGAAGACTCTGAAATGTGGACGCTTTCAAAGATCAGGTTGAACAATTTAGCCCTTAGGCTGTAGGCCAGTGCTCTTCAAAGTCACAGGGACATAGCAATCTATTGGGTTCAGGAGGAAAATTGTAGCAATCCATTTTATATTGACCTCGCCCTTGAAATGTCTGTTTTTGAGTTTATGAGTATGAAACCACTAAGGCTCAGAGAGTTTGAGTAACTCTCCCAAGACCACACAGCCAGTAAGTTGGCCTGACCACAAAACCCAGCTCTGCTCTTCACCTGGGCTGAGTCTTGTGCAGATAGGTAAGGGCTTGGGCAGGGGCAGAGGCCTGTATAGAGGAGGGGGGATGGTTGTCTTTGCTGTAGCAGCAGGTTAGTGCTTACTATGGGCAGAGGTCAAGGGACCTGCCTAGGCCTGCTCACGGGGTCCTTCAGGCAGCACCGGGTTACCCAACAAGCAAGTTAAGCATGAACTGACTTGTGTTTATTCTTCTGTAATTAACAAAGTCACATTTTTTCTGTGTTTAGGTATGGCTGGCATCTGTCTCTCTCCCAGTCCCACAGTACTTTCTTACAATACTAGAGATTCATAAGTAAGCCCATGCTTACCTTACTTATTGGGTAATCTGCCCCTGCCTCAAGGCCTGTGGGCAAAGTCAAGCAGAGATTTCAGATGATTACTTCTTACCATGGTGAGCAGGATTCTGGGAGAAGAAAGAGGTAGGACCTTACTGGGAGGTCAGGATGGGATGACCGTGGGGGGTAGGGGTACTGCTCAGGCTTTGTGACAAATCAGATGGCCTGCCACCCCCACCGGCTCAGCTGCCAACGGCCAAGACCAAGGGAACCTAGCTTTCCAAGATTTCATCAGTTTTGCTTCTCTAGGTAACCCAGCGTAGTTCTAGAGGAATAGAATTGTAAAGATGGATTTTCTAAATTAGTTCTCAACTCTGGCTAGTTTTAAAGGCATTAGTGATTCTCTCTCCAGTAGTAAAGAGGGCACTGCTAATCCTTGATGGTGTGAGATGGCACTATTAATATGCAAAATATCGCCACCAAATAGACTAAGCATCGGAGAAAAGTGAGACTCTGGGTGATCGCATGTGTGACACTTTTCTACTATTTTATCAGAGTGACAGGTACAGGGAAGCTGGCTGATTCGTGCTACTTTCATTAGACAAAGTGGTGAAAGAAACAGATAAGCTCAGGGCTTCAGAATTATCATCAAGTATTGTAATGAAATTGTATAAGCATGCAAGAGGAACCAGCATCTAGATCAAGGAACAAAACATCTCCCAGCCCCTAGATGCCCCCTTGTGCCTCTTCCAGTCATTATTACCCTGACAAGTAACCGCCATCTACCTTCTAACACTGTACGTGAGTTTTGCCTTCTTTTGAGCTTTATATAAATGGGATCATAAATATGTAAGCTTTTGTATCTGATTATTTTCTCAACATTTGGTTTGGACTGGATAGTATTCCACAACGTGCGTATATCTAACTTATTTATCTGCTCTACTACTGGTGGACATTTGAGTTCTTCCCAGTTTTTGCCTATTTTGAATATTGCTGTTATGAATATTTTTGTATGTTTCATTGCATGTTTCTTGATATATTCCTAGGCTATGCATGCATTTAGCTATAATGAAGCGTTTTCCATTTTAAAGGAAAATCATCCTTGCTCTTTTTTTTGTTGTTGTTGCTTTAATCAGCCTTATTAATTGTGTGGCACTGTAGGATAAGCACTGGACCACAAGTCGGTTTGAACCACAAGGTTGTTGGTTCAAATCCACCAGTTGCTCTTCGGAAACCCCATACAGGGTCAGGGTTGCTATGAGTTGGAACCAACTCGACAATGGCACTTAACAACAACAACAGTGATTAGGTATTTTCAATTGCTTTGTATGCCCGTAGAAGTATTGATACATTTGAATTACGGTTTTGGAGGAGAATATTAAAAGTACAATGGACTGTCAGAAAAACAAACAAATCTGTTTTGGGCGAAGTGCAGCCAGAATGTTCCTTAGAAGCCAGGATGGGGAGACTTCATCTCTCATACTTTGAATGTTATCAGGATGCCTTTGGTAAAGCAGAAGGTCAACAAAAAATAGGAAGACCCCCCCCC
>NW_006408650.1:7796933-7825328 GCF_000296735.1 Chrysochloris asiatica
TATAAGAGTATTCACTTCTGTTATATTTGACTCTTTTATTCCTCCCTGGGTCTTCCTTTGCTTCAATCATTTTCTGGCCCATGCTCTTGTTGCATATTGCTTTCCCATTCCCAAACTTAATTTGTGTCTACCTACAGAGTCAGCGGTTCAAACCCACCAAAAACTCCGCAGAAACTCTACACAGTGTTGCTATGAGTTAGAACTTAGCACTTAACAACAACAAAAGCATCCTTTAGTTAGCAATTTACCCTTATTTCCCTCCCACCTCTGATAATAATCAAAGATTGTTTCTTTTTGTGTGAGAACCTATCTCTTGAATTTTTATAGTAGTGATATCATACAATAATTTTCCTTTTGGTATTGACTGTTTTCACTCTGGAATCCTGGTGTGATGCTGTGTGTTAATGTGCTGGACTACAAAGTTGTTTGAACTGCAAGGTCGGTGGTTTAAGTTCACCAGCCACTCCTCAGAAATCCTATACAGGGTCACCAGGGGTTGGAACTGACTTGATGGCTCTTAACAACAACAGCAACAACAGGACTTAAAGTTAAAAGGAACCATTTAGCCATCTACTGTGCTTGCTGGTGACCACCTGAGTCTACTTGTTGAGTGGAAGTGGGAGAAATGCAGCAGTAAAGAATCAGGATGAGTTTGGACATATTCCATTGACACCTGTTGACCTTGTGATGAGAGAGAGAAGAGTATGGGATAGCTGGTCTGAAGTTTAGGGAGCTGTGCAAACTCCTGAGCCTATGAAAAGTAACCTAGCCCCTGGGAGCTAGAGTTGACAGGGAAGGAGTCAGCTGTCTTGAAGTGCAGGGAGGTATGTGTGTGTAAACTCCAAACTTAAAGCTGGCACCCATTAGACCTAGCTTGCATGGCTGGGACTGAACTGATCAGATGAAGAGAAAGATGTTTGATGCTGTGAGCAGGAATAAAGTGCTACAATTTGATAGACTGGACTTTTTTCTTATGGATGCATTGCTCAATATTCCAACTGGACTGGAAGATTATTTGGATCAAGAAACATGCTTGTCTCCTCAATGTACTGGGTTGATCAGGATAAGGGATTTAGAAGTTGTCTCTCAAAAATGAGGGGGCTATAAAGGCATGAAGTGACTGGCTTACAAGCTTTTGTGGGTATACTTAATCTCAGAATGTGGGAATAAGGGAGAATCCCCACTAAATAGTTTCCTCCTTTCCATAGAGTCTGGAGAAGAGAGGGTGAGGGAAGATACTGGTAGTATTTTATGGTTTCAATAGTAAGTAATTGTTAGCAGGATTAATTGGTATTCTCAAAATTGTAATTGTAAAATATGTACAACTGAAAGGGGAATGTTAATCCTTCATGAAAGACAATGGCTAGAAAAGTCAGGAGTGTGGCCAGTGGTGACTTGAATCCAAATTCTTCTTAATTCTTACCAAGTGATTGGGTGGGACCATGCAAATAAGGTATATAGGACTCTAAGACTGGGATTGGTTAGTTTTGCCCTCACTCTAGGTTTAAGGAGCTATCTCAGAAGCAGAGACAAAAGACCCCAGGACCATCAAGAATGAAGAACATGAGTGAAGAGTGATAAAACAGCAATGGCAGAGGTGGTGGCAGAGGTGGTGGCATGGAGGGACAGAGCAGCTTCTGGCTCTAGACCCATGGACTGAGAAAAGCTGAATTTCTATGGCTTGAAGAATATGTCCTTTGGGAATTCACAGACTGACTAAAAGAGATTTGCAACACTTGCCCAACCAAGGCAGAGGCCAAGGAACTACATGGCTGAAAGGTTGAAGACAAGAGTGAGGTGTGCCTGCAATATGGCAGACAGGCGTTTCTGACTGGAGAACTGCTAGGCCCTGGACCTTTTTGATCCTGAATTGTACTTTGTTCACTTCCCTGTTAGACCCCATAATCATCAATATTGTTATGAGTTTAGTGTGGCCATTGCAATGGATTACCAAATCCAGATGTGAAGCAAAGAGTGCTGTGGGAGGGATGGTTGGTGTCAGAATAGGATTAATAAGGTTGTAGGGTAGAAGCTTGTCTGACCTCTGCTAGGAATTGGTCGTGGGCTGATTTTGAATTTGATTGTCTTCCCTTCCTGGGAAGCCAGGGGAAGTCAAACATGGCTCTTACATGTTTTTTGCAACATGCTTGATAAATTAAATCTATTAATTTTTGCAATTAATGTAATGAGGAAGAAATCATTACTATCCTCTCATTACAGATGAAAAACAGAGACATAGAGTTTAATAACTTGTCCAAGCTCATATACATACAAGTGGGCTTTAAAAATTAATGAAAAAAAAATGGAATTGAAAGAAAATAGAATTTTTCCATGAACTTTATGAGGTCCCCTTATAAATAGTAAAGCCAGAATTTAAACTCTAGCATACTCAAACAGTCTCACATCAGAACCTTACTTTTAACCATCATAATTGTTGCCAACTGGATTCCTGGTGTGGTGCTTTGGGTTAATACGCTGGACTGCAAAATTAGTTTGAACCACAATGTCAGCAGTTCAAGCTCACCAATGCTCCTTGGAAACCCTCTACAGGGACATCATGGGTCTGAACTGACTCCACAGCACTTAACAACAACAACATCGTTACCAACTAATTTTTAGTTGGAAGAAGAACTCATGGAGCTGTTGGATAAACATTAGGTTGCTAACCAAATATCAACAGTTCAAACCCACCAGCCATTCCCCAAAAGAAAGATGAGGTTTCTGTTTCTGTAAGGATTTACATTCTCAGAAACCCTATACAGGGCAGCTATGAGTTAGAATTAACTAATACTACCTAACAATTGGACATTTTGTCAGGAGGGAACAGTCTCTGGAGAAGGATGTCATGCTGGGTAAGATGGAGGGTCAGAGAAAAAGAGGAAGACCCCCCCCCCACCCAATGAGATGGATTGGCACGGTGGCAGCAACAATGGACTCAAGCTTAACAACAATTGTGGGGATGGTGCAGGACCAGGCCGTGTTTTGTTCTGTTGTGCATAGGGTCACAATGAGTCAGAGCCAACTCAACAGCACCTAACAGCAATACAACATTAATTAGGTGGTGCCGATTGTACTCAACTGCTAACCTAAAGATGGATGGTTCAAACCCACTTCACAAACATCGTGGAAGAAAGATCTGGCAATCTGTTTTCATAAAGATTACAGCCAAGAAAACTCTATGGACCAGTCTACTGTGTCATAAGTTGTGATCTACTCAATAGCAATTGACATCATTAAATACAAGAAAATGCACCTACTTTAAGCATGTATGCACCTATGTAAACATTACAACAATCAAGAACCTTCAACCTCCTCCAAAGCCCTGGCTGTGCCTGTTTACAATGAATACTCCCACTGATTTCACCCCCCGGCAACTCCTGATTCGATTTCTATCACTCTATTCGTTTTGCCTGTTCTTGAACTTCATATAAATAGAATCATACAGTATGTCCTTGTTTGTGTCTGGCTTCTTTCTATGCGAGTCATCCATATTATAGCATCTCTCAGTTCATCTAGTTGGCTGCCTGAACCAGTTGCTCCTTTTTATTGTATGCATTGGATAAATGTATCACCATTTATCCAGTCCTTTGTTGATGAATCTTTAAGCTATTTCCAGTTTGGTGGTTACAAACAAGACTCCTATGAATGTTTGATGCAAGTCTTTTCCATGCAAGTGTGTTTTCATTCCTCTTGGGTATAGATCTGGAAGTTGGTTTGCTGGGTCATGGAGTAAGCGCATAGTTAACCTTGTTAGAAGTTGCCAAACTGCTTTCCAAAGGTGTTGTACCATTTTACACTTGGCAGCGTATGAAAGTTCAGTTGCTCCACATCTTTGCCAACAGTTAATATTGCCAATCGATTTCATTTTAGTCATTTCCCTGTACAGGGTTGCATGAGTCAGTATTTACTGGATGGCACACAACAACAACAAAGTAAGTCTGAAGTGATATCTCATTAAGGTTTTAATTTGAATTTTCCTGAATAGATTCAAACACACCAATGGTTATGAAGATTATACATAGGACAGGGCACTGTTTCCAACTGACTCCACTATAACTGACAACAACAAAGACTGATGATGTTGAGCGTTTTCCATACACTTATTGGTCATTTGCATCTTTTCTTTGGTGAACTGTCTATTCAAGTATTCCTTACTTTTTCATCTCCACCTCCCCGCCCTCACTCATCTCCACCTTCAGCATCCTCTTGTTTGCCGGTACTGAAAGAGTCTCTCAACGGGTCTCCCTCACTCCAGCAGCTTCCCTGTGGGGGGGCTGCCAGCCTGCCCCATGCCACAGGGATTCCTAATATAAAGGAGCTTCAAAAATTTTGTGGGAAAATTACATTATCTTTTTTTTTTTTTTCTTGCCAAACCAAAGGTCTCACATATTTATTAGCCAACCTCTTTAAATGCAGAAGCATAAAAATAAAGGAAGAAACCAAAAGTTTTGCAAAACATGTTCAATTGATCAAATCTTGGCAAAATTGAACTTGCTATGGTAGGGTGCTAGGACCTGGGTCTATTATGGGCTGCGTCATCACATGTGCGACTCCTTAGAGATCCAGCTTGATTCTTCTCCAGAGTCTTCTCTTGGAGTTGTAACTGATTTTATTACCAATTTTCATTCACATCCATTGGGGAATGGGGACAATTCTGCTTTTGTTTCTTGGCCAGAAGTCTCTTGATCCTGAACGTCTTATGAGAAGACAGAGTGAAGATGGAGCGTAGCCTCACTCACACGATGGTGAAGAAAAGGAAGAGAAAGTGAAAATTATATGATCTTCTAAGTTAGTTCACTTTTTAAAAGAGCTTTTCGAAGCCCCCTCGTACATGTTGCCTTTCTGTTCTTATTTGGCACTAGGTATATGTCTTCTTATAATGCCATTTAGATGCCAGGGGGGGAAACAGGGCTGGAGAGGGGCTTCTTAGTCCCAGATGGGTTCCTGCCAATCTCTTGTGGTTCATCTGGTAAAAGCAGTGGGATTCCCTCCTTATAAATGTATATGATTCCATACTAACATCAAATGTGCTATTAAAAACTGTACAGATCCCTCCCCTGAAGATTCTAGTATGCTTTAGAGAGAGACTGGTGGGAGGGGTGGACAGGGAGGGCAAGGCCCCTCCCTTTCTCGGTTTTAAGAATTCTGATGTGGACAAAAGGTCATTAGATCTGGAGATGTCCTGGGTTTGAGTTCCAATTGGGCAGAGCAGGTCATCTCTGGTCCATTGAGAAAATGAGATGATGTCATCCTCACAGGAAGTGGAACATACATGAAACCTTACAAGTGAGTGAAAGTCAATGGCAAACCAAGGAGCCAGACAAGTGTAAGTGTGTGTGTGTGTGTGTGTGTGTGTGTGTGTGTGTGTGTGTAAGAGAGAGAGAGAGACAGACAGACAGACACAGAGAGAATGTGATAATGATCTGTTAGACTGTAAGCCCAGAGAAATCTTTTATAGTGAAAACTGTGAGAACAGGAACACAACTTGACGGCCTTGTTTTTCTGGGTCTTATAAGTTTTTCACCTTTGACAGCATGTTCTCTATGGTTGTTGTTGGTTGTTAAGTGCCGTTAAGTAAGTTCCAACTCATAGCAACCCTGTATGGGGTTTCCGAGGAGCGGCTGGTGAGTTTGAACCTCTGACCTTGTGATCCAGTGCTTATCCTACAGCGCCACACCAGGACTCCAGTTTTCTATTGTTGTTGTTATATGCTGTGGGTCACAGCGACCCTGTTCAGGGTTTCCGATGCTGTGAATCTTTACCGGAGCGGAAAGCCTCACCTTTCTCCCACGGAACACCTGGTAGTTTCAAACAGCTGACCTTGAAGTTTGCAGCCCGATTCGTAACCACTACGCTACCAGCACTCCTTCGTTTTCTATTGTTGTTGTTGTTGTTGTTGTCAGGTGCCATCGAGTCGGAACCGACTCATAGCGACCCCATGCACAGCAGAACAAAACAATGTCTGATCCTGGGCCAACCTCACTACCTCTGCCACACTTGACTCCATCAATGATGCCACCTGGCTGATCCATCTCGTTGGGGGTCTTCCTCTTTTTCTCTGACCCTCCATCTTACCCAGCATGACATCCTTCTCTAGCGACTGTTCCCTCCTTACAATATGTCCGAAGTATGAGAGATGAAGCCTAGCCATCCTGGCCTCCAAGGAGCACTCTGATTGCACTTCTTCCAAAACAGATCTATTGGTTCTTTTGGCAGTCCATGGCACTTTCAGTATTCTCCTCCAACACCACAACTCAAAGGCATCAATTCTTCTACGATCTTCCTTATTCACTGTCCAGCTTTCGCATCCATATGAGGCTATTGAAAACACCATGGCCTGGGTCAGGCGCACCTTAGTCCTCAAGCTGACATCTCTGCTCTTCAATACTTTAAAAAGTTCCTGTGCAGCAGATTTGCCCAGTGCAATACGTCGTCTGATCTCTTGACTGTTACTTCCAAGAGTGTTGATAGTTGATCCAAGAAGAATGAAGTCCTTGACAACTTCAATCTTTTCTCCGTTGATAAGAATGTTGTTTATTGGTCCAGTGGTGAGGATTTTTGTTTTCCTGACACTGAGATGCAACCCATACCGAAGGCTGTGTTCTTTGATCTTCATCAGTAAATGTTTCAAGTCCTCTTCACTTTCAGCAAGCAAGGTTGTATCATCTGTTAATGAGTCTTCCTCCAATCCTGATGCCACGCTTTTCTTCATAGAACCCAGCTTCTCATATTATTTGCTCAGCATACAGGTTGAATAAGTATGGTGAAAGAACACAACCTTGTCACACACCTTTAATACTTCAGCCTTCCTTCTCTGACAGGTTTTTGCCTCATATAGGTCATGGCTTTCAAAGGGTTACCATATAATGATTTAGTACTTGAACTTTTTTGCCTCCCCATGGCCCCCACCACCCACTCAGAGCACCATTAGGCACTGCAGTGGAGCCTGAACCCCCAGTGCCCCCGCCAGCAGCCCGCAGCTGGACTCCTTGTCGCCCTATACGGGAGCCCTCAGTTGAACAGGAGGGAGATGGTAGGGAGAAGCTCATAAGAATTCATGAAGAAAAACTCCAAGGAGGCTCGGAAGGAATTGCTATCACTGCTTTGGGGTTCCCGGCACTTCTCCATCTCCCCAGTCTCTCTCTCCTCCTTCTCAAGGGGACTTCAGCCTGGACCCAAACAAAAACCACAAGGAACCAGAGATGGACTCAGAGAGGGAGAGGGTCTATGTGTTGATGGCCAGGGGGCAGGCTTGCGGGGTGTGCCCTTTGGTTGTTTGATGATGCATGTAGGGAATTGTAATTATTGCAATGAAACGAAATCAGATAGGATGAATGTAAAGCTAATGCTCTCCTATGTAAACTATCACATAATTCACAATAAAAACTTTTAAAACAACACAAGGAAAAAGGACCTTCCTGAATCAGAGAAGGTGGAGTTTGCAGAGGGCAGTGGTTTGTCCACAGAAGATCCAGGTCAGGGTTTAGCAGGGCTGATGGAAAGGGACTTTGACAAACACTGTCTCTGAAGGCAACTGTCAGACAGCTCTAGCCTTGAGTTCACCCTGGCCACCCCTGGGTGGACTTGAGGAGGGATCCCAGCCAGAATATCTGTCCCCCTGGAATGGTGACTTGGATAGGGACATTTGGATGTGTTTTCTCCATGGTCATCCTCCCTCACCTGAAGTCACCCTAGCAATTTGTGGGGGGGAGGACACCAACTCCTCAAAGATCACCTCTGCACAAGCTGGAGTCAGAGGGGCCCCCCAATCCTGACCTTCTTGGTGGGGGATGAGTCCTGGAACTTCTTGGGGGTGGTGGTGGTGTGAGTCCTTGAACTTTCTGCCCCATGAATTCTGTGTCAAGCACAGCTCCAGGGACTCAGGTGACGGCTTAAGCAATGCGAACCAAGTCAGGCTCTGCTAGCACCTGGCGCCCAATCTGCCGGCGGACACAAAAAAAGAAACGACTATGTAGTCACACGTGCCTGTAGCTGCTAAGTGCTACTAAAACATGTACTCAGGGGATGGGGGACTGAGAATGCTACCACAGACCCAATAGGGTGCGGGGACAGAGAACTCCAGGGATCTTCAAATCTTAAAGGGTTTCATCTGGGGTTCCCTCTATCCCTGGCACGGTCTCGCCCAAGTTGGTCTCCCCGCCCACTTCCACCGGGCGCATCTGCTCCTTCCTCCTAGGCGGTGCGCCCCCTCGGGGCCAGGGTAACCGTGGCGCGCGGCAGGAGGCGCTGGGACGCCGGTAGCACGCCAACCGGGGCGGGAGCGGGTGTCCCCAGGAGGGCGCTGACTCCGCCCCAACCCGCCCGCCTGCCTGCCCGTCTGCGCTCCGCAGACACACACAGCGCGCTGCCAGAGCGCTCGGCGGAGCCCATGGAGCCAGCGGGGCGAGGGCTCGAGGGCCGCGGCGGGGCCGAGCTGCTGCAGGGAGAACTAGAGGCGCTGGTCCAGGACGTGGTGAAAGCCAGCTCGTGGTGGGAGCGCCACGGTGTGGACTGCGCCATCCTGGCGCTCAGCCTCCTCGCCGTGCCGGCCGGTGAGGGCGCGGGGCCAGGGCGACCAGGGATCGGGCTGCGGGACTGCGGGCTTTGGGACGCTGGCTGTGCGAGCTTCGCCGCCGCGGCCAGTGGCGCCCAGAGTGGATGGGTGGGTGGGGCAACAGGGAGGGCAAAAGGTCACGCCCCAAGCCCGAAAGTCTGGATTTGGAGTGTCCTGCCCAGTGTTCCCTAAGAGCCAGCCTTGGAGGAGGAAGGACTGATGCGAGAAAAGCGGTGGAGGGGAAGTTGAGAGGGGTAGGGAAGGGATGGAAAGAGGTAGTCTGGGAAAGGGAGAGGCGGTGCCTTGTGGATAGCCAGGGACTGGGTAGGGGAGAATGAGGCGGGTTTCTGCTGAAATCTTTCTTGGTCCACACCCCATCATATCGGGCCCCATCCCTGTAACCAGCACAGGAAGGAAACCCCAACGGAGTCCAGAGTAACGAAAAGCTTCCTTGCTGAACCTGTGGGCTTTGCTTGGTCCCACATCCCTCGGGAAGAGCCAGTCCAACCCCTGAAGCCATAGTGGGAATGAACCCTATGGGGCACTTCTAATCTGTCTCACAAGGTTGCTAAGAGTTGGAATCCACTCCGTGGCAGCCGTTAGCGAGTTCCATGGTAGATCATTTTTTCTTTGGGTGTGGTTTTACTTGGCTAGGATGAGGAGATAAGCATTTGAAACTACTCAATATTTTCAGAAATGGCAACCTTCAACACTATTCATTATATTTATATTCATATTGCTGTTGTTGTGTGCCGTTCAGTCGGTTCCAACCCATACCAATCCTGTAAAACGTTTCTGAGGCTGTAAATCTTTATGGGAGCAAGAAAGCCTCATTTTCATCCTCAGAGCAACTGATAGATTTGAACCACCAACACTGTGGCGCTTTATCCTGTAGCGCCAACTCTCCATATTCATGTTGCTGGTGGTGGTTGTGTACCACTGATTTGGTTCTTATCATAGCAACTTGGCATAGGGTTTCCAAGGCTGTAAATCTTTACAAGAACAAAAAACCTCATCTTTCTCTGGTGGGATGACTGGTAGTTTCGAACTACTGACCTTGTGGTTAGCTCAGCTTGTAACCCACTGTCTACCAGCGCTACTTATATTCATATTAAGGGTTAACATGTTTTACTTGCTTCAGAAAAGATATTCTTACCACTGAGGATTGTAGTTTCAACTTCTTTCGAGCTTGAAGAGAAAAACAATACAAAGGTATAATTAAATCCCAAACATAACAAATTGTGCTTGCTCTAGGCTTTTTACAAAAACCTTAGTAGAATTGGTCTCAGTCTCCCTGGGGCAGTCCCAGGACAGGGTCCACTCAATTTGGGCTCAAAGAAGTAGGAGCTAAGATGCTCTTCCAAAGCTGGAAAATGACCGTATTTCTTTCTTTCTTCCCCCTCTGCCGGCAGGGTTCCTGTGTTTGCGCTTTGGGAATGTCCTGGTCTTTGCCCTGGGCATCAGCATCCTGGGTGTTTGCCACTACACGCTCACGGTCAAGGGCAGCCACCTGGCCACGCATGGGGCCCTCACTGAGTCTAAGCGCTGGAGCAAGATCTGGGAACTTTTCTTTGTGGAGGTGAGATGGGGAGCAGTTGCTGGGGGTGGGAGGCAAACCCCCGGGACTGTGTTCATGCAGGGCTGTATAGTTGTGCTCTGAGCAGCTGCAATACCCATGTGTGCAGTCAGTACGCCCATGTGTGTGCCCTTCCCGAGCATGGAGAGACTTGTTGCACCCATGAGGGCCATACTGCATGGTAGGTAGGGGGCTGGACCTGGGCACTAGCCTTTCTCCTGGAGACGCCCACTTACCACTTTGCAGCATGGGGCCAGGTGATGACCAGGGATGACTGTGTCTGGCAGGGCCTGGCCTGAAGCAATAACTGCTGGAGACTCTGGATGTTGCAATCCAGGTTTAAAATGTGAACCTTAGATGGGGGGCAGGGTGTGGTGAGGGAGCAGGGCCACTGATGGACGCTGTGTCCATGGTCTGGACTCTGCTCCTCTGATACCTGGAGATAGCCAAGCTACCCTGAGTGACTCCTGCCCTGGGAAGGCCATTTCTGCTCCCTGTCCTTGTCTCTCTACCCCTTCTACCTCAGCTTTCTCCCATGCAATCCCAGGAATGCTGTAGTTCTAGTCAGACTGGTCTCCAAGCCCGGCTTTCCTCTAATTTCCATCAGTGGGCCCTCACCTAGGCGCCAAAGTTCCTTTTGAATATGAAATCCAGTTCCAGAAAGTCCTTTCTGGCAGGCACTGTTGACCAGTGAACTCACACAAAACCATTTGCCGTGATTGTGACGGATGACAACGCCATGTGTGTCAGAGTAGCAGGATCTCCATAGGGGTTTCAATGGCTGGTTTTTCACAAGTACATCTCCAGGCCTTTCTTCCTAGGTATCTCTGGGTAGACTCAACCCATCAGTCTTGGTCGGCTACCAAGCACGTTAATCATTTGCACTACCTAGGCACTCCACTCCTCATGTAACAGAAGTCTTTTAGAAAGGTTAAAGAGTTTTCGAAAAAAAATTTTAAGAAAAATAATACCCCAGCAATTGGACAAGAAGAAATAAGCGTTTCTCACTACAACGCTTCCTCCTCCCAGCGGTTCTTTTCTCCCTCCCCTCCCAGCAGTTCACGTTTCTAAAGTGCTAAAGGCAAGCGGCAGAGTCCTGGTGTGCAGCTCCTGGTTAATGTGCCAGACTGCAAAGCCATTTGAACTGCAAGGTCGGCGATTCAAGCTCACTAGCTGCTCCTCGGAAACCCTATACAGGGTCTCTATGAGTCGAACAGACTCGACGGCACTTAATAACAACAAAGGCAAGGGGCAGGAAGCCATCTGTCCAGAAAGAAGAGTGTCAGTCTCAGAAATCTTAAGGAGCAGTTCGGCTCTGTCGTACAGGGTCGCTGTGAGTCGGAATTAACTCAGTAACAGTGGGTTGGGTGGGTTAAAGGCAAGAGGAACCAAGGAGTGACTGGTCCTCAGGGTCTGTTTCCAGATACTTCCCTTCCTAGCTCGTTGGTCCCAGCCAGACTCCAGACCTCCCTGGGCCCCCCAACAGGTTTGTGATGCATAGGGAGAGGCTGTGTCTGTCAGCATAGGGCAGGGTGCCACACTGTGACCCTGGGCCACCAGGGATAGGATTCACTCTGCTTGGATTAGTCAAAGCCTTACTGAGAGCTAGAAGTTTAGAGAGAGCTGAGGAAGCACAGGTGTCTGGGATTTTTCAACTGTTTGGACTAATTAATGCAATGATTTGATTGTGATTCTCAAACTTTCTTGGGTACCAGATTGTCCCCGAGGCCTAGGCTTGTTGAAATAGGCAAGGTCCGGGCCACTGTCATTTTATCAAGTTCCCCAGGTGAAACTTATGCCACTAAAGTTTGTGAACCTCTGGCCTGAGTAGCTCAGGAGCCATCCGCAATGGGGGGGGGGGTTCCTCGAGGACCTCAGCCTGTGAGTCCAGTGGGTCCCAGGCAGCCTCCTGGCTAGATCCCACCTGCTGCACACCTCCTGGTCCCGCTGAGCCCAGAGCAGAACTCAGCTTGGCCTGGCCTCGTCTCTTCATTGGGCTGAGCGCTTGGTCTGCCTCCATCAGTATTTGTGGATGACGATCCTGAAGATGAATTGAGGACAAGGTCCAGGGAAAATTGGCTGATGGGGTCGGGGGGTGGGGGTGGTTGCAGGGTCACATCCTAGAGGCCTGTGAGCTCCTCAGGTACCTGGGTTGGAAACGTAAAGCCTGGGAAGGGCAGGTCTGGCTCTCAGCCTCAGTGTTGTGACACCCAGCTGCAATTGACTGTAAGACCCGTCACAAGAGGTTTGTCACTCTCACGCTCATGGAACCAGTGTGGGAGGCCTTGTTTCTGCCCTGTGGGGTGTGGCTTTGCCTACCTTCTGCAGAGGATCCTGGCCCCATTGTTAGGGAAGGGATGGGTTGCCTCCCTCGTTCTACTGGCATCGATGGGTAGGGCACGTGAAGTCCTGGGGAGATGTTGGTCTTGGTGGGCAGGGCACAGTGCAAACCCTTGACAGCCTGATCTTGGTCAAGGACTTGCATCTAAATGTTAATTGCTTCATCTAAGAAATGGGATTAATAATATCACCTCCCTCATGAAACTGCTGTTACTGTTAGTTACCATGGAATCCGCTCCAACTCATGGCAACCCCATGTGTGCAGAGTTGTTGTTGTTAGGTGCCATCGAGTTGATTCTGACCCATAGTGACACTATGCACAACCGAACGAAACACCGCCAGGTCCTGCGCCATACTCACTCACAATGGCTGCTACACTTGAGCCCATTACTGCTGCCACTGTGCCAATCCATCTTGTTGGAGTCTCCTGTTTTTTCACTGACCTTCCAGTTTACCAAGCATGATGTCCCTCTTTAGGGACTGGTCCTTCTTGATAATATGTCTGAAGTACGAGAAACGAAGTCTTGCTATCTTGGCTTCTAAGGAGCACTCTGGTGGTACCTCTTCCAACACAGATCTGTTGGTTCTGTTGGCAGCCCATGGCACTTTCAATATTCTCCTCCAACACCATAACTCAAAAGCATCAATTCCTCTATGGTCTTCCTTATTCACTGTCCAGCTTTCGCATGCATATGAGGTTACTGAAAATACAATGGCTTGGGTCAGGCGCACCTTAGTCCTCAAACTGACATCTTTGTTCTTGAACACTTTAAAGAGGTCTTGTGCAACAGATACGCCTAATGTAATACGACGTCTGATTTCTTAACTGCTGCTTCTCTGAGTGTTGATGGTTGATCCAAAAAGAATGAAGTCCTTGACAACTTCAATCTTTTCTCTGTTGATAAGAATGTTGTTTATTGGTCCAGTGGTGAGGATTTTTGTTTTCTTTACATTGAGATGTAATCCATACCTAAGGCTGTGCTCTTTGAGCTTCATAAGTAAATGTTTCAAGTCCTCTTCACTCTCAGCAAGCAAGGCTGTATCATCTGCATATCACAGGTTGTTAACGAGTCTTCCTCCAATCCTGATGCCACGTTTTTCTTCATAGAACCCAGCTTCTCGGATTATTTGCTCAGCATACAGGTTGAATAAGTATGGTGAAAGAATGCAACCCTGTCGTATACCTTGCCTAATTTTAAGACTGTGACTTTAAGAACAGATCACTAAGCCTGCCTTCTGAGGTGTGTCTGTTTCTGGATGAGTTCGTGGTTGGGCACTTAGCATTTGTGCCACCCTGGGACACCCATGAAGCTAATGTGAGGGTTCAGTCGACAGTATGTTCTTAATGGAACGTCTTGTCCCGACTCTTGCATATTTCACAGTGTTCTGTTCATTTTTTTGTCTTCATGGAACATGCTCTGGGTTCCAGGAAAATGGTTGGCAGTGGTGGGTCTCTGGTTGTTATTAATGGTTTGTTTTTGTTAACTGAAAGGTGGGTATAGCTATGCAAAGTCTGTTGTATGTGTGTAGTGTTGGGGCATGGAGGTGCTGTGACCTTGGCCCACCCACTATGTTCTCTGCATCACATAAAAGTCCAGCTCGCTGCCTGGGTCCTCAGAGGATGCCCTGGGTCCCTTCCTGGACCCTTGACTCACCCCTTCTCAACTCACGTGACTCCTTCTCTTGTTGGGTTCCCTATTCTTCCTTCATCCTAGTGCCTCATCACAGAATAGCCTAGTCTTCACCCCCAGGTTCCCTTTGGCATCTGGCCTATTCTGCAACCTCAGGCATCTGATTTTCCTGGGTACTTAGCTTTTGCCAGGTTTGTCTCAGGCCTTCCAGCCAGGACCTCACATCTCTGGAGGGAAAGAGAGGAAGATGGAGAGGGAGGCTTCCAATTCTGATTGTTGTTGTTTCTCCTCTAAAGTATCCAAAATTACATACACCTCCCCTCCCAAGGATTAATGCTCCTCTAGAGTCTCATTTTAAAAATTTTAACAATTTATGTTATTTTATGGTTGAAAAGATATTCAGCAAAAATGCACCAATTCAATCATTTCTACATGTACAATTCTTGTCACTGACTGCATTCATCAGTGCGTAGAGCCAATCTCTTCCTCCTTTTCCAAATGACTGTTCCACCGTTAACACACACTCACTGACCCCCTCCCCCAGGCTCCTAGCAAACATTTCGTGTTGCTATTGTCAATTTGTGAAGACCCATTTCTGATTGTCAAGAGGAAGTTCCATTCCTCCTAGTGGCATAACTCTGGCCTGACATTTTGAGAGCACCTGTTTTCCCAACTTCCGGTCCTGGGTTATGTTGTTACGACTCCTGGTCCCACACTCAGAGGGCCTCCCTGTAAACCAGGAGTAAAAGGGCAGGGGCGGGGGGATGGCCACCAAGGCTTAAGTACACACCCTGCTCACTTATTGACACAGTTAAGTGCCAAAGACCAGGTTGTTATGTAAAAGTTGCACTATGTGACAATGGAGGATGACCACATCGGATCACAAAATGCAGAAGGACTTTGTCATTATATAAAACACTGAGCATCATGATCCAGCCAGGTTAGCACACAACCCTGGCATCACACCTCGGCATTCATTACCGCCAAACGTACATTGTTGATGCGCAAAACAGTCAGATAGGAGATATTTTACTATGGTTGCAAATGCAAAATGTTGGATAATGAGATGGTCGATAAGTGAGGAATAGTTGTATTGAACTTGGGAAGGATCGAATTCTGAGATCAAAGGGTGTTTGGGCTCTCCCTGCCTGGCATTCTCAAACAGGGTGCTCCTGGAATGGGAGGGAACACCCGTGGTGGTTGCTCTGTACCGTGTCTCAGCCCAGATCCCCCTCCTTGAGCCTGCTTTATATTGTGAGGACGATGGAGTCACAATTGGTTCTTGAGGAATCAACACCCACCTGGTTCTGCCCTAGCAGGGTGGGTATCACCTCCATCGGGGCCCCATGTGGTGGTAGAAACAGAGTCCAGCACCCCCAGTCTCATCAGGATCTTTTACCATTCTCCTCCCAGGAGCCTTGGAGCCATTTCTCTGACGTCCTCTTTGTATATCTCACCCAAACCCCATAGGGTGCTGTTCTGAGTCAGTTCAATGATAAGTCTTCATTTTTAATGCTGAAAATTTATGTAGGGGGAAAACGCAGATTTGAAGTATAAAATATACTTTTGTAAAATGAAAAAACTTTTTAATATTTGAAATAATTATAGGACATTGTAAAAAAATAATACCAAGAAGTTCCATACATACACCCTGCATCTAGTTTCCCTCAACGGTTACACTGCCATCACCAGAATGGGGTAGCAAAACCAGGAAGATGGCATTGGTGTCACATGTTTGTACAGTTCTATGCCATGTACTCACATATGTGTTGCTGCAAGGTGTTGCCTCGTAGGCTCCGACTCGTAGCGACCCTGTGCACAACAGAACGAAGCACTGCCTGGTCCTGGGCCATCCTCACAACTGCTGTTATACTTGAGCCCATTGCTGCTGCCACTGTGCCAATTCATCTTGTAGGGGGTCTTCCTCCTTTTCACTCACCCTCTACTTTACTCAGCATAATGTCTTTCTCCAGGGACTGGTCCCTCCTGATAATATGTCCAACCATGAGAGATGAAGTCTGGCCATCCTGGTTTCTAAGGAGCATTCTAGCTGTACTTCTTCCAACACAGATATGTTTATTCTTCTGGTGGTCCATGGTACTTTTAATCACATATGTAGATTGGTAAAATGTACTTCAAGAAGTCTCTGTCCCTATCTTTTGGGTGATCTCCCCCAAGGACCAGCCTGAGGACTCCGGGAGGGACCTCATACAACTCTCACTTCTGTGGGTCTTTTCATGGCTGACTCCTGGTAGACTTGCAGACCACCCCTCAGAGTCTGTGGGTGAGCCTCAGAGCCCTGAATTGGATGAGTGTAGGCTGAGGGAGGCGTTTGATTCCGATGGAAAAGTAGGGTTGTTATGAGCTGAACAGTGTGAGACCTCTGTGGGAGAGAAGACTTGGGGGGTGGCCTGGGTGGATGGGAGTTTTGGGAGCCCAGGTAGTGGGGGTCCAAGTGAGTGAATGATGGCCAGTCCTCAACAGTATCGCACATCTACCCCATGCTAAGCCCTCGACTAGATACTGGGGACATACCAGTAACTCTTGGGTTCCATTTCCCAAAGGGCTCAGAGTCAAGTGGGGAAACACACATACACACACATGACATCAAAATAATTTTAAAAATATCATAATTACACTAGTTCAGTCGCTGGAAAAGGATATCATGTTTGGTAAGGTGGAGGGTCAGAGAAAAAGAGGAAGACCCCCAACAGTAATGAGGTTGGCCCAGGATCGGGCAGTGTTTTGTTCTGCTGTGCATAAGGTCGCTATGAGTCGGTACCGACTTGATGGCACCTAACAACAATTGTGTACTTATATGTGCAGTATCTCATTTAAGAACCACGGCCTCCCTATGAAGTCAGCAGTGTTATTTAGCCCCATTTTATAGACGGGGCTACACTGATGTGAAGGAGCTCTGGTAGCGTAGTGGTTATGAATCAGGCTGCGAACCTTAAGTCAGCAGTTTGAAACTACCAGCTGTTCTGCAGGAGAAAGATGAGGCATTCTGCTCTTGTAAAGATTTACAACCTCAAAAACCCTGTACAGGGTCACTATGAGTCGGAACCGACTCCACGGCACATAACCACCACAGCCACCACACTGTGGTGTCTTTTACTCCCTTGCCAGGGCCACACAGCTGGCCCAAGAATTCAAACCCAGGCAATTTAGGACTAGGACAGACCAAGTGTGACCAGATGGCTGGCTCAACATGCAGTGGACACATAGGTGTGGGGAGAACTTGGTGGGGACTTTACTTTGGGCGGGGTCTGGAGATGTTTTTGGTTGCCACAACTGGGGAAGGAGGAGGTCCTCCTGGCATCTAGTGGACAGAGGCCAAGGCTGCTGCCCTCACCACAGAGAAAAGTCATATGCAGGAAGGTGATTTCAGACAAAACAGATAGATGGACAAATGGCTTGGAGCTGGGGAAACAGCCCAATGTACGTAGAACCCAGAAGAAACCTGAGACAGCTGTACCTCTCCTGAGGACCCTGGAGAAAGAGAGGTAGGGCAGACCTGTGAGCCAAGCAGAGGAGTTGAGCCTTTGTCCTGTGGCCAAAGGCCATTGCCTAAGTTGGTAGTTTAAAAGATAATGGATGCTTTGAATCGCTAACATACAATTATATGCAACATATCCACAGTGATGGTTCTTCTCCTGACCCCCACTCTTACGTGTTCTCTAATAGTTCGCTCTTTGATTTTGAGTTTTAAGCAAACAGTGCTTTGCAGGCAGGGACAGAGTCAAAGTTGAGACCAGCTAAGAGCTGATGAGGACAAGAACCTGCAAGAACCCAGGCAGGAGAGGAGACAGGTGTGTAGAGTCTGGGGGAAGGATGAGGTGTGGGCGGAGTTAAGGGCATCCTCAGTGCTAGGACACAGGACAGTCCCAACAGAGCCCAGCTGCAGCCCCCTTGGGCCTGTTGCCAAGGCTGCTGGTGTTCATGTGAACCAACCTAGTGGTCTTGGCACCCTGGGTCTAATGGGCACATGCTCAGGAGTGGCAGATCCTCCTCAGGCTGGCGAGCGCTGGGAGCCATGTCACATAAGCAACACCCCCTCTGCCAGGTTACAAAGGCAAAGAGCATCACACACTCGGAGAGCCAAGGGCCTGTCCCTGTATTTGTGGACTACACAGAAAGGCTGTTACTAGATTAGCGTTTGCCTGCACACTCCTGGCCTCCAGAGGGACCTGGACACTCTAGTTTGTTCAGCATAGTGTCCCAGGTCCATTTCACAACTGCATTTGTAGGGCTCCAGGCATCCTCTCCATAGAGCTGTTGGCGACATTTCTGCTTGGACTAGGTTCCAAGAGAGCATGTCTCTGCAGGCAGATGGTGAAAACAATGACCTCTTTGTCTTCATCTAGTTTTGATTCTGCTGCCCCCCAGCCTGGGTTTATGCTCCACGGTAGCCAGTGCTTCAACTCAGCACCTTATGGATGGAATGTAGGCCTTGGGTTTAAATCCTGACCTTGTCCCTTACTAACTTTGTGGCTTAGGATGGTCACATGGTCTTGCCTTAATGCACTTTCCTCTTCTGTAAACTTTGAAGAATTCCCTTGGCCCCCTAAACAAGGCCCCATTGCCTCCAGTCAATTCCATCTCATGGCAGCCTCATGAGTTGATTCCATAGGGACACAGGTTGCCAGGTCTTTCTTCCATGGTACTCCTGGGTAAATTCTAACCACCAACTTTTAGGCTAGTTGTTGTAGTTAAGTGTTGTTGAGTTGATTCCGACCCATAGCGACCCTGTATAGGGATTCCAAGGAGCATCTGGTGAACTTGAACCACCAACCTTGTAGTTCAACCGACTTTGCAGTCTGACACATTAGCCCATGGCGCTACACCAGGACTCCTAGTAGACAAGTGCAAGCCGTTTATACCCCCCAGGGGCCTTCAGTGACCCCTGAGGTCTGGGGGACCTCTGTATAAGGCACAGCTCTGAGCCTGGTAGAATTCGGGCCCAAAGAGCGCTGGTGTCCTGGAGACTTCATAGTGTCCAGCTTTGGGAAACCCTTCCCTTCCTCCTGGAAAGAGACAAGCAGTATCATCAATCAAATTTAAAAAAAAGTCACCTGGCCTGGATAAAATACTGGAAGAGTTTTACAGCTGCGTGCTCATTTACAGTCATCTGCATAAGAAACACCTCAGCACCTCTTTTGCATTCCAAATGTCTGCTCTCCTCCAATCAGACAGTTCTGCTGAAGCTCACAGTTCCCTTGCCCAAGAAGCTCCCACGTGACTCCCCACCCCCGGTGCTGTCCTTTGCCAACTGGCAGGAGCTGGCCTCTCTTGGTCCCCAGTCCACTCTCTACCCCTCACCCTGGCTGCTGTGGGCTCAGAACGCAAAGTGGAGCTGTGAAGATGTTTCCAAGATAGATGCACACAAAATTATTGCAACCAAATCGTAGCAGCTCTACCTGCAGTGCATCTCACCCTGTTACAGCCCTCTGAGGCTCCGTCAAATGGCCTCGGTGGTGGTCAGGGATAGAATGCAAACTAGGGTCATGTGGCCTCCTTCCCACAAAGGCTACTGCTCTGTGGTCACAGTGCTTGAGAGGCTATGGCCAAGGCTGATTCCCTGGGGTTGTAGGACCGGGACACTGGAAACGCTGAGTAGTCTGAGAAGGCTGGAGGGGACCTTGAGCCTCCCTCAGATCCTGCTTTGCTCAGCTGTGTCTGACCTGTATCCTGCCCTGTTTTCTTGTCTCCTCCTGCCAGGTCTGCACGGCCTTCACTGCAGAGCACGCCAAGTATGGCCACGTCAAGATGCACCATGGCTACACCAATGTCATCGGCCTGGGCGACTCCAGTACGTGGAGGCTGCCCTTCCTCAACCGCTATGTCTACATGTTCCTTGCTCCTTTCTTGATCCCCATCATTACCCCACTGGTGGCTCTTGGTGAGTACTGTCCAGACCGGCTCACCCCTTCCCTCCTGGCTTTCCGGAGTCCCAAGTTCAGATTAGACAGGGACTCTCCAAGGCAACGGGATGAGGTGGAATGAGCCTCGGATTCTCTGCCAAGTCTGCCTTGGCCACTCACTGGCTGGTGACCTCCGGCAGGTATTGTAACCTCTCTGAGCCTCAGGTTCCTTACCTGCTCTCTTGGTGGTGCAGAAGTACAAATGAAATCATAGATGCAAAAGTGCTCACGAAATGCCTCACCGTCTATCATAGGGACAGTAGTGTAGTGTGGAGGGAGCGGGGCTGTGGGACAGCCACAGGTTCAAATCCTAGCCCCCACATACTATCAGTGCCACGTTGCTTAGTGTCCCGTTAGCTATAAAATGGGTTAAACTGCTTTTCAGCATTTTCATGTGGATTCATCGGATGTACCTAGGCCACCAGTTGGCCCGTTCATGGTGGTTGAAAACCTCCTGCCCCTCTCATTATAGTTATTTTTTCTTTTTAAATTATTGTGATAAATATATATGTAACAAAAGATGGCCATTTAAACCATTCTTTGGTGTACAATTCATTGGCATTAACTACATGCGCTACTATATATCTGCTTCCAAGACTTCCCATCCCCCAAACAGAAACCCAGCAATCAGTCCTTCAACAGTAATGCCTGTCTCCTCCCTGGCTTCCCTGCCCTTCTGCAGAGAGGCTGAGAGAGGTGGCGTTCTGGACGGCTTTACGGACGCTGAGCCTAATCTCCCTGGGCCTTTATTCTCACTACTGGATGCTCCTCAATGTGTCGGGCTTTAGGAGCCCTGGCTCGGCCCTGGCCTGCATGTTTGTTACCAGATCCCTGCTGGCTCACCCTTACCTTCATGTCAATATCTTCCAGGTGAGGTCTCCTAACTGTGTGGGGTGGGGTGGAGGTGAGAGGGATGGGAACCAGCAGGGCAAGGGGAGCACTCTCCAGGGTGCTGAATTGAATAGTATATATACACACACACACACATATACACCTTTCCCTCTGTGGGCCAGCATGGAGAACTTTGGCCATTGAAAACTCTGTGTCAGAACACAGTTCTACTCTGACATATATGGGGGCACCCATGAGTCAGAGTCGACACCATGGCAACTGGTTTAGACATCACATTGCCGTTGTTGTGTGCTCTTGAGTCAATTCCAACTCACAGTGACGGTACAAGACAGAGCAGAACTGTCGCATACAGTTACCAAGGCCATCAATCTTTATGGAAGCAGACTGCCACATCTTTCTCCCTTGGTGCAGCTGGTGGGTTCAAACCATCAACCTTTGGTTAGCAGCCTGATGCTTAACCACTGTGTCACCAAGGTTCCTTCAGCTACCTCATGGAAGTGGAATTATACGAACAATAGCTCTCCTTTTGTGTCTGGCTTATTTTACTCAGCATAATATTTTCAGGGTGATGAGTAGGATTTGGGTGGGTGAAAAGGGTCCCTCCAGAGTGAGGCAAAAGCACAGTGACTTGAGCGAGGGTGCTGGAGAGCCATGAACACTAGAGCACCCCAAGAGCAGAGGGGTGCCTGGGCCAGGCCTAGAGAGGTGTACAGACAGGAGTGGCACTAGAATGGGTCACGATCCCAGCCTCACAGACCTCTGCTACATGCTGCCATGTGTGGGTTGATGGGTGGCTGAGTGCTAGGTAAGGACCCTGGGACAGGACTGGGGCCTGGTGGTGGCAGGGCTGCCAGGTCCAGCTCCAGGATGTGCCCACGTGTCTCGTAGCACATTGGGCTGCCCATGTTCTCCCGGGATAAGAAACCCCAACGGGTTCACATGATGAGCCTCGGCGTGCTGAACCTGCCCCGGTTGCCCGTGCTGGACTGGGCGTTCGGCCACTCAATCATCAGCTGCCACGTGGAACACCACATCTTCCCCAGGCTCTCGGATAACATGTGTCTGAAGGTACAGGAGGGACTGCCTGTAAGGGTTGCGATGAGGGGAATTGTCTGAAGACAGGGGACTAACCTCTAGGGTACACCTGAACTCTGAGTCCCTCCACTGGTGTGGTCAGGGTGCCCTTAGGAAGGGCCTCCGATCAGAAGTACCTAGATTAGCAGTGCAGCTCTGGACCAGTTAACTTTTCTGAGACTCAGCTTCCTCATCTGTAAAATGGGTATGAACAGTGCTCCTTGGGAAAGTTTTGGGAATGATCTGAAGAAATGTATCTAGAATGTAGTAAAGGAGTTATGGCCTAGATGGGCTGTTTTGTAGTCTGGGCGTCCTGAGGGGGTGGGTGTTGGGGAAAGGCGGGAGGCTGGAACCCTGGAAGCCCTCAGCGCCAAGCCTCCAGCTGAGTATCATGGAACTGGGACAATTTGAGCAGGGTCCCAGAAGAGGAGGGGTCCCGGGAGCATGGGTCCACTCAGCGGACTTTCCTGTCCCTCTTTGGTCAGGTGAAACCTGTGGTATCGCGTTTCCTCCAAGAGAAGCAGCTGCCATACAATGAGGACTCGTACCTGGCTCGCTTCCGGCTGTTTCTGAGTCGCTATGAGGAGTTCATGGTGCAAGCTCCACCGATCACTGAGATTGTGGGGCTGCAATGAGGGTGGAGCAGGTGGGGTCACCCCTGCCCCCAATCCCTCTCCCCGTCCCTGGCCCTACCCTGGCTCTCCTACTTTTGCTGGGCTTCACCTGGAGGGCGGAGACATCAAGTGGACCATGAGGCAGGGACACTCCAGGACACATATCTGGGGGCCTGGGGGTCACCTGTCCTGCTTGCTTTTCTTGGGGAAGGAATAAAGGGGACTGGGCATTCTAGTCAGACTGGACCTCAGCCAACTTCACCTCAGGACTAAAGTGCTGATTCTATGCCCATTGCTCTCTAGCTGAGGGTGGGGTGGGTGGGTGAGGAGAGACCCCATGCAAGTGACAGTCAGAGAAGGGAGGGGACACAGAGAGGCAGGTCAGCCCCTGGTCTAAGGCTCCTAGGGCGAGGAGAGCCCCGTGTGTGGTTGGCTCTTCCTCTCCCTCTTCCTTGGAGGCTCTGTCTCCCAAGAAGCCCTCTCTTCAGAGGCCACAGGGACAGGCCACCTTTGGCAGACCTTCCTAGCATCTCAGAGAGCCTGGGAAGATAGTGGGGCCCACACTGACACACAAGTGCGGTGGGCAGGGGTGGTCCACAGCAGAAGGGAGGAGCCTGGGAGTGAGGTAATAGTCTGATTGAACTACTTACTAGAGGGGAGGCCAAGAGACAGGAACACCGCTCAGATTCAGCCCAGAGTGGGCTGACTTAAGAGCAGGTTGGAAGGTCACACTGAGGGGGTGCAAGGACGGGAGGGCCGAGAAGAGGCCAGAGCCACTCCCTTAATACAGTTTCTTGCGTCTACACTATTAATATCCTGGACTGGATTCTTCTTTGCCATTGAGGAATTGTGCTGTGCATTGTAGGATGATGTTTCCCGGCATGCCTGACCTCTACTTACTAGATGCCAGAACAGAAGCTGAAGTCCTGATCATCAAAAATGCCCTCAGACATTGCCAACTGTCCCTGGGTCAGGAGCTGGCGGGAGGACAAAGTCACTCCCAATTGAGAACCATCGTTTTAAAACATGGAAGTCATGTTCTGAGCATTAAAGTGTCTTGTTTTTCAGTTAAGTCTTTGGATGGGGTGAAGGGGTGTGAAGACCACAGGATGGGTCAGGCGAAGGGACACTCCAAGTTCAGTCCTGTTTGAGAACCCATCTCCAGCATGGCCTTAGGTGGCTCTGCTGGGAACACGCCATCTACTCCTCCCCCCACCCACATTGCCTCCCCACTCGCTCCACCCTGCCTCCCTCTCTTACAGCAAGTGTTCCTCCTCCTTTTGCTTTGGAGCCAGAGTGATCAGGGCTTCTAGCAGTTGCTAGCCTGAGTGAGGGTGCTTCACCATTCCGTACTGCTTTCCCTTGACCCTGCTCACCCTTCGGTAAAAAGTCCTCTTATTAAACTCTCTTCAGTCGCCCCCTTTGAGCAAACCATCTGTTTCCTGCAAGGAGATGAGCAGCTGGAGATGAGTTTCGGATCCAAGCAGCCCTGTCGGAATAGGAGAGCCTGGCAGCCTTTTGCTTTGCTCTATGTTCGTGCTACTCTTTTAAGACGTATTAACAGCTCAGAAATGGCCTTTAGGTCTGGGAGAGCAATTCATCAAACTGCTAATTCTCCAGATGAAAAATGCACTGTTAGGAAAGGCCACAGTTGCACGGTCCTGGCTATGATTAATCTCACCCTAATATATATCCGATGACTCATTGTTATTGATCTGGGCCTGATGGGGAGTAGGCAGCAGCGGGAGGCCCTGGTACCAGACGTGGCTGAACCACAGGCACCTAGGAACAAGTCATTTGATTGCTTTGAGACTTGATTTTCTGTTACATGGAGGATGGGGTCTAGGAATGCATAGGACTTCAGAGATTAGGGAAAGAAACAAGAGTTCTTAGGGTCTTTCTAGGACTCTGGTTAAGTGCCTTTGTTAAGTATTGTTGGGCTCAAATCACTGCCCTGTGGTTCACAGCCCATTGTTTATCCTACAGAGCCAGGACATAGTAAAACTGTCTGATAAGGTTCCCAAGGCCGCAAATCTTAATGGAAGAAGATTGCTTCATTTTTCTCCTTTAATTTATGGAGGCAAATGGAAGATGAAAATAGTGATGATGATGTTAAGTTGTTGTTAAGTATTGTTGAGTCGGTTCTGACTCATAGCAACTCTGTAGAGGGTTTCCGAGGTGAGTTTGAACCACCAACGTGACCTTGTGGTCCAGTGCTTTATCCCACAATGCCCATCGGGACGAGCTAACATTTACTCAGCGCTCATTTTGATCTTCTGTCATCTCCTTTTTTATCTCTACAAGTTGGTACTGTTTTTTCTCTTGTGTTGCGTAAGGGTTAGATTCGATTTCTTAAGATCACAGAGGTAGAAAGTGATGGAGGAAGGATTCCAACCTAGTGTGGCTATTTCCAAAATCTATGTTTTCAACTAGTAGACATTCCCTCTAGATGGGGAGCCCAGCAGGGTTTTCTGGAGTGTCTGATCCAGAATCTCCATGGCTTCCTCCCATCTGAAAGGTCAGTCAGTGACTAGATCATTAAAACAAGCTTTTTCTTGGGCATCCATGACTGTGCGAAGTTCTGGGGACCAAGAGGGAATGAGATTAGGCTCTCATCCTCATGGAACTAAGAATCTAGGGGTTGACAAACCTTTTCTGTAAGGCACCAGAGAGTAACTATTTTGGGCTTTATGAACCATATGGTCTCTTCACAACTACTCAATTTTGACATCATAGTGTGGAACAAAAGCCACGGCAATATACATATCAATAAATGCACATGACTGGATTCCAATAAAACTTTATTTATAAACTAAAGTTTGACTTTCTTGTATATTTCATGTGTCGCTAAATATTATTTTAGTGTAACTTAAAAAACTTAAAATCACTCTTAGCTCACAGGCAGTTCAAAAGCAAATGAGAAAGATTTGAGATGCTGGCACTAGTTTGCCTAGTGGGGCAGGAATAAAGCACTGGTTTACACTTTAGGATCTGTGCACTGGTCTGTATGTGATTGTTGTTGGTAAGTGCTGTCAAGTCAGTTCCGACCCATAGTAACCCTGTATAGGGTTTCTGAGGAGCGGCTGGTGAGCTTGAACTGCCGACCTTGGCGTTCAGACCGACCTGGCAGTCCAGCGCCTTAACCCACAGCGCCACATCAGGACTCTGTATGCTACACTTCAATTAAAAAAAAAAAAAGATGGCAAGTAATGGTGAGGTAAGATAGGGGTGCTGTAGGGACAAGAGAGACTCCTAGCTCAGAGGAAAGGGGTGCAAGAAGGCTTCTCCAAGGAATACATGTTTTTTTTTTTTTACTTTACATAACAAGTTTATTTTTTAAAAAGGCAATAAACCAATAACAAAGTAAACATTAACCAGATCTTAACTTTTGCCAAGTATCATCTGTCCTAGAGTTGTTCCATTAAGTTCCAGTCAAAACGTTTTTAATTCAGTAATCATCATCTTCATCAGAGTCTATTACTTTTCTTCTGTTGAATTTAACTGTTTCCTTTTCTGTTTGTTGGCTTACTTTTTCAAGGATTTCTATTAAACCTTGTTCTGATACCTTCCCACTTAGTTGTCCAAATCTTGCCATCTGTATAAGGTAATTCTCTACCATTTTACTTTTCTCAGGCTTTACAAGTGCTAAATTACTTAACATGGCCCGGGCTGACTGATCCAGAACTTGAGCTAAGATACTGTTTCTCATTTCTGCTTCTCTATGTTTCGCTTCCTGTAGTGCTACAACGCCGGGCTCCTGGTGCTTGGCCTGCAGATCCGCCAGCCTCTCTGCTTTCTCAGTGCCTCCAGCCCTTTGTCTGCCATGGCAGTCTAAGGAATAAATGTTTGACAAGAGGGCGTTTGAGGAAAAAGAAGAGGCATTAGGCTTATCTGGGTTGGACATAACCATAGATCTGACCTTTTACATGTGACATTTTGAAGTGAGTATCTAGTGTCACCCTAGAGCTGGCCCTGCAGACCACAGGTCCAGAGGGTCTGGATCTGTTTTCAGTGCCGTGGGCAAGCCATCTCCCCACTCTGTTTCCTCACTCTGGTAACAGTGCATTACGAGCAATGTCAGCAGTTCGAATCTACCAGTCGCTCCGCGGGAGATAAATTTACAGCCTCAGAAACCCTAGACAGGGTCGCTATGAGTCAGAACCGACTCAGCGGTACACAACCACCACCACAATGGAAAGGTCCAAGTGTGACTATTCCCCCTGGTCCGAACTGGGAGGATCCTTGCTGGATAAAAGGCGAGGAGCAGAGCACAGATACCCCCTCTTCCCAAACAGACTACTGGACTCGCGTTATTTCCGGAAACGGACTCGCGATTGGCTAGGACGAAACCCGAACCCGGCTGCAAGATAGGTCATCAAAACAGGCGCGCATTGCGTCATCAGTGAGCGACGAGAGCGTCCCCATTGGGGAGAGAATGAGTAAAACAAGCCGTTTTCTAATTGGTTCCCTCCGTTGGAGGGAGGAAGACGATTGGACAGGAATTTATTAAGTCACCGCGGCCCGGAAGTTTTGGGGGGCGGGCTTCTTGCATGGTAGGAGGTGGATCCGAGGGCGGGTTTCTCCTTTGGAGGCGGGATTCATTCGAGAGAAACCGAAGCTCCGTGCTTCCCCAGCGCATGGGAGGCGGGATTTTGGGCGGGGCCGAGCGGGTGGGCGGGGATGGGGCGGGGGCGGGGCCGGAGTTGGCTTGGAGCGCGCGCCGCGGGGCGGTCCAGGAATCAGATCCACTTGCTGGTTGCTTGCTGTTCCCAGCATGGCTCTCCGCTGCTGGTGGCACTGGCCGGCGTGGCTTCGGACCCGATCGCCTCTCTCCGGGAGCCACCTGAGTATGACCAGGGCACCTCTAGGGTGGATGGAAGCGCGGGATTGCCTGCGAACGCTAAGCGGGCAGGGCAGAGAGGGGGGTCAGGGACGAGACTGGTGGGGTCTATTGAGGGAGAAATGGGGGAGGTGTGCGGGATCGGGTGAGGGGGCCTGTGCGGTGACGAGTGAGGCCTCTAGGTAACAAGACGACCGTGAAGTCCTCAGGTGGTAGAAAGGGGTGCACAGTGAACGCGCATGATAGTCTGTCTGAGGGACAAAGGGAAGTCTATAGGCAAGATAGGGTTCTGTGTTAGGTAAGATGGGCAATGTGGAGAAGCCCACAGGGTAAAGTTGGGATGAATAGGAGTCCACTTGGAAAATGTGAATTTCTAGCTGAGTACGGGGTGGTGTTCTGTGCCTTTGACTTGATTTCAACTCTAGTGACCCTATAGGACAGTAGAACAGCCCCATAGGGTTTCCAAGATTATGGAAGCAGACTGCTGCATCTTTCTCCCATAGGGCAGATGGGTTTGAACCACAGACCTTTTGGTTAGCAGTCAAGCATGTTAACCACTGAGCAACCAGGGCTCCTTCACTGAGTTGTTGTTGCTGTTAGTACCGACTATCGAGTTGGTACCGACTCACAGTGACCTTATGCACAGCAGAACAAAACACTGCCTGATCCTGGGCCAACCTCACTACTGTTGCAACGCTTGAGTCCATTGATGCTGCCGCTTGGCCAATCCATCTCATTGGGGGTCTTCCTCCGTTTCTCTGACCCTCCACCTTACCAAACATGATATCCTTCTCCAGTGACTGGTCCCTCCTGACAATATATGTGCAAAGTATGAGAGACAAAGTTTGGCCATCTTGGCCTCCAAGGAGCACTCTGGCTGCACTTCTTCCAACATGGATCTATTGGTTCTTTTGGCAGCCCATGGCACTTTCAATATTCTCCTCCAACACCATAACTCAAATGCGTCAATTCTTCTATGGTCTTCCTTAT